>NC_086005.1:2411429-2731429 GCF_030014385.1 Trichomycterus rosablanca
GGTGGGTCTGATTCACTGGCTGAAAGGCAGGAAACACCTCAGACAGGTTGCCAGTCCATCACAGGGCACACACACACACACACACACACACAGGGCACTTTTAGTAGCTCCAGTTATCCTGACTGCACGTCTTTGTACTGTGAGAGGAAACCCAAACAGACACAGAGAGAACAAGCAAACTCCATACAGAAAGGACCCTGGCCGCCTGGTTAGGGAATCAAACCCAAGTCCTTCTTGAACCCTTAATCCTGTCTGCTCCAGGGGCGCCATACAATGACTGACCCTGTGCTCTGTCCCCATCTTCCAAACAAGCTGGGATATCTGTGTGTCATACACTACATCCATGCTGGTCAAAGAGGACCTCAGACTAGCACCCCACCCACCCCAGGCATGTGTGAAGCCGTTGAGCAGTGACGCATAAAGAAACACAGAAAACTGAAGTATTCAATCTACCACTCAGCAGAAGCCTTCACCAGACAGCAGATGGCACTGATGTGTTAAGCAATTAGACGACATCTCTTGCGGCCTTTACTCCTCAGACATGGCCGATAATGTCTGTAAGACGCTCATCCAGGCTGTGGTACCACCTCCTTGTTTCTACACTCACTGTCCATTTTATCAGCTCCACTTACCATATAGAAGCACTTTGTAGTTCTACAATTACTGACTGTAGTCCATCTGTTTCTCTGCATACTTTGTTACCCCAATTTCACCCTGTTCTTCAATGGTCAGGACCCCTACAGGCAGTGATGGCATAGTTACCTTTAAAAAGTAACTTAGTTACTTTATTGATTACTTGATTTTAAAAGTAACTAAGTTAGATTACAAGTTACTTTATTAGTTACATTCAGCAGCTGCCGTAATGCAACTGGAGCTGCGTAGGCGATTGAAGCGGAATAAGAAACAAGAAAGAAAACGGAGTCCTGTGTCTGATCCACTCATACCAGCACAACACACACTAACACACCACCACCATGTCAGTGTCACTGCAGTGCTGAGAATCATCCACCACCTGACCATTGAAGAACAGGGTGAAAGGGGGCTAAAAAAGTATGTGGAGAAACAGATGGACTACAGTCAGTAATTGTACTGTAGAACTACAAAGTGTTTCTATATGGTAAGTGGGGCTGATAAAATGGACAGTGAGTGTAGAAACAAGGAGGTGGTTTTCACCTTCACCACTGGATGGCGCACTAAGCAAGAGAAATAAAAAGCACGATCCAAACCCATCAGTGTTTATGGAAGATTTCCTTCATTTCCTCACCACCCAGTTTCAGTAAAACATCTCAGAGTTCATTCTGACCTTATAAACGTTTATTACTTTATTATTTTATGACACTGAATGAAAGGCAGAAGAGAAAAGGCTTCGTGTTAGAACCTGATTCTGGCGTCACGTGATGCACTGACAGGCTCAGGCGTGGTGCTTGAGGATGAATGAATGAGTGAACGAACGTGTGTGTGTGTGTGTGTGTGTGTGTGTGTGTGTGTGAGGGAGAGAGAGGGATGGATTCTGTGTTTAATGGTATTTAGGTCATGAACAGGCGGACTGCACTGTCATACCCTGATTCATCCCAAATCAGCCATGAGGAGGTTTATAAGGAGCATTAGCCCTACACATGATCATAAATGTATCATTTCTATTCGCTGCATCCTGGTCAGGGTTGCAGTGCACAGGAGCCTACCGGGAAACACTTGGCAGAGGCAGGAATGTGAACAATTCTTTAACTGATGAATTTATTTATTCACCTTTAGTTAGATGTTTCTTCTTCGTCTTTATAGGGCTCGCTTCGTGCAGAGGAAACATGCTGGGCCTTCCCTAAACTGTTAAACCACTGAAAGTCAGATGCTGAAACACATTCTGTCTGAATTCAAAATAAGAACGAGCCCTAACACAGCTCCTGTCCAGCATTTACCAGCTTTATGTCTCCTGGGCACTTAAGTACCCAAATAAAGTGCCAACTGGTCCAATCACTGTCCCTGTGTTGGAGGGGCAACATGTTTGTACACCTGAACGGATTACAAACATGTGACCCTGAGTTAGTGACCCTGAGTTAGGCCCAATGTAAAAGGTGGAGGACATTTGATTGACCACACTTGTTATCTATCAGCTAGAACAACAGCCGCCCGTCTGGGAAGGCTTCTCACCAGACTTTGAAGTGTGTCTGTAGTAATTTGTGCCCATTTAGTCAAAAGATGACAACATTTGTACGGCTGGGCCCTGATCGGTTGATGTTCTGGTTCATTCCAGAGCTGTTGAGTGAGGCTGAGGTCAGGCCACATGTCTTTATAGAGCTGCATTGTGCACTGGGACATGACCATGCCGTAACTGGAAAGGTCCTTCCCTAAACTGTTACTGCAAACTCGGAAGCATGTGATTTCCATTATATAACTGATTTATTACACCTGTCAGCAACTGTTGTGGCTGAACAGCTCCTGTCCAGCATGTACCAGCTTTATGTCTCCTCTTAAGCACTCCTAAGTGCCCAAATAAAGTGGCCAGCACTGGTACAATCACTGTCCTGTGCTAGATGGGCAATACATACCTGCCCGCACTCAAAAACACATCATGCACTAAAAACACTAATATAATCAGCACGGTGGCGTTAAATCTGACCGATAATTACTAATATTTTTAAATGGTTGCTTAAAAACAAGCCGTATGTTGTGGCGCCGGTCAATAGCTGCTGGTCACCATGCTATGAAAGTGGCACTGGCATAAAACAAGAGGTCCTCTGAGATGTGGGTCATTAGGAACCCCACCTAAGTACTAATCTATCATCTTAAACGTTTGCTGTTCATTATTTTGATCATATTTTACCTCTAAGGTGCTCGGGTGGTATTATAAGGGTGCCGCCTATCTTTCACATCTTTCACACTAGCCCACCACCGATAAGATCCGGGTACGAATCTCAGTGGTGCTGTTGGCCAGCTGGGTGCCCATACTGACATGATTAGCTATGTCTGAGGGAGGGGAAGGGGGCGTTCCTGTCTTGCAGGGTGTTCTCCAGTGTTTTTTCGCTCCCTCGTTATTCAGTCAGATTATCACTCAGAATCAAGGCGCCTCAGTAGGAGCATTTTAAGGGATATAAGAATTTAGACACGCCCTCTTCTCAGGAGTGTAGGATGATGTAAATGGGTTGTACCTGGGTTATTAAAGCTGTTGTGTCACCACACTGTCCATTTTCCAATCATAAATGATCTATTTTGAAGGACCACGACTGCTTTGGTGCTGGACTATTTTATTTATTTATTTATTTTAAAGAACCACAAGTTGCAACCGAAGGCAGAAGGGACGCAACCAAAGAGGTTCTTACCCAGGCGTTATGGTTCGGTGTCTTGCAGGCCATGTTGGGCATGCTGGGAACTCCTGGGCCCATCAGGATGCACAGACGCCACACACTGCACCGAGACAAGAGCCTGATCAAAGCTGCACTGTTCCTGCTGCCTGATTTCCACCGGATTAAGGATTAGGTAGACAGGAGGTGTGGAGGTGTGGAGGATCTCTGAATCGAGAGAGGAGAGAAAGCCAATGAGAGGCGGTGAAGGATTCTACCCACTATAATTACCCAACCTGTAATTTTAAGGGAGTGTTTTCTTGCCACTGTCGCCCTTGGATTGCTCAACTGGGTTTTTGGTCTGTCAGTCCTGGATTCTGTAAATGTCTACTGTAAAAACAGCTGTACAAATAAATTCCTAAATAGCGAGGTACAGTAACCGCACATCATCGGGCCCGAAAGCTCTGCAGACAATATTAAAGGTGGCACGGCACATCGCTGGCACCACTGGCACCCAGCTCACAGCTATAAAACACGTCTGTCACAAAGGTCTCAGCATCAGCAGAGTTACTGTTACCCCTGACCCACCCCACTCTTGCCCTCTTTGAGATCGTTTGCACTGTCACATACGTCGTCGGAACCCGTTTGACATTCGCACAGCTGCAAATTCCCGTCATGTGCGCCACCTCTTTATCCGAAATATTGTGGCGAGCCGCTTGCTCGCTAAGAGCTAACGAGAGCTGACAAGGGGGCGCGGTTGTCCTGGCGTTTCCCAGAATGTAATTAACATTCCCAAGAATGTAAATGTGAACAGTAATTGTAATTATTTGAGAAGTGACTGCATTGTAGTGGTGTATTTAATGATTGGGGTAGCTCGTATGATGGTTTGCTATAATTAAGGCCCCGTCCACATACCGTGAAACATGCAATTTGGTGTGAAATTTATAATGTAAGGTTTGTGTTTAGCGATTTAACGTTTTTCATTAGTGTAGCGTTCGAGTGCCTCACGTTTACTGGTTAATTTGCACCTAGCAATCCTACGGCAGTTCAGTTAGCAACCGCTTAATCAAAATGTCCAAGATGTCGAAGTGTAAAGCAGCTAAAAAGCAGCTAAAAACACGACTCTGGTAACTAAATTTGGAAAATGAACAACCGTTTCTTTGGGGGAGGGGAGGCGTTTCTTTTCAAGGGACCCACATTTTTAGGCAATGAATATAAAAGTACGCCGCTCAGGTGGCACAGCGGTAAAAAATACCAAATACCACACGCTGTTCACCAGAGCTGAGATCTGGAATACATCGTATCGAATCTCGGCTCTGCCTGCCGGCTGAGGCTGAGCGGCCACATGAACAACGATTGGCCGGTTGTTCAGATAGGGGCGGGACTAAGCCGGATGGGGACTCTCTTTCAGACTAGTGCGATTACGACCTCTGCTGGCTGGTTGGTGGTGCCTGCACAAAGATGGGGAAGGAGTGCGGTAGAGGGTGTGGCTCTTCGTACACAGCGCTGTACCGCACTGCACTCGTCAAATGTAGGTGATAAGCTGCTCAGGTGGCGCAGCGGTAAAAAGACATGCTGCAACCAGAGCTGGATTCTGAGTACCTCGTATCGAATCCAGCTCTGCCTTACCGGTTCGAGGCTGAGTGGCTGTATGAGCAACAATTGGCCGGTTGCTCAGTTGGGATGTGGGTCTCTTTCTGTCAGAATGCAATTACGACCTCTGCCGGCTGATTAGAGGCGCCTGCACAGAGATGAGGAAGAGCGCCCTTAGGGTGTGTCTCTCCGCATGCAACGCTAGGTGGCGCCAAACTCATCAATGTGCGGGTGGCAAAAATGCATCCGGCTGCTGCCCATGTTTCGGAGGGGATACGGGTTAGCTTCGATCTCCTCGGTCAGGGCGGGGTTCGGCATAGACAGAGAGGAAGCACGATGCAAACTGAACAATTGGATGCGCTAAAGGGGGAGAAAAAGGGAAAAAAAATTAATATAAATGTTGGCACTCTGGTCTTACTGTGGTTTACAGGATGTAAGGTAAAGCCTCCACAAGGGGGTGTTTCGTGTTTATGTGCCTGTTAAAATTAGTTTATTTAACTATTATTATTATTATTATTATTATTATTATTTTTCTCTGCAATCCATTTTTTGGGTCGCAAAAACCCTGAACTAGGCATGTCTCCGACTGGACTCAGATGATGCTTGTTGTCATGGTAACGTGTACACTAAGCGGTACTCTACACACGTGCGTCATTTTGGACGGGATTTACTTGTTGCGTGCTTGAAAACGGAGATGTTAATCAGAATGTTGATTAGATCGTACTTAAGCAATATTAAGCAATAGCTTGGATGCAGACAATTTTTTTCCTACAGCACTGCAGAGCTGTTCAGTTGTTAAACATGTACACTGGATTAATGTGAATAACTGTAATGTACGTGAAGTGTGCACTGTGTGAACAGTATTATCCAGTTCTTATCTAGACAATATCTAGAAAATACAAGTATCGGTTTGAGACTCGGTATCGGATCGGGATCAAAAGTAATGATCGGGATCGGGGTCGGGATCGGGAACAAAAAAAACGTGATCGGGACATTGCTAATGGTAACGTATACTAAGCGCTACTCATGTATACTAAGCGGATTATGTGTAGCATGGGTGTAAACGCAGATTTTAGACCGTACATATAAACACCAAGTCTTCATCTATAATCACGTAAACGCCGGTTAGTGTTCTACGTTTTGGTGTGTTGGAAAGTTGCAGCACACGCACACACACACACACACACACACACACACCACAGCGTGGACATCAGTACCAGATGTAAATATAAAACAGCACACACACTGCGGTGTATACATTCCTGCGTCCTCAGACAATCGCAGCATTGTGTTAACGCTAGGTACGCTACCGGGCAGCTGTGTAAACACGCCGGTGCTGGAAACATCAGCACTGATTGCACCATTATGCTTTTCAGCTGCTCCCGGCGACGGCGCACGGACGAAAGTATCGGGACGCCCCTTCTAATTATTGAGTTCATGTGTTTCAGTCACAGCAGCTGATAACAGGTGTAATAAATCAGTGATATCAAGGAAATCATACAGTTTGGGGAAGGCCCTTTCCTGTTCCCGCATAACTGTACCCCTGTGCACAAAGCGAGCTCCCTCAGCCCCACTCAACAGCTCTGGGATGAATCGGAACAGCAAGTGAGGCCCAGCCATACAAATGCTGTCATATTTTGACTGCATGGGCACAAATTCCCACAGACATACTAAAAGTCTTGTGAGAAGTCTTCTTAAAAGAGTGGCCGTTGTTCTAGCTGAAAGATCACACAGAGGTCACTCTGTTTTAATAGCATTTGTTTTTGAATTGGGACGTTCAACAAGCTCACGGCCAGGTGTCCAAATACTTTCGTGTTTGCAATGCTGGTGGGAAACATGCTGATCTCAGACTGATGCTGTTTTTCAACCTTTGTCAAAAGCGTTGGATCTTTTCTGCAGTGGCGACCTGTCTGGGGTGTTTCCTATCTTTCTCCCAGTGGATTGCACGCACTGCAACCCTGACCAGGTTGGAGCGTAGGTAAAACAGACAATGAATGAATGAATGAATAATGGCACATGCTTAACACACCCTTCACTAACCACGTATCATTATCTTTCCCCAGTCAACCAACAAGAGGATGTTTGGGACCATGTTTGGTTTCTTCCTCCCAATTTAGTCGTATCCATTTCCCCTTATGCAGAAGAGGGCTGTAGCTATCCCCCTCTGACACCTGTGCAGTAGTCGACTGCTTCTTTTCCCCTGCATGAGACAGGTTTATATATAGTGGAGATCCGTATCGCGTATGGAGAATCAAGCACTGATCTCTATTATTCTCCGGCTCTGTGCAGTACCATCGATCAGAACCATGTTTGGTTTCTTTCTCCAAATTTAGTTGTATCCATTTCCCCTGCTGCAGAGGAGGGCTGTAACTATCACATGCCCCCTCCGACACGTGTGCACTAGCCTACCGCTTCTCTTCCCCTGCATGAGGCAGGTTCATTTGGAGTGGAGATCCGTATCGCGTACAAAGAATCACGCACTGATCATCGATCAGAGCCATGTTTGATTTCTTCCTCCCAATTAAGTCATATCTATTCCCTCTACTGTAGAGTAGGGCTGTCACTATAACACCTGCCTCCGACACGTGTGCAGTAGCCGACCGCTTCTTTTCCCCTGCATGAGGCAGGTTCATATAGAGTGGAGATCCGTATCGTGTATGGAGAGTCACGCACTGATCTCTATTATTCTCTGTCTCTGTGCAGTACTATCAATTTAGTCGTATCCATTTCCCCTGCTGTAACTGTCACACACCCCCATCTGACATGTGCAGTAGCCGACCGCTTCTTTTCCACTGCATGAGGTAGATTCATATAGAGTGGAGATCCGTATCATCACTGATCTCTGTTACCCCCTGTCTCTGTGCAGTACCATCGATCAGCCAGCAGAGGTCATAACTGCAGCAGTTTTGGTGGTTGATTCTTACAGAGAGATGTACTGCTCACAACACACTACACTCTATGAGTATCTCCGCTACTTGAACTGGGATTTTGATCGGGCAGCAGGGGGCGCTGTTGCAGAGCGAATTCATTCGTTATTACTTCCATTTTCGTTCTCATTTTTTCCGCCTTTATTCGAAGCGACTTACAATTCAGACAGGACAAGCAGGGAGGGGAAGCATTGCACTCCACCCCTTATTGCAAGCGGTCTAGCAGATGCAAGACTTGAACCAGCCCCCTCCTGCGACCCTTCTTCTCCTCATCCTCTTTCCACAGTCCTTCATCTCCTCACCCATCTCCTCTTCCTCCCTTCTGATCCCGGAGGCAGGGCGCATCGTATGGACGGTGCATTATACAGGCAGAAAAGCGCCGACTGGAAAGAACGTGGCACTTCATATTCAAGAGCAGTTGGCACAGAAACACGGCTCCCCACTCCCATCCCATCGTTCATTCTCCATTCGCCTCTCTCTCTCTCTCTCTCTCTCGTCCTCTCTTATTTCTCTGATTTGCTCTTTCAGCCATCAATGAAATCACAACCGAGGAGCCGCCGCTGTTGTACGTCTGTAAACACACACACGCACGCACACACACACACACACACACACACACACACACACACACACATTTGCATTCTCCGTACCATATTAGATTTTTTTTTCCAAGCTTTACATTCGCACGTTTACGTTTTCTCGTCCGGCCTCTCGGTGTTCGGCTCCTCCCTCGGGTTTCTTTCCTGCATGCCCTTTATTTTTCACACACACACACACACACACACACACACACACACACAGAGCTGCACATGCGTGCACACACACACACACCCTCCTCCCCCATCGCTGCAGTGTCTTTTAACTGGCTGGGAGCTAAGCAGAGAGGAAACAGTGACAGCACACCGAGCGTAACAGGAAGGGAACAGAGGAGCCAGAGAGCGTCTCGCGGATGGGAGCGCGCTAGAGGACGAGGACACGCCGATGCGAGGATGGTCGGGGGCCCGGAGGACGCCTCGTACACTCCCTGTCTGGCTCTGAAGCCTCCTCGTGTTCACAGATACTAAATGGAACAAACGGTGAGGCTGCTTTTTTGTTTAACACGTAACCAGACGCTCCCATCCCTTATTTCTTTCTTTCTTTATTTATTTTGCAACCTGCATCCTGCAAAATGGGTCGCAGCTTCGTTTCGGCGGGGTGCGCAGCTCGGCCGGCCGAGCATCCGTGGAAGGAGGATGCTGTTTTTCCTCCATGGCGAGGGAGGTGATGTTGAGTGATGAGTCCCTCACCCCTCCCTACGATCCCTCGCTCAGGATCGAACCCGTTCCCTTTAGGTCCTGCTGTTTTACGCTGGAAAATATTGGTGCAGATATTAATGTGTCAGAGATGCACCATCCTGGAGAGGGAGTGAGGATGCTAGTGTCGGTCCTCTCCTAATTTCTGCATTTATTATATTTGTGGTATATATTGTATATACTCGGTGTCGATCTATAATCGTACGTAAATGTTTAAGCGTGCACCCGTGCGAGCGTGCTCACCCTCCTCGCCCCCCTCCAGCTAATGACATTTTCCTGTTACTAAAACCCCCAGGATTGTTAAAGGGCCGGTTGCTGGGTAGAGGACCAGCCTACAGTCTACCAGCTACCGACGGTGGCGTGTGTAAATGCGCGAGTGTGCGAGTGTGTGAGTGTGCGAGTGTGTGTGGACCTGCATGAGGACGCGTTAGGGAAATAGAGACGACAGAGGGGCGGAGGTCCGTGCGTTCGGAAAAGAGAGAGAGAGCGAAAGAGAAGGGCGTGCAATTCTTATGGCAAATATTTGCACGCCAGGGACCAGAGCATCACCAGCAGAGCATCACCGGCGGGTTTAGGAAGACGCAGTAAAGCCGTGCTAGTATCACAGGTACGATGGATGACCAAAAGTATGTGGACGCCTGAATAAGAGCCTCGTGGAGGCCGCGTTCCGAATCCGTGCACGTTAACGTGGAGTTTTGCGGCTTTAATATCGTCCACAGATCTGGAAAAGCTTTTTACTCTTGAGTGTGAGAGTATACAGTCGATACAGTCTAAGCAATTGAGGGTTAAGGGCCTTGCTCAAGGGATAGTGAAATCCTGGCAGTGGTGGGGCTTGAACCAGCGACCTTTTGATTACCAGTTCAGCACCTTAACCACTGAGCTATGTGCTTTTTTATTTCTAATTCTAGTTCTACTTTTACATTTTCAGTATTTAGCAGACGCTCTTTTCCAAACGACTTACAATCATGACTGAACACAATTTCTGAGCAATCGAGATTTAAGGGCCTTGCTCAGGGGCCCAACAGGGACTATGTGCTTCTTTCTCTTTCTATTTCTACTTCTACTTCTTTTTATTTCTAATTCCAGTTCTACTTCTATCTATTTATAATTTCTACTTTGTTCTGTTTTTTATTCTAATTCTACTTCTACTTATTTATATTTCTAATTCTATCTCTTTCTGTTTCTAATTCTACTTCTACTTCTGTCTATTTTTAATTTCAGTTCTACTTCTTTCTATTTCTAATATTACTTCTACCTCCATCTTTTTCTTATTCCAGTTCTACTTTTTTCTATTTCTAATCCTACTTCTACTTTTTATTTCTACTTCTACTTCCTTCTAATTCTAGTTCTACTGTTATTTCTAAATCCAGTTCTACTTCTTTCTATTTCTACTTTTACTTCTTTCTATTTCTAATTCCACTTCTACCTCTTTCTATTTCTAATTCTACTTCCATCTATTTCTAATTCTATTTCTACTTTTTCTAATTGTACTTCACTTTTATCTATTTCTATTTCTATTTCTATTTCTACTTCTTTCTATTTCTAATTCTACTTCCATCTATTTCTAATTGTACTTCTACTTTTATCTGTTTCTAATTCCACTTCTACTTCTTTCTATTTCTAATTCTAGTTCTATCTATTTGTAATTCTAATTCCAGTTCTACTTTTTTCTACTGTTCTGTGGAGGGGGGGGGGGGGGGGGGGGGCAGAACTCTTTGCAGTAGATATATGCAGACATGTTGCTACATAAATGTGAGCATTTAATTTATATAAATAAATACTTTTATACACCTGTTAGAGGTCATAATGTAGGAATATGACTACTGGCAATCATGCACTAAGCCAGAGTACTGAAGGTATCTCTGAAGCAGCGTGGGCATCATAGGCAGTCGTTGTGAGTACCCACTGACAGCGGTCATAGGAGGGACAAGTCGTGAATCGCCAACAGGATTTTGGGCAACCAAGACTCAAAGTCAATCAATCAATCCCCTGTCCACTTCACCCGATGAACACGCAGGCATCGGAACTGGACGACACCGTTGAGCATTAGAAGAAGGTCGACCCGTCCAGTGAATCCTAACAAACTTACAGAATGATCACAGGTTTATTATAGATTTATTATTAATGCTGGAGAAAGTGAAAAAAGAAAACGACACTTTTATAATAAATGATTAAACATTTATATTCTAAATGATTGATAATAACATTTATTAATACTTTATTAAGTCCAATTTTGATTAAATTCTGTTCCAGCATGACTGTTCCCTGTAAAGCCATGAAGAAAAGCTTGATTTCTAATTCTAGTTCTATTTCCTTCTATTTCTAATTCTACTTCTATTTCCTTCTATTTCTAATTCTACTTCTATTTCCTTCTATTTCTACTTCTACTTCTTTCTATTTCTAATTCTAATTCTACTTCTTTCTATTTCTAATTCTACTTCTATTTCTTTTTATTTCTAATTCCAATTCTACTCCTTTCTATTTCTAATTCTACTTCTATTTCTTTTTATTTCTAATTCCAATTCTACTCCTTTCTATTTCTAATTCCAGTTCTACTTCTTTCTATTTCTAATTCTACTTCTACTTCTCTCTATTTCTAATTCTACTTCTACTTCTTTCTATTTCTAATTCTAATTCTACTTCTTTCTATTTCTAATTCTACTTCTATTTCTTTTTATTTCTAATTCCAATTCTACTCCTTTCTATTTCTAATTCCAGTTCTACTTCTTTCTATTTCTAATTCTACTTCTACTTCTCTCTATTTCTAATTCTACTTCTACTTCTCTCTATTTCTAATTCTACTTCTATTTCCTTACGTTTCTAATTCTTGTTTAACTTCTTTCCATTTCTAATTCAAAGCAGCAGTTTAGGGAAGGTCCTGTCCTGTTCCAGTATGATTGTGCTCTATAAAGCCATGAAGAAAAGCTTGATTTAAAAACCAAGTAACTCCAGTGTTCTGCACAGATCCCTGACCTCAGCCCCACTAAACAGCTCTGGAATGAACTGGAACCTGACCAACATTGAGAATTTTTAACTAAAAGGGCACAAATTCCCACAGACATACTTCAAAGTCTCAGAAGAGCGATTTGTTGTAATACCGCAAGCTCATGCTCAAGGTTCCAGATACTTTTAGCCATATAGCGTACATAGGAAATATCTATAAGGGCGTGGTTAGCCGGGCAATGCCGCCCGAAGTGCAAAAACAAGATGGGAGTGTTCACGCTCCGACTGCATTATCGGCTAAATCACATGACGAGCGGGTAACATTAGCCCGGCGTAAGTGGATGTGTTGATCCCCCGGAGCATCATCACAGCTTTCTGTGGTTTCATTCAGTAATTGAACAGAAGTCCTGCTGGTAATCATGCAGCCCCGTCCATTTATTTATTTATTTTTACATTAATTCACGCAACGTTCAGTAAATCAGCGCCGCACTTTCACCCCGGCACGCTCAGCTGCTGCCCACCTCGTATCAGAGCTCACGCAAAACAAGCAATTATGTTTATTATGGTTTATGTGTCGAAGCTAATGAGATATAACAGATTTTATTTATTTATTTATTCTTTTATCCTCAGTAGCATGTCATCCTGATCAGGGTAGCAGTGAGTCCAGATACAGAGCGTTCTCTTGTATTTAGGTGTCGCCACAGCGGATCTGCTCCACGTAGTTGAAAGTTCAATGTTTATACATCACATACAGGTCATACATGGTAGAACTAGCAGTGAAATGCTTTTTAAAACCGCCCGGTCACATCAGTACCAAAAAATAAAGGAACATTAAAGTGGATACAGTGTGCAGACAGTTCAAACCAGTGTTGTGCAATTTTGGTGAGCTATGACTACATGTATACATCAACCAGCCATAACATTAAAACCACCTCCTTGTTTCTACACTCACTGTCCATTTTATCAGCTCCACTTACCATATAGAAGCACTTTGTAGTTCTACAATTACTGACTGTAGTCCATCTGTTTCTCTGCATGCTTTGTTAGCCCCCTTTCATGCTGTTCTTCAATGGTCAGGACTCTCACAGGACCACCACAGAGCAGGTATTATTTAGGTGGTGGATCATTCTCAGCACTGCAGTGACACTGACATGGTGGTGGTGTGTTAGTGTGTGTTGTGCTGGTATGAGTGGATCAGACACAGCAGCACTGCTGGAGTTTTTAAACACTGTGTCCACTCACTGTCCACTCTATTAGACACTCCTACCTAGTCGGTCCACCTTGTAGCTGTAAAGTCAGAGACGATCGCTCATCTCATCTATTGCTGCTGTTTGAGTCGGTCATCTTCTAGACCTTCATCAGTGGTCACAAGACGCTGCCCACGGGCCGCTGTTGGCTGGGTATTTTTGATTGGTGGACTGTTCTCAGTCCAGCAGTGACAGTGAGGTGTTTAAAAACTCCAGCAGCGCTGCTGTGTCTGATCCATTCATACCAGCACAACACACACTAACACACCAGCACCATGTCAGTGTCACTGCAGTGCTGAGAATGATCCACCACCTAAATAATACCTGCTCTGTGGGGGTCCTGTGGGGGTCCTGACCATTGAAGAACAGCATGAAAGGGGGCTAACAAAGCATGCAGAGAAACAGATGGACTACAGTCAGTAATTGTAGAACTACAAAGTGCTTCTATATGGTTAGTGGAGCTGATAAAATGGACAGTGAGAAAACAAGGAGGTGGTTTTATGTTATGGCTGATCGGTGTACATATACACATGTCCACAACTCTATGTACCAGACTTGGCACAGTTTTTACCCCGGATGCCCTTCCTAAAGCAACCCTCCTATTTCTATCCGGGCTTAGGACCTGCACTGAGAGCGCACTGACAAGTGCACCTGCCAATGGCTCGGCTGTTTCAGCCACCCCGCCCTCCTTGGACACATCGTCAGGAATATAACTGTCGGAAAACTAATTATATACAGTAACAAAAAAACTCCCACGAGTGTGATTTTATTTTGTATACGTGTGTAAGTTTAATATTCCGCACAGCAAACCCTGATCCTCGTTCTCGCTGCACTCCGACATAAAAACCCTCTGTGTTATGCCGACTATGCCCCGACCTCGGCCCAATTACACACTTTAAATTTCACTGAATAATATCAGCTTGACCTTTGTGTTGAATCGCCGGAGGGATTAAGGACTCCGGGGCTTCGGGACACTAATACATGAGAACTAAGAGCAGTTCACTCATCAGAGGTAGTGGATTAGATAAAAAAGGGTGGTGCCCGTGTCTGATATTAAAGCTCTGCCATCCAGAGCGCGACAAACACGTCCGGCACACGCCGACTCATTTTCTACATGAACGGCCTTCACGAGGGGCGGATATGAGAGGGTTTCTCGCACAAGGAAATGTCAACATTTACACTAATTAATTTCAGGTCGTGGTTTGAGCGGCTGTAAACGTTTCTGGCTCGAAAGAAGCTCGTGTTTTGGACAAACACCAGACACCAGATAACCAGGAAGAGCCAACTGCGGGGAACATTGGCGCTCATTACTGCTGGGATCTGGGGTTCAAATCTCTGTGTTATCAGCTGGTGAAACAGCCTAGGCGTTGAGAGGTGCACTTGTCAGTGCGCTCTCAGTGCTGGTTCCAAGCCCTGATAGAAATAGGAGGGTTGTGACGTACCAAGTCTGTGCCATGCGATGTGCCGAGTGCCGAAAGGAAAAAAATAATTGAACTTGTTAATATTTGAGAACATTTGATGGTAAAGCTGTAGAAGATGTGTATAGTGCACAGAGGCGTTTTAAGAACGACGGTGGTTGGCATTGCAAACTGTTAGACTACTGAATAAACTGAATAAACATTAATCATGTTGGCACTGCTGGCAGAGCGGGTGGGTGCCACACAACAACCAAAAAATAGATCCTGTAGATTTTGATGAATCCATGATGAATTGATTAAGGGTTCAAGCCCCTCCACTGCCAGGTTGCCACTGTTGGGCCCTTGAGCAAGGCCCTTAATGCTTAGACAGTATACTGTCACACTACTGTAAGTCGCTTTAGATAGATACGTCTGCTAAATGCCAAAAATGAAATAATAATAAAATACTATTAATTTTAAAATGAATTTTAAGTCCAGCTAAAAGAACAGAGCGCTTTAGGATCCACCGCCGCCGCCTCTGTGGAGCATCTGCGTAGCTAATATCTGTCGAAGCGAAACTAATCGTTCGTCGTAATCAAGCATCTTGTTCCGGAGTCGCGGCGTGTAATCACACTCGCCCCCGTCATGTCATACAGACGGGTGGGGCGGCAGGTCTCCACACGGTACCGCTAGTCTGGACAGAATCCAGAGAGTCCAGAGGGGTCTGAAGGGAAGGTGTGTGAGGAGATTCTACACAATGGTGGTCAACGGTCCTGCTCTAAAGGATTAGAAACGTGTCAAAACAGTCCAGGCAGTGAGGAATTATGGGAATTATGGGATACGACCTGATTAGGATGATTTAAATATGTATTAAAAATAAAACCACATCTTTCCCCTTGTTTGCTTTAAGGTTTTATCATTAGAGTCCAGCTCCAGAGCTGTTAGCATTCTTGGCAAAGATGGGCGTGGTTCACACACACACACACACACACACACACACACTATTACTATCAAAATATACATATATGGTGAGAAGTATGTCGACACCCCTCTGAATTATTGAGCATAAGTGTGTCTATCATGCTAGCAAGCTTGGATCCGGTGCTACCAGCTGGCCGGGCATCTACACAGACATGATTGGCTATGTCTAAACAGGGGGCGGTTGCCGTTTTTCCAAAGCCCTGTAATGGATTGGCACCATGACCTTGGTATTCCTGCTTTACGCCCGGACCTGCTGCAGCCCTGACAAGCACATAATAAGTAATATGCTTCCAACTCTGGAAACAGTTTGGGGAAGGTCCTTACCCATTCAGTGCAAGGTCCATAAAGACATGGTTTGATGAAGACCCTTCATTCTGATATAGAAGCTACACAGAAAGACTGAGTGCCGAGGCCAGAACAAACCCTAAACAATCCATCACAGGGCAGGACACGCCTACACATTTCCTTACTTACAATTTACAGAAGCCGATTTACCTTCCAGGGTGGCACAGTGAACCGAAAGGCTCGTGGTTTTGTTGCAGTGTCAGCAGGAAAAAATGATACAGTGCGCCCCTAGTGGTCAGAAGCATTTCCGTAGTGAGCGACCCTCAGATGCTGCGTTTTCCTAATGTTTCAGTTTATGCAACGTTTAAAAATCCTGTTAATGTTCTAGTGTTCTTAATTAATGTTGTTGCGGTGAAACACACTAGCACACCAGAGCTGGGATTTCCAATACATCGTATAGAATCTCAGCTCTGCCATCCGGCTGGGCTGGGCTGAGCTTTCACAAAATACGAGTCCGAGTCATTTACATTTACATTTTACATTTTCAGCATTTAGCAGACGCTTTTATCCAAAGCGACTTACACAATGATCAGAACACGATGAGCAATTGAGGGTTAAGGGCCTTGCTCAGGGACCCAACAGTGGCAACTTGGTGGTGGCGGGGCTCGAACCGGCAACCTTCAGTTTACTAGTCCAGTACCTTAACCACTGAGCTATCACTGGTCAATTCACAAGTCAAGTCACGAGTCAATATAATCTACACAAAACATATATTGTAAATGTAGCGTAGAAATAAACAAATAATCTGTAAATTCAGATAAAAACAACAACAGATTAGCGAGTGTATTTAGCCGTTTTACTTCGTGTCTTTACTTTCCTCCTCATTGTGTAATGAATGTAATTTCTGTAACAAGAAGGTTCCAGTTAAAAGCTTCAACTGATACGTTTTGTTTTCATTGCAAAACAAAAGCGCTCGATAAATCACGGCACAGCGGCCAAAATCCCAAACACAGCAAAAACAATCATAACCGCTGCTTACCTTAGCTTCTGTTGTTCTAGATGCTATTAAATTAATAACCGTGTGTCCCATTAGGAACAGAATCCGTTATTTTGTAAATGTGCTTATAATTAAAAACCCTCAAACTTTTCCCGGTTGTGAAGTAAAACAGGAAGTCGTTAGAAAGCCGATCAAGCGTTTCATTACCACGTCATCTGTGTGACGCAAACTGAATAAATGCAAATAACAGCATTTCTTACTAACAATTACAATCAGAAGCTCTGATTGGTTCAGAAAGCGGTTCTTATAATCATTAGTGCCAATTCTGTAGGAGCGCTCCATTCACATTATCTGTTACTGTGAAGTGCACTACGTAGGGTATTCCACCATTTTAAGTAGGGAGCGACGCTTCATCACTACACTGGAAGCTGGCTGGAACATTTACACATTGTGTGAGTTGTGGGTTAAGACAGCTGGAGCGTTATTATTATTATTATTATTAGAGAGCAAAAAAAATGACACGATCAGAATGATGTAGAATCATATACAGTATATATATACATATATATATATACAGTGTATCACAAAAGTGAGTACACCTCTCACATTTCTGCAAATATTTGATTATATCTTTTCATGGGACGACACTGTAGACATGAAACTTGGATATAACTTAGAGTAGTCAGTGTACAACTTGTATAGCAGTGTAGATTTACTGTCTTCTGAAAATAACTCAACACACAGCCATTAATGTCTAAATAGCTGGCAACATAAGTGAGTACACCCCACAGTGAACATGTCCAAATTGTGCCCAAAGTGTCAATATTTTGTGTGACCACCATTATTATCACTGCCTTAACCCTCCCGGGCATGGAATTCACCAGAGCTGCACAGGTTGCTACTGGAATCCTCTTCCACTCCTCCATGATGACATCACGGAGCTGGTGGATGTTAGACACCTTGAACTCCTCCACCTTCCACTTGAGGATGCGCCACAGGTGCTCAATTGGGTTTAGTCCATCACCTTTACCTTCAGCTTCCTCAGCAAGGCAGTTGTCATCTTGGAGGTTGTGTTTGGGGTCGTTATCCTGTTGGAAAACTGCCATGAGGCCCAGTTTTCGAAGGGAGGGGATCATGCTCTGTTTCAGAATGTCACAGTACATGTTGGAATTCATGTTTCCCTCAATGAACTGCAGTTCCCCAGTGCCAGCAACACTCATGCAGCCCAAGACCATGATGCTACCACCACCATGCTTGACTGTAGGCAAGATACAGTTGTCTTGGTACTTCTCACCAGGGCGCCACCACACATGCTGGACACCATCTGAACCAAACAAGTTTATCTTGGTCTCGTCAGACCACAGGGCATTCCAGTAATCCATGTTCTTGGACTGCTTGTCTTCAGCAAACTGTTTGCTGGCTTTCTTGTGCGTCAGCTTCCTTCTGGGATGACGACCATGCAGACCGAGTTGATGCAGTGTGCGGCGTATGGTCTGAACACTGACAGGCTGACCTCCCACGTCTTCAACCTCTGCAGCAATGCTGGCAGCACTCATGTGTCTATTTTTTAAAGCCAACCTCTGGATATGACGCCGAACACGTGGACTCAACTTCTTTGGTCGACCCTGGCGAAGCCTGTTCCGAGTGGAACCTGTCCTGGAAAACCGCTGTATGACCTTGGCCACCATGCTGTAGCTCAGTTTCAGGGTGTTAGCAATCTTCTTATAGCCCAGGCCATCTTTGTGGAGAGCAACAATTCTATTTCTCACATCCTCAGAGAGTTCTTTGCCATGAGGTGCCATGTTGAATATCCAGTGGCCAGTATGAGAGAATTGTACCCAAAACACCAAATTTAACAGCCCTGCTCCCCATTTACACCTGGGACCTTGACACATGACACCAGGGAGGGACAACGACACATTTGGGCACAATTTGGACATGTTCACTGTGGGGTGTACTCACTTATGTTGCCAGCTATTTAGACATTAATGGCTGTGTGTTAAGTTATTTTCAGAAGACAGTAAATCTACACTGCTATACAAGCTGTACACTGACTACTCTAAGTTATATCCAAGTTTCATGTCTATAGTGTTGTCCCATGAAAAGATATAATGAAATATTTGCAGAAATGTGAGAGGTGTACTCACTTTTGTGATACACTGTATATATACATATATGTAATTGTCACATGTAACCAATGTTGCTGACTTTTGTTGTCCACAAGTCATTTTTTGCGAGTCACAAGTCCGAGTCATTTGAAACGAGTCTGAAGTCGCTGTGTGTGCGACTTACGTGCAACTCGGACTCCCCATCTCTGCATTCGAGGGGGGTATATTTGCCTTCTTTTTCGCTGGTGTGCTAGTGGAATATCCTGTTGCGCAACCTGAGCGCCTCCTGGATTTGTATTTTTGGTGTCAGTTAAATCGTGGCGACCGAACGCCCACAGGCGACGATAACGCTGCCAGTGTGAACGCAGGGCGTCGAGCGATCAGCGATTCGGCCGACAACAGACGAAAAAATCGCTGCCGGTCTGATCTTGTAAACTGTTAGCGGTATGCAAAGTGCCATTCGCATTCTGGAGTATAAGATCAATAGTACAAATACTGCGCCATAGGGTGCGTCTGGTCCTGTAAAACTGCCTGAGATTCATTAGCTGTTACACAAGAGTGCAGAACAACAACAACAAAAGTTACTGGAACACAGAGAATCTTTGTATTCAGTCAGCAGCAGCCGTCATATGATGGGTGTGTGTGTGTGTGTGTGTGTGTGTGTGTGTGTGTGTGTGTCCTGGTTCACTCACAACACATCAGTCTATTTCTCAACAGCTTCACGGTTCCACAGTAGTAGTGTCGCAGCTGCTGAGATTCATGGACCTGGGTTCGGTTATCGGCTTCAGTTATGTTCTGCGTGTGGTCTCCTTCTACCTCTAAAACATGCCGGTAGGTGGACTGACTGCTCGTAGGTGTGAGTGAAGGTGTGGTAATGATTACAGCTGCACTACTGTAGACCAGGAAGAGTTGCACTCGAGGAAGGTTCAAGGGTTCACCAAGCGTCTTCCGTTTCAAGCCGAGGTTGCTGTGGTCCACATAACGGCTCTACTCGTCCACTGTTTGTAAGCAGAAGGTCGCTGGTTCAAACCCCACCACTGCCAGGTCGCCACTGTTGGGCCCTTGAGCAAGGCCCTTAACTCTTAATTGCTTAGACTGCCTAGCAAACGGAAAACAGAACATGCCAAACTCCAAACAGTGATCAAAGCTAGTGTTTAATTCCAGGTTGCCAGATTCTAGTACTGTGTTGTATGCTTAATACCTGGTGCATCACCATTCTAACCAGTAGGTCTAATAGGGGGCAGGTGTAGCCTAGCGGTCAGGGTACAGGGTACTCAATTGCTTAGACTGCCTAGCATGTTTTTAAAACATAGAAGAAACAGAAATCGCATGTGGGCATGAGAAGAACATGCCAAACTCCAAACAGTGATCGAAGCTATTGTTTAATTCCAGGTTGCCAGATTCTAGTACTGTGTGGTATGCTTAATACCTGGTGCATCACCATTCTGACCAGTACTGTCTGGTACTGGGCTAGTAAGCAAAAGGTCACTGGTTCAAGCCCCACCACTGCCAGGTTGCCACTGTTGGGCCCTTGAGCAAGGCCCTTAACTCCCAATTGCTTAGACTGCCTAGCATGTTTTTAAAATGATAAACAGAACATGCCAAACTCCAAACAGTGATCGAAGCGCACTGAAGCTAGTGTTTAATTCCAGGTTGCCAGATTCTAGTACTGTGTGGCATGCTTAATATCTGGTGCATCATCATTCTAACCAGCAGGTCTAATAGGGGCAGTTGTAGCCTAGTGGTTAGTGAGCCGTACAGACCGCTTCTTTTCACCTGCACCAGGCGGGTTCGTACGGAGATCCGTATCGCGCACGGAGAATCACGTACCGATCTCTATTAGCCATCCAGGACTCCAACCCAACGTTCTCCTCCCTTCTCTAACAGTCTCACTTACAGTATAATCGTTTCTCATTCAGCACAGTTGTAGATGTTATCCCCCGTCCCCGTGCAGCGCCATCGATCCGCCAGCAGAGGTCGTAACTGCAGCAGTAATCACGCAGCTAATCGTGTCTCTGTGTTCCAGCCCCTGGTTGGATGATAAAGTGTAAGAAAAGGGAAGTGAGTCAAAATTAAACCACAGTGCTGCAAGAATACGTTTCCTTTCCTCATATGAATGAGAATATTTAATATAGTGATATTTATGGTTGTTATATGATTTATACCTTTTGTTCGTGATTATTTACACACACACACACACACACACACACACACACTGCATACTGATGACCATAAATAGTCAGAAGCGCCGTGCGAACGCGCTAGGTGAGAGATGACACGTCCGCTCACTCTTTCTACCTCAGATGGGCCGCCGTCGTTGTCACGCTCACTCCCGGCGGCAGCCAGTAATTAAATTGCACCCCCGGCCGAGCGCCACGCGAAGTGTTACAGCCCAAATAAACCGCCCACTAACCCCGAGCGCTTCTGTTACAGTCCAGATCAAACTACAATACCGCCGTCTGAAAGTATCTGGACGGCTGATCGTGAGCTCGTAGGACGGGATCTTTTCAGCTAGAACAACAGCCGCTCTTCTGAGGAGGCTTCTCACCAGACTTTGGAGAATACATGAGGGGATTTGTGCCCATCGTTTGTATGGCTGGACACTGACGTTGACGTTCCGGTTTATTCCAGAGCTGTTGAGTGGGGCTGAGGTCAGAACTCTTCATGTCTTTATAGAGCACAGTCATGCCGGAACAGGACAGGACCTTCCCTAAACTGTTGCTGCGAAGTTGGAAGCTTTTTTAGAGCAGTGATGGCTCAGCAGTTAAGGTGCTGGACTAGTAATCAGAAGGTTGTCAGTTCCAGCCCTACCACCAAGTTAAGACTGTTGTGCTGAGCCTTAACCCTCAGATTGTATTAAGTAATAATTGTAAGTCGCTTTGTATAAAAGTGTCTGCAAATGATCGGAAGTAATCGAAAGGTCACTGGTTCAAGCCCCACCACTAGCACTTTGCCACTGTTGGGCCCTTAAGCAAGGCCCTTAACCTTCATTTGCTTAGACAATATACTGTCACAGTACTGTAAGTGTACTGACACATGTGCAGTACTGACCGCTTCTTTTCACCTGCACAGGCGGGTTCATATGGAGATCCGTATCGTGCACGGAGAGTCACACACTGATCACCATCGATCAGCCAGCAGAGGTCGTAACTGCAGCCCTCCCTCGGACGAGCCAATCACTGTCTGTCTAGGCGCCTGAGCCTATGCATTTTTCCTCTTAATCTAGTCATATCCAATTCCCCGATAGTATTCCATGTCTACTGCTGCAGCCGTCCACTCCTGACACATGTGCAGTACGAACCAGGCGGGTTCATATGGAGATCCGTATTACACACAGAGAGTCACGCATTTATTCCCATATGATCCGCTGTATCTGTGCAGGACCATCGATCAGCCAGCAGAGGTCGTAACTGCAGCAGGTATGAGGAATCACTGTTTGGTCGTTGTCCCGCCCCCTTTACAGACACAACCAGTTGTTGCCCTTGTTAAAGCCTCGTTATATACGTTTAAAACAGGGCTAGTTTGGGGTGAAAACAGACCAAATATTAGTTTATATTATTTATCAGGCGCGGTCTGTTAGCGCTGGTGTTGATCCGCTATGTGACCCATGTTTACTCCCTCACTCACTCACTCACACACAGTCATGCTATTGTCATGGCGCATCCATGTGACTGAGCGTGACCCACTGCATGGGCGAAGCGCTCACAAACCCCTGTGGGCCGCAGGGGCCGAACGAGCCCGGCTTCACCCCCCGTAACAGAGAATGAGCTCAGTGTGTATCCGCCGAGCGCTTTCGTCTCAACACTGACTGTCATTGTTCAGCCCGAACGCTGAGATATGCGGGGCCGGGTCTGAGAGCCCCGGGGCCAAGACATGTCGCACAAATATGATTGTTTATGGCTCGACATTCGATGCCGTTGAGGTCTGTCCAAATATTTAGATGAAGATCTGACAGGGATGATAAGACATGACTCTCCCGTGTTCTCAGGTTTTAGCCACAAACGATATTCCTCCAACTTTGCAGCAACAGATTGGGGAAGGCCTGTTCTTGTTCCAGCGTGACTGTGCTCTGTGCACAAAGCGAGATCTGTAAAGACAAGGGCTGCATCCGAAATCGCACACTTCCATACTGAACAGTACGAGAGCGCGGGTAAAGTGTCCGAATACGTAGTACTCATTAAACAGTACAGGAAAGCAGTATGTGAGAGCAGTATGCGAAAGCGGGTAGTGTGTCCAATTACGTAGTACTCATTAAACAGTACAGGAAAGCAGTACGCGAGAGCAGGGAGTGTGTCCGATTACATAGTATTCATTAAGCAGTACAGGAAAGCAGTACGCGAGAGCAGTATGCGAAAGCGGGTAGTGTGTCCAATTACGTAGTACTCATTAAACAGTACAGGAAAGCAGTACGCGAGAGCAGGTAGTGTGTCCAATTACGTAGTATTTATTAAGCAGTACAGGAAAGCAGTACGCGAGAGAAGTACGCGAGAGCAGGTAGTGTGTCTGAATACGTAGTACTCATTAAACAGTACGTGAATGCAGTACGCAAGAGCAGGGAGTGTGTCTGAATATATAGTACTCATTAAACAGTACGCGAGAGCAGTACGCGAGAGCAGGTAGTGTGTCTGAATACGTAGTACTCATTAAGCAGTACGCGAGAGCAGGTAGTGTGTCTGAATACGTAGTACTCATTAAACAGTACGCGAGAGCAGTATGCGACAGCAGTATGCGAGAGCGGGTAGTGTGTCTGAATACGTAGTACTCATTAAGCAGTACGCGAGAGCAGGTAGTGTGTCTGAATACGTAGTACTCATTAAACAGTACGCGAGAGCAGTATGCGAGAGCAATACGCGAGAGCAGGTAGTGTGTCTGAATACGTAGTATGCATTAAACAGTACGCGAGAGCAGTAATTGAGAGCAGTACGTGAGAGCGGGTAGTGTGTCCGATTACATAGTACTCATTAAACAGTACTAAACCTGCTCGAGGTCTGGTTCCTTTAGGTCGGTGCGGGTGGGACTGGAGTGCTGTGAGGCTTCTCTGTGCTCATATTAAACACAAGTGTGGAGTTTCTACAGCTACTATGGGAACTTGTCGCCTGTTCTAATCACTGCTGGCATGTACGAGCTGCTGACACCGCCCTTCAGTACCTATAACAGTCTGTACTCTTCCTTACCTGTTACTAACGAGGCGTCCACATACTTGTGGCTGGCTTGGCAGAACCCGCGATATCATTAATTACAATGTCAGGATTAATTAAACCCCCGCCGAGCAGGAACCAAAGACCTTTTTACATATTAATGCAGCCATTTATATGTGGACATGAACCCTGATCTCAGATCAGCCTCCGCTCACTGACATGTTTAAAGAGGAAGATCTCATCCGTCTGGTTCTATAATCAGGAGACGATCGGACGGCAACATTTATTCCTGAAATCCTTATAAAAGGGCTCCGAAAAACTGCAGTGAAGACGTTCATGCCTGGGTCCATATCGGTCCATAAATACCTTTAATCCTCTACCATCAAACAGTGTTTTTAATTTCTAATAAAATCCAGACATGACCGCTCCCTTTTAAAGGTGCATTTGGAAAATGTTTCGTTTCCATTTCTGGCATAACAGAGGGGCGGCACAGCAAGAAAGTCCCGGGTTCGATTCCTAGGTGGAGGGTCCTTTCTGCAGTCAGGTTAATTGGAGACACTTAATTACCTTGTGTGTGTGTGTGTGCGCGTGTGTGTGTGTGTGTTTGTGTGTGTGTGTGTGTGCGCGTGTGTGTGTGTGTTTTTGTGTGTGTGTGTGTGTGTTTGCCCTATGATGTCGTGGCGACCTGTCCGGGGTGTTTCCTACCTTTTGCTCAGTGAATCAAACCCATCGCCATGTTGAATAGGATAAAGCGATGGTAAATCAGTCAGTGAATGAATGAATGAATTAAGAAATTAAAGAATGACGGAATGAATGAATGAATGCATTAATAAACTGATGAATAAAGGAAGGAGTTAATGAATGAATGAATGAATGTATGAATGAAGGAATACATCAGTGAATAAATGAATGAATGATGGAATTATTAAATTAAGAAATGAAGGAATGAAAGAAGGAGTAAATGAATAAAGGAAAGAATGAATGAATGAATGAATGAATTAAGGAATACATCAGTGAATGAAGAAATTAATGAATAAAGGAAAGAGTGAATGAATGAAAAAATGAATGAATAAATGCATGAATGAATGAATTAAGGAACAAATGAATGAACAAATGAATAACTGAAGAAATACATGTGAATGGATGAATAACTGAAGGAATACATCAGTAAATGAATGAATGAATAAAGAAATAACTGAAGAAATACATCAGTAAGTGAATGAATAACTGAAGGAATACATCAGTGAATGGATGAATGAATGAATGAAGAAATAAATAAATGAAGGAATTAATTGAGAAATTAATGAAAGAATGAACTAAAGAATGAATGAATAGGCGAAGAAAGGAATGAATGGATGGATGAATGAATGAATGGGGAAATGAAAGAATGCAATTCACTGGTCGAAACGTAGGAAACACCCCGGACAGGTCGCCACTCCATCACAGGGCTAACACACACACACACACACACACACTTACACACACACACACACACACATACACACACTTGCGTGTCTTTGTACTGTGGGAGGAAACCGGAGCTCCCAGAGGAAACCCACGCAGACACGGGGAGAACATGCAAACTCCACAGAGAAAGGACCCAGCCCACCCCACCTGGGGATCGAACCTAGAACCTTCTCGCTGTACAGCAGCAGTGCTTTCATCATGTTCTCCACATTATTTATATAAATCAGAAGTGAAGTAATAACCACTGCGCCTGTAATCACGCCGGATCAAACAGAAACGACCATGTGGGCGTTAATACCGTATTTTATACCCACAATGCATCTGCCTGTGCGGCTGTGTGGATCAGAGCGGGAACTCAGCGCTGGCAGGGTTCAGGCGGTGTGCAGGGACGACGTGGCTGCTTTTGTTTCCATGGTGTTTGCTCTTCTCCTTCCATGACGTTTCTCATTAGCATTTCCGCCGCCTGTCATTTTAAGGCGGATTTAAGGTCATCAGGAGCTACAGCGTTCGGTCAGAAGTATCGGGACGCGCCCTCTAGTTTTTAATCCATGTGTTTCAGCCACAATGGTTCCTAACAGGTTTAATAACTCAGTTATACAGAATGAAGGGAATGATGAGCTTCCAACTTTGCAGAAGCAGTTTAGTTCAGTTCCAGCACGGACAGACATGAAGAAAAGCTCGGCCGCACAGAAGCTCTGGATTGAACTGGAACATACAGGGGTTGGACAAAATAACTGAAACACCTGGTTTTAGACCACAATAATATATTAGTATGGTGTAGGGCCTCCTTTTGCGGCCAATACAGCGTCAATTCGTCTTGGAAATGACATATACAAGTCCTGCACAGTGGTCAGAGGGATTTTAAGCCATTCTTCTTGCAGGATAGTGGCCAGGTCACTACGTGATGCTGGTGGAGGAAAACGTTTCCTGACTCGCTTCTCCAAAACACCCCAAAGTGGCTCAATAATATTTAGATCTGGTGACTGTGCAGGCCATGGGAGATGTTCAACTTCACTTTCATGTTCATCAAACCAATCTTTCACCAGTCTTGCTGTGTGTATTGGTGCATTGTCATCCTGATACACGGCCCATCTAGCACAAGTATTGGGCCAAGGGAATGCCATGATATGGCAGCCCAAACCATCACTGATCCACCCCCATGCTTCACTCTGGGCATGCAACAGTCTGGGTGGTACGCTTCTTTGGGGCTTCTCCACACCGTAACTCTCCCGGATGTGGGGAAAACAGTAAAGGTGGACTCATCAGAGAACAATACATGTTTCACATTGTCCACAGCCCAAGATTTGCGCTCCTTGCACCATTGAAACCGACGTTTGGCATTGGCACGAGTGACCAAAGGTTTGGCTATAGCAGCCCGGCCGTGTATATCGACCCTGTGGAGCTCCCGACGGACAGTTCTGGTGGAAACAGGAGAGTCGAGGTGCACATTTAATTCTGCCGTGATTTGAGCAGCCGTGGTTTTATGTTTTTTGGATACAATCCGGGTTAGCACCCGAACATCCCTTTCAGACAGCTTCCTCTTGCGTCCACAGTTAATCCTGTTGGATGTGGTTTGTCCTTCTTGGTGGTATGCTGACATTACCCTGGATACCGTGGCTCTTGATACATCACAAAGACTTGCTGTCTTGGTCACAGATGCGCCAGCAAGACGTGCACCAACAATTTGTCCTCTTTTGAACTCTGGTATGTCACCCATAATGTTGTGTGCATTGCAATATTTTGAGCAAAACTGTGCTCTTACCCTGCTAATTGAACCTTCACACTCTGCTCTTACTGGTGCAATGTGCAATTAATGAAGATTGGCCACCAGACTGGTCCAATTTAGCCATGAAACCTCCCACACTAAAATGACAGGTGTTTCAGTTATTTTGTCCAACCCCTGTACATTCAGGCACAAATTCCCACAGACATACTTCAGAGTCCTGTTCTCGTCATTTTCAGACGCCCTTATTCAAAGCGACAGTACTGTGACAGTATACAGTCTAAGCAATGGAGGGTTAAGGGTCCAACAGTGGCAACCTGGCAGTAGTGGGGCTTGAACCAGCAACCTTTCGATTACTAGTCCAGTACCCTTACCACTAGGCTACAACTGCTGTGTTAAAATCGTATAAAAACGCACCACATTAGCACCTTATGAGGTTCTTAATATGGACGCTTGGGTGGCGTAGAGGTAAAGTACGCCAGCCCACCATCCAGGGTTCGAACGGCATCTGAACGGACATGATATGTCTCGGCTATGTCTCAGGGGAAGGGTGGCAGAAACAGCCCGGCCACTAGGACGTGCACTTGTCAGTGCGCTCTAAATGCAGGTCCCAAGCTTGGATAGAAATAGGAGGGTTGCATCAGGAAGAACATCTGGGGTAAAAACTGTACCAAGTGTTATATGGACCAGATCGGCTGTGGCAACTACACTATATGGCCGAAAGTATTTGGACGCCTGACCACGAGCTTGTCGGACTCTGCCCTGCAGACTTTGGCTGCGTCCGAAATCGCATACTTAAACAGTACGTACTAGATTGGAGGCAGTGCGCACTGCTCGGCCGGTAAAGCAGTAAGCCCTTTCAGTCTGCAAGTGTTCAGTATGCACGCAACCTTGTACGTACTGTTTCCGCCATCTTACCAATGTCACGTGATGCATGGCGTCACATCACCAGTTATAACCATTTTAAAATTGGACAAAATCAGTTCTGTCGTTCTCCACAAAGCTGTTCATAAACATTATTCAGGGTCGTACTAAATCATAACATATTTAATGTTTATCTTACTCCGCTTCCCGCCATCTTTCTTCTTTGCCTTGAACGCCTTTGCAGCTCCAGATGGATTATGGGATAGATCATCGGACCGTAAATGTGCATTGTTTGCATACTCAAAAATGCCCGCCCAGGCTGTAGTTAATCCGGGTACTTTCCTCATACTGTTTAATGTATACTACGTATTCGGACATACTAACCGCTCTCGTGTACTGCTTTCGCGTACTGTTCAGTATGGAAGTATGCGATTTCAGACGCTTTTAATGGCCATATATGCCCGTTTGGGGGCACTCAGCCGACCGGTAGCAGTACACGTCCGATTGCCCGATTATGTCACGCTTCCTCTCCACCAATGCCGATCCCTGCTCTGATTGAGGAGAACGAAGCTAACACACGCCCCCTCCGACACGTGGGCAGCGGCCTTATGCATCTTATCATCTACACTTTGACGAGTGCAGTGCAGATCAGCACTGTGTACGGAGAGACACACCCTGAGAGCACTCTTTTCCTATCTCTGTGCAGGCGCCATCAATCAGCCAGTAGAGGTCGTAATTGCATTAGTTATGAGAGAGTCCCTATCCGGCTTAGTCCCACCCCTATCTGAACAACAGGCCAATCGTGGTTCATGTGGCTGCTCAGCCCAGACGGCAGGCAGAGCCGAGACTCGATACGATGTATTCCAGATCCCAGCTCTGGTGTTCAGGGTGTGTTTTTTACTGCTGCGCCACCTGAGCGGCCCGACCAGGGAGCGGATTAAAACAGCCGCTCTTCTGAGTAGGCTTCTCACTACGCTTTGAGAATTTGTGCCCATTCGGTCAAAATATGACAGCATTTGTATGGCTGGGCACTAATGTTGGCTGGTCAGAAAAGCCTCAACTGATGTTCTGGTTCATTCCAGAGCTGTTGGGTGGGGTTGAGGTCAGGGCTCTGTGCAGGACACTAGAGTTTCTGTAAACTGAGCACAGGGGCACAGTTATGCTAAAACAGGAAAGGGCTATGTCCCAAAATTTTTGTCCATATAAAGTAGGTACAGAGGTCCGACCTCATTTAATACGATTGATGGGCATGTGAATGTGGATGTGTGTATTTCTATTAGTGTACATGATGGATCTGAGAGCATATTTACATATTTCCAAAATATTTGGACCCTGTGAGCTTGTTGATGCCCGTGTTAATTATTTGTGTTTGGTTTATTTAAGTTGACAGTAAGAATATTCAGGAATAATCTGGACTGATTGTTCGGCGCAGATCCAGTAAGGAGTCGGAATAACGCCTCGCCCCGTTGCGCTGGCTAATCAATGACTGTCCTTTTCTGACTTTCTAGGCCGTGAGTCACATGGAGGGAGGCGGCCGATAGCGGCGGCGGGGGGGTCGTTAACGTGACGGACGCCAGATAGGAATCTTCCCTCCCTCCCTCGCTGGGAGACGGTTTGCCAGAATATTATTAGGAGGCCGAGCCGGGGGATGGTGGTTTGACGTCAGCGCTGCACCGTAAACATTGCAGATGGCAGGCCTCAACTCTCTGTGAACCCGGAGTGCTCGGGTGCGCCCGTGCTTTTGGCCGGGCTGCTGCAGGGGGGCGGACGGCAGGAGGGTGTGCGAGGTACCGGGAGACATCTGGAGACGGCGTGGGTGTTTGCCTCAAATGGAAATGATAGCCGGTGGGAGACTGGGTGGGACGGACGCAGGGTGGGAACCGTTTAGAAAACACAAAATGCAGACAGAATTACATTTGTAGTATTTAATCTTCCACAGAGGTGTGATGCCAACTTTTTAGGGTGGCACTGCACCCCTGTGCCCGGCTCTTGCATGTATCTAAGGCCAGAAAGAAAATGCTTTAAAGGGTTTGTTGCATAGCGATGTGGGTCCTGTGGACCTAGGTTTGATCCTAACTTCCAGTCACTGATGAACTGGCTTTCTATGAGTATGTATAAGCATGTATTAGTGTTGGCTGGCATGAACTGGCACCCTGTCCAAGCTGTATTCCAGCCTGCGCCCGTGCTCTTGGCCGGGCTGCCGCAGGGGGGCGGACGACAGGAGGGTGTGCGAGGTACCGGGAGACATCTGGAGACGGCGTGGATGTTTGCCTCAAATGGAAATGATAGCCAGTGGGGGACTGGGTGGGACGGACGCAGGGTGGGAACCGTTCAGAAAACACAGAATTACATTTGTAGTATTAAATCTTCCACAGAGGTGTCGTGCCAGCTTTTTAGGGTGGCAGTGCGCTCACATAGCCTTTATAAGTGTGCCAAATGGTGTGTTTGGCCAGCATTGTGGGTCTTGTGGACCTAGGTTTGATCCTTACGTCCAGTCACTGATGAACTGGCTTGCTATGAGTATGTATAAGCATGTATTAGTGTTGGCTGGCATGAACTGGCACCCTGTCCAAGCTGTATTCCAGCCTGCGCCCGTGCTCTTGGCCGGGCTGCTGCAGGGGGGTGGACGGCAGGAGAATGTGCGATGTTTCCCTCAAATGGAAATGATAGCCGGTGGGGGACTGGGTGGGACGGACACAGGGTGGGACAGAATTACATTTGTAGTATTTATTCTTTCACAGAGGTGTCGTGCCAGCTTTAAAGGGTGGCAGTGCGCTCACGTAGCCTTTATAAGTGTGCCAAATGGTGTGTTTGGACAGCATTGTGGGTCCTGTGGACTTGGGTTTGATCCTAACTTCCAGTCTCTGATGAACTGGCTTGCTATGAGTATGCATTAGCATGTATTAGTGTTGGCTGGCATGAACTGGCACCCTGTCCAAGCTGTATTCCATCCTCTGGCCCAAGGTTTTAGGTGGCACCACACCCAACCCAACACTGACCAGCATTTACAAAGCATTTGCTGAGATGCAGGGTTCGAATCTCAGTGGTGCTACCGGCCGGTCGAGCATCTGCATGGACATGATTGGCCGAAACAGCCCAGCCATTAGGAGGTGCACTTGTCAGTGCAGGTCCCAAGCCTGAATAGAAATAATAGTGTTAATCTGAGAATTTAGACATGCCCTCTTCTCGGGAGTGTAGGATGATGTAAATGCGTCTGTGTAGAGAGATCGCTACAAGGATTAGGCGTCCACATACTTTTGGTGGTTTGGTGTAATATCGTGTTACGGGCGCGGCGCACCTGTATTAAAGTGCCACACCGATCTAATCCGATCAGATTCAGCGTGTCACTCGAGCCTCTCAGATTCCGAAACCAGCGCTGCAGCGAGCTTAATTAAATCAAGCGGATTCTTTAATTGCATACATTATTAAACTGATTAAATTCTTTAATGTAATTAGAATTAATGGCGGATCAGGAGGGGCGATGGGTGTGAGAGCGGCTCCGAGCTGCAGGCTGGAAGTGAAACACATTTTTAATATCCTCTTTATAACACGTGCTGTCTTATTAACACCGTCACACCTAATTATTTCCTTTTATTTCACTTTATCAGCTGAATTCACGAACAAAAAAATCATTTACATTTAAATGTGGGTCACGGTGGGTTACCTGCTGGCCCAACAGCGATTACGAGTGTCTGAGGCGCTGGCAGGGGAATCATTTAAACGCTGGGCTGGACTGGAGCGTCGGGACACACGCGTGGACGTACTAGACGGGGTTTATTTACAAGTACAGAACAGGAACACAACAATAATACACAAGCACATAAAACAATGATGGCTACAAGGTCACACACAAGGTCAGACACAAGGTCAGACACAAGGACATTTTTACAAAATGACCCACCCTGGATGTTACAGATACAGGGGTATATATACAATGAGTGCTAACAAGCACATGAAGATCATCTGGGTTGAAAGACAGCTACAAGGTCAGCTACAAAGACAGCTACAGGGACAGTGACAAGGTCAGCTACAAAAACAGGTACAAGGACAGCCACAAGGTCAGCTACAAAGACAGGTACAAGGATAGCCACAAGGATAGCCACAAGGACAGCCAGAAGGACAGCTACAAAGACAGATACAGGGACAGACACAGGGATAGCTACAAGGATAGATACAGGGGCAGCCACAAGGTCAGCTACAAGGACAGCTAAAAGGACAGCTACAAGAACAGCCACAATGATAGCTACAAGGTCAGCTACAAGGACAGATACAAGGACAGCTACAAAGACAGATACAGGGACAGACGCAGGGACAGATACATGGATAGCTACAAGGACAGATACAAGGTCAGCTACAGGGGCAGCCACAAGGTCAGCCACAAGGACGGATACAGGGACAGCTACAAAGACATACAGGAAAAGATACAGGGACAGCTAGAAGGTCAGGCACAAGGAGAGGCACAAGGTCAGCCACAAAGTCATTTTTACTAAATGGCCCACCCTGGATGTTACAAATACAGGGGTATAAATACATGGCCTGATGGACAGCTACAAGGATAGCAACAAGGATAGCCACAATGGTAACTACAAGAACAGCCACAAGAATAGCTACAATGATAGCTACAATGATAGCTACAAGAATAGCCACAAGGTCAGCCACAAGGTCAGCTATAAGGACAGATACAGGGACAGCTACAAGGTCAGCTACAAGGATGGCCACAATTACATTTTTACTAAATAACCCATCCTGGAGGTTACAAACACAGGGGTATTACAGAGAAGGGGCAGAGACTAGAGGGGTATCACAGAGAGGGGGCGGGGACTAGAGGGGTATCACAGAGAGGGGGCGGGGACTAGAGGGGCGTGTCATGATACAATGCTCCATATATGTTTAATCTCACTGTAAGAATCCTCCGCTGGAGGGATGGACAACTATCAAAATCTAATCAATCAGTAAGTTTTCACTGATGTGTTGATGAGATAAACGTGGACTGAACGTTACCGCTACAGATGAATGATGTAGAAATGTAAACTGATGGTTACCGTGGTGAATAATGAGAGCGATAATAAATAAACTGATATGATTGAATATTTGATGATGAATGTTTGGTTAGGAGGAAGAACAGATTCAGAACGCTGTGATGTTTATACAGGTGGGGATCTGATCTCATAACCATTACATTTCTCACCCGGATCGATAAAACAACACAACACGCTTGTTTCAACTCAGTCCAGGTACAGAACACCCCCCAAATTGTCCTGTAGGACTTAATTTCCGAAAAATGCATTCAAATAAATCTGGGATCTGTTTGTTTTCTTGAGCCGTAATTAAACTGATAAAAGTATAAAGAAATGTTCTGGCTGTTCTCTGGACCTGAGATCATCTCTGATGGACCGACTGACATTTGAATCGTGTGTCGTGGTCAGATGAGCCCACGTTTTCAGGAAAACGCACATTCGTTCATTCGTTGTCTGTTATACCACTGCTTTATCCTGGTCAGGGTCACAGTGGGTCTGATTCCCTGGGCAAAAGGCCGGAAACACCCCGGACAGGTCGCCAGTCCATCACAGGTCAAACACACACACACACACACACACACTCAGTAGCTCCATTTAATCTGACTGCATGTCTTAGGACTGTGGCAGGAAACCCAAACAGACACGGGGAGAACATGCAAACTCCACACAGAAAGGACCCGGACCGCCCGCCTGGGAATCGAACCCGAGACCTTCTTGCTGTGAGGCGACAGTGCTACCCACAGAGCCACCGTGCCGCCCAATTTTAATATTCAGTATCTGAAAAACGCAGAGACTCATTTAATCAAATGCAAAATATAAATACATAAAATATTATTATATAATTAAATATAATTATATATTATATATTATATAAAAGGTGATCATCAAAATAAATTAATATTGGCTTTAAATCGCATCGCTATACAGACTTAATTTTCTCTCTGCATAATGTGACATTTGGGTTTTCTTGCTTGACCTTCTTGCTGTGAGCCAACGGTGCTACCCACCCAGCCACCGTGCCGCCCAGGCACACTCTTATCAGCCAGAGTATTAATCTGTCTTGTTTCAGTCTCCTGCTCTCGGGTTCGTTCCTTAATACAGTAGGTATAGCGTTATACTTGGCACCTTTGTCAAGATGTGCCCATCTACGAATACGGTTAGCATTGCGATTTAAAATAAATGGTCTCCTGATTACTGAATATGGCACAAGTGTTGTGTTGAATTTTTTACCACAGCTTCTGGAGGAACAGCAGAGCTCTCGAATCTCACACATTAGAAATAGAAATGGAGCTTAGGGTCACGTGATACACCCCTCAACAAGGTGTATTGATTGACTGTTTGGTGTTTGGTAGTTGGCTATCAAGTATAAAGTTAATTGGCAGCATTTATTTATGCACACAGCACCACAGTCCATCACTTTTTTGTTTAGTTTTGTTTATTTATAACACGACGTAGGCTTGATTATTAGCGCCGGCGCGTCCGAATTCGGCGTCTACGGAACAGTTGCGTGAATGAGAACGTGCTGCCGGATTGTGATCTCCGAATGGAAACTGGGTCACGGCATGATTTTCCATTCCTTCCACAGCCAATCGCATCTGACCCGTCACAAAGAGAACCCATTAACCCCCCTCCGTCCCTCAGACACCGGCTTCCCCTTTATTCATCCGTGCACCTGCCATACTCAGAACGGTTTCCTTCACCGTCTCGGCGTGTAAACAGGAACGTGACCGCCTGCGTCCGGAAATCACGTGAGCGTAAGATAAAGGACGGCTGCTGAGCCGCGGATGAAAGTGTGACGAGCGCTGTGGGATATATTTTACTTTTACATCCCTGATATATAAGTAGACGCTCGGGTGGCGCTGGCCACCGGTGCTATTGGTTGCTGCCCTGTCCAGAGCATTCTTGCCCTGCGCCCAGTGTTTCCCGAGGCACTGGACCTGCCGTGACCCTGACCAGGATAGAGCGATTAATTGAAGCAACAGCAGCTTCCACTCTTCTAGGAAGGCTTCCCACTAGATTTCAAAGTGTGCCTGTGAGAATTTGTGCCCAGTTAGTCAAAAAGCGTTTGTAAAAATGGGCACTGATGTTAAGCTAGAAGGTCTGACCTTGATAGGTATTCCAATTCATCCCAGAGGTGAATAGCTTTGTGCAACTGGACAAAAAGTAGGAACCCCGGACAGGTCGCTTCAAAAGGTATCTAAGAATTTAGACATGCCCTCTTCACAGGATCAGCGGCAAATCTGTCCTAAACTGGCCAGCCAAACCAAAGTATACTTCAATCAGCCATAACATTAAAACCACTTCCTTGTTTCTACACTCACTGTCCATGTTATCAGCTCCACTTACCATATAGAAGCACTTTGTAGTTCTACAATTACTGACTGTAGTCCATCTGTTTCTCTGCATGCTTTGTTAGCCCCCTTTCACCCTGTTCCTCAATGGTCAGGACCCCCACAGGACCACCACAGAGCAGGTATTATTTAGGTGGTGGATCATTCTCAGCACTGCAGTGACACTGACATGGTGGTGGTATGTTAGTGTGTGTTGTGCTGGTATGAGTGGATCAGACACAGCAGCACTGATGGAGTTTTTAAACACCGTGTCCACTCACTGTTCCCTCTATTAGACACTCCTACCTAGTTGCTCCACCTTGTAGATGTAAAGTCTGAGACGATCGCTCATCTATTGCTGCTGTTTGAGTCGGTCATCTTCTAGACCTTCATCAGTGGTCACAGGACGCTGCCCATGGGGCGCTGTTGGCTGGATATTTTTGGTTGGTGGATGATTCTCAGTCCAGCAGTGACAGGGAGGTGTTTAAAAACTCCAGCAGCGCTGCTGTGTCTGATCCACTCATACCAGCACAACACACACTAACACACCACCACCATGTCAGTGTCACAGCAGTGCTGAGAATGATCCACCACCTAAATAATACCTGCTCTGTGGTGGTCCTGTGTGGGTCCTAACCATTGAAAACATACTGGTTACAGTCAGTAATTGTAGAACTACAAAGTGCTCGGTGGGTAGCACACATTATTTTGATGTTTTTTTATTTTCCTCTTTAGGAATCTTGGCTTTCGGCTGCCTGAGGAGAATCGGCTTACGCATGAAGAAAATGGTCGATCAATCCGGGGGTCAGAAGTCTGTCGTGTGTGTGTGTGTGTGTAGAATTTGAGGACTTGAGGACCGACCGACTGAAGGACCCGAGGAATAAACGAATAAAGAAAAACCCAGAGAATAAAGACAACAAATGGAACATGAGCGATGACATAGAACGACCTTCGCTTGATCCGCGCTCTGACTTTCAACACAGACGGGATTAGTGGAACTGCATTCTGGGGGGTGTCGGCGACCTTGACCCCCCGGCGTATGGGATTATTTTCCACCATGTTCTGGTAGCACCGGAAGCCCCTCTTCGTTTATAGTTGATTTCTGAGCCTACACAATGCAAGCGGCTCATTAAATCCTTCGTGAAACGTCCTAGGGCGTCTTACAGTAGGTGCTGCACCCATTTTTGCATCTCTAGCGCTGTCCCGAACCTCATCCACTCATCTACTGGCTGTCGTGGACCCACTGTGTGGTGATCATGGGCTGCCGACAGAGCTCGGAGGAAAAAGAAGCGGCTCGACGGTCGAGGCGCATCGACCGGCACCTTCGCTCCGAGAGCCAGCGGCAGAGGCGCGAGATCAAACTGCTCCTCCTCGGTACCAGCAACTCGGGCAAGAGCACCATCGTCAAGCAGATGAAGATCATTCACAGCGGAGGCTTCAACCTGGAGGCCTGCAAGGAGTACAAACCCCTCATCCTGTACAACGCCATCGACTCCCTGACTCGGATCATCCGCGCCTTAGCTACGCTCAAGATCGACTTCCACAACCCCGACCGCGCCTACGACGCCGTGCAGCTCTTCGCCCTGACCGGTCCGGCCGAGAGCAAGGGCGAGATCACGCCGGAGCTTCTGGGCGTGATGAAGCGCCTGTGGGCCGATTCCGGAGTCCAGGAGTGTTTCCAGCGCTCTAATGAGTATCACCTGGAGGACAACACCGCCTACTACCTGAACGACCTGGACAGGATCTCGGCGCTGGAGTACATCCCCACCGTGGAGGACATCTTACGCTCCCGTGACATGACCACCGGCATCGTGGAGAACAAGTTTACCTTTAAAGAGCTCACCTTCAAGATGGTGGATGTGGGAGGGCAGCGATCAGAAAGGAAGAAGTGGATCCACTGCTTCGAGGGCGTGACCGCCATCATATTCTGTGTGGAGCTGAGCGGCTACGACCTCAAGCTTTACGAGGACAACCAAACGGTAAGAGCAAAACGGTGACAGGGTGAATGTTAGAGTCACTGAGACATCATGGACATATTTACACTGACTTTATGTTACACTGCAATGATCAAAGGGCTGTCTTAAGTATAATTATAATTAAAAAAATATAATGATAATAATAATAACATATTAACAACAATAATAATAATAATAGTAAAAATACCAATAATAATAATAATAATAATAATAATAATAATAATAATAATAATAGTAATTACACCAATAATAATAATAATAGTAAAAATACCAATAATAATAATAATAATAATAGTAATGATAATAATAATAATAATAATAATAACAATAATAATAACAATAATAACAATAATAATACTAATAATAATAACAATAATAATATCAACAACAATAATAATAATAATAATAATAACAATAATAATAATACTAATAACAATAATAATAATAATAACAATAATAATAGTAATAATAATAGTACAAATAATAACAAGAACAATAATAACAATAATAGAAACAATAATAATTATAATAATAATAATAGTAATAATTATAATAATAATAATAATAATAACAATAATAATAATAACAATAATAATAGTAATAATAATAGTAAAAATAATAACAAGAACAATAATAACAATAATAGAAACAATAATAATTATAATCATAATAATAGTAATAATAATAATAATAATAATAATAATAATAATAATAATAATAATAATAATAACTATAATAACAATAATAATAACAACAATAATAACAATAATAATAAAGAAATAAAGGTGGACTTTGATAATGTAAATAAAAGAAGCTTGCATGATCGTAACTGGTGGAGTTTTTTTTTTTTTACCATCTAAGGGTTTAGACCACACAAACTTGTGTGTATGTTTTACCTCTGGAACATCTAACAGATTCTGTGGGGGAAACCTGGAGGATCTAATCTATACAGATACAAGCAGGAGAAAAGCAAAGCATTACTAATGGAATAACATCATGCACTAACTGGAGACACGCTATGCCCTTCCACCCTCGTGTAAGCACCCTGACCTGCCTGCAAGGGTCACAAGTGCAGCAGCAATGAGACCCTGTAAGCCGTCCTCCCTCTGGCACAGCCAGTTGTGCTTGGTGGACGCCTGGCCAGGTTGATAGCACATCTGAGATTCAAACTCAAGAGCTCTTGAACGTTTTTCTTAAAGCCACTTGTATTGATAAAATGAAATAATATACCTATAAAATAAAGACGTAGGCTTCACTACGATGTATTTCGCCACCGTGAGCCAGCCACAGGGTGCAGATTAGCAACCCTGCATATAAAAGATTGTCGGCTAACCTCACCTGGGTGCAACCACTGAAGCAGATCAGACAGGCATCTGAGCGCATCTGTGTGTTTTGGCAGTGGCGGTGTCGATGGCAAACAAGCGGCGTGAGCCCGGCGTTATCTCAGCTCTGCTGTGTCATCGTCTCAGTAAATCCACCCTCCTCCTGACCCACAAATCTCCTGCTTCTTTATCTCCTCGCTTCATATTTCCTGTGTGCCAATCCTGCCCACGACATTCTGCGCCCGCGGCCCCGTCTCCTACCAGAGCTGATAATATTACGCCTGCTTTGTGCAAATAACTGGCGGATGATATTTACACAGTTGGACACGGCGGGCGTGAATAAAGCAGGGAGGTGGCACAGCTGACAGAGGCGGGTGTAAAAAACAGAGAAAGGAACGGCAGCCCTTTTTACTCACATTTTAAGCACAAGTACCTGTGATTGTCGCCTGGATCTGTGTGTAGTGACACCGACTGTGTAAAAATGACTCGACTGTTAAAGCTCCAGAAATAAATCTAAGATAAAATTTGGGCTGGGAAGTTCACAAGTCTTGAGTCTTTAAGTTAGAGTCTAATTCAAGTCACGAGTCTTTAGGCTAGAGTTTGAGTCAAGTCACAAGTCTTTAGGCAAGAGTATAAGTCATAGGGTTGGATTCCCAGACAGGGATTAAAGCTAGTCCAGGACTACATTTTGCTTTAAATGGAGAATCTCCATTCAAAATGTTGTGTAGTCTAGGACTAGGCTTAATCCCTGTCTGTGAAACCAACCCATAGAGTTTAAGTCAAGTCACAAGTCTTTAGGCTAGAGTCTAAGACAAGGCACAAGTCCTCAGGCTAGAGTCTAATTTAAGTCACAAGTCTTTGGGCTAGAGTCTAAGTCAAGGCACGAGTCTTTAGGCTAGAGTCTAACTCAAGTTGTGAGGCTTTAGGCTAGAGTCTAACTCAAGTTGTGAGGCTTTAGGCCAGAGTCTAACTCAAATCATGAGTCTTTAATCTAGAATCCAATTCAAGTTGTGAGTCTTTAGGCTGGAGTCTATTTTAAGTCATGAGTCTTTAGACTAAAGTTTAATTCAAGTCACGAGTCTTAGGTTAGTCTAAGTCAAGTCACGAGTCTTTAGGCTAGAGTCTAAGTCATAGAGTCTAAGTCATAGAGTCTAAGTCATAGAGTCTAAGTCAAGTCATGAGTCTTTCGGCGAGAGTCTAAGTGACAAGTCTAAGTCAATTCACAAGTCTTCAGTCTAGAATCGAATTCAAGTTACGAGTCTTTAGGCTAGAGTCTAAGTCATAGAGTCTAAGTCATAGAGTCTAAGTCATAGAGTCTAAGTCAAGTCATGAGTCTTTCGGCAAGAGTCTAAGTGACAAGTCTAAGTCAATTCACAAGTCTTCAGTCTAGAATCGAATTCAAGTTACGAGTCTTTAGGCTAGAGTCTAACTTAAGTTGCAAGTCTGTGGGCTAGATTTCTTCTCAGAAAAAACTCTATATTAACGCCCACGGTTTTGGCATTGCTCATGTTCAGGTGTCCACATACTTTTGCTGATGTTCTTTGTCCCTGGACGTAGAGCAGGAACACGGATGTTGGGCTGGAATATTAATCAGTGTAGGGGAGATAAAAATAAGCGCGGCGCGAGTCTCTCATGTACACGAGCGATAATTGAGTTCACAGTGGAAGGTGTTAAGGTGTACCTGCGAGAATTAGCAGCTCGAGCATCATGGGAAATTGCTGATCTGAAAACTTTTTAATCTCCTCATCTGTTTAAAGAAACGATGGTGGGAAATACATATCAGTTCTCAGATATGACTGCGGGGGGAGGGGGATGGTGGATAGCTGTCGGTCTTCCTTCAGGGTTTGTATGAACTCCACCACCTCGTCTCGGGTCTCGCGGCGTTTAAACGGTGGCTCAGACGTCCTCGGTGTGAGTCACGGGTGCTAATCTGAACACAGGAGCTAAAAACGCTTCATCGCTTATAATAAATAATAATAACACACGTGATTCATCCGCTCTTTAACAACGAATCCACGCACGAGGTGTTTTAAGTTCTTTTTAAATCTAAATAAATTCTTGTTGATGTTTAATGTGTTTAGTCTTAGGCGAGAGTCTAATTTATGTCATGAGTCTTAGGCGAGAGTCTAATTCATTGAGTCTAATTTAATTCAGGAGTCTTTAGGCAAGAGTCTAAGTCAAGTCATGAGTCTTTAGGCGAGAGTCTAATTCAAGATCAGCTGCCTCAGTAGAGAGGATTCTAATGCGACCTGGAGCTTATAAGGCAGATTATTTAGACACCGATAACCGTTATTCAGTCAGATCATCACTCAGAATTAAGGCGCCTCAGTAGGAGCATTTTAAGGAATCTAAGAATTTAGACACGCCCTCTTCTCTGTAGTGTGGGATGATAAAAAAATGCATTTGTGTACAGAGAGAGCTAGGTTTTCAGACAGACCCAGTGTTCCTGTACCTGTATAGTTCCTGTACCTGTATAGTTCCTGTACCTGTACAGTTCCTGTACCTGTATAGTTCCTATTCCTGTACCTGTATAGTTCTCGTACCTGTATAGTTCTCGTACCTGTACAGTTTCTGTATAGTTCCTGTACCTGTACAGTTCCTGTTCCTGTACAGTTCCTGTACCTGTATAGTTCCTGTATAGTTCCTGTACCTGTATAGTTCCTGTACCTGTACAGTTCCTGTACCTGTATAGTTCCTATTCCTGTACCTGTATAGTTCTCGTACCTGTATAGTTCTCGTACCTGTACAGTTTCTGTATAGTTCCTGTACCTGTATAGTTCCTGTACCTGTACAGTTCCTGTACCTGTATAGTTCCTGTATAGTTCCTGTACCTGTATAGTTCCTGTACCTGTAGCACTGTTATTCCATCTCTCTGTACTGTACATGAACTGACTCATTCTGAATCCTCAGACCTACATCAGTACCTGAGTAGTCGGGCGGGAGCGTGTGAGGGCCCGAGGCGGGGGCCGCGCTGAGCCTCTGAATTAGATTAGCGACTCGGCAGTCAGTATATTAGCGAGTTCTGTGCTTTCACACCCTCATCGTTCTGACCCTTCACTCGGGTCCGTCCCTCGTGGTTTCCGTCGCCGGTTCTCGTGACCGCGTGTGTATGACCGGAGGCGAGACGCAGAAGAACGCAGCGTGAATCATTCAGGTCGGTCTGATCCAGATGTGCGCTGATGCAGGGTGAAGATACGAGCACAGATGATCTGATGTGGGGGGTCGAGGGTATTCTGGTATTCTGGTCTGCTTACTTTCTGGTCAGTTTTTATGTTGGTTACCCTTTTTTGGTCTTTTTCCTCCCTATTTTTCCTCCCTATCGAGTCATATCCAATTCCCCGATCACATTTTGCTTCTTCTACTGCTGCAGAGCTCCACTCCTGACCGAGGAGAGCAAATTCAAACTCACCGCTGCACCACCTGGGGCACCCTGTTGGTTGCCCTACTTGACGTAACCCTCTTGTTTCTATCCGGGCTTAAGACTGGCACTGAGAGCGCACTGACAGGTTCACCTTCTAATGGCTAGGCTTTTGGCCACCCCCCATGTCAGACGTTGGCCAGTTATGTCCAGGCAGACGCCTTACCGGTCGATAGCACCACTGAGATTCTGACCCAGCTTCCTACACTTAAGACCCTGTATGTCCTAAGCACCCAGGTTCAAAGAAATCAACTATGTTTGTATATAAATGGCATTATATGATCGCGAGGACTGTAAAGACGTGGTTTGATGAGTTTGGTGTTTGGTAGAATTTTCAGTGGCCTTCACAGAACCTTGACCTCAACCACTTTAAACACATTTGGGATGAATTGGAATGTTGATTGCTTGCCAGGCTATCTTGCTCTGTTAACGGAATGAGGACAAATTCCCACAGACACACTACAATATTTTTTAAATAGCCTTGCCAGATATGTAGAGGCTGTTAAAGCAGGAAAAGAAGACAGCAAGTACACACTAATGCCCACAGATTTGAAATGTGATGTCCAACGAGCTCCTACTCGGGTGTCCAGATACTTTTGACCATTTAGTGCGTTCATGCATACACTGAACAGCATCTGTACAAGGACACAAAGTAAGTAAACAAGAGCGACACACAGAGATATAATGGTCCCAGTTTTTCTGAGGAGCTGTAATGAATTAGGGAGTCGATTCTAAATCTGATTCTGAGTCGACTCCCTATTCTTGATGCAATAATAGAGGAATCGACTCTTTTTGACTCCTGGCTTTGCAATTTGGTTCACATGAACTTAACAGCTCAGGTTTTTTAGACCTGCCCAAAGCATTAATTAATTAATTAATTGTATTAACTGTATTATTCTGGTCAGGGTCAAAGTGAGTCCATGTGGGCCGTGGGAAGGTGGGAGGAAACCAAGAACATGCAAAACTCAGACAGACAGTGAATAGAGATAACCATTAAACCATTAAACCGAGGTCCAAAGGACTCGTGTAGCCTCGAGGCACCCACTCTACCAGCTGTGCCAGCATGTTACAGTTTTAAGGGGTAGATCACCTGGCACTCCCTGCAGGTGCCTGTGCCATGAGGGCGCTCTAATCAGAAATGACCCCCTATTCTATTCCTTTTGCAGATTTTCTCCATGTCCATTTGAAACGATATAACACGCTTGGCAGATAAAAAGTGTTGATGACATCAGCAAATCTCCTGGCTAAGTGGCTGACGCAGAACCAATTTCCTGCCAACGTGTCCTGCCAACGTTTGTCTCCTTCCCGCTGGCCGTTGCATAAAGCTCATGTAATTCTCTACATGTACGAATAAGTGGTCACACATCGACCAGAGCAGGGCTGCATTAAAAAACGGTTACGTAGGGTCTTACTAAAGGTGCCACATTTCATGGCAGTCATTAAATGACACTCATAAATTAAACGATAGAATTAATAGAAGCTACGATACACAGCACAGCTCCCTTATTGGTTGAATGTAAACCCAGAACATCCAGCGACGGTGCGAGGTTTCAAGTTCTGTCTCAAATACCAAAATTCTCATTCATGTTTTGACATCTTGGACGTTTTGACTCACCGATTGCTAACTGAATTGCCGTAGGATTGCTAGTGTAAGAGACTTTTCTGTGCTGTAGTGTGCTGTGCTGGCCATGTTGGGTGTGTGTTTACTTCTCTACACGCGTGATCATAAAGTAAACACTGATCAGCCATAACATTAAAACCACCTCCTTGTTTCTACACTCACTGTCCATTTTATCAGCTCCACTTACCATATAGAAGCACTTTGTAGTTCTACAATTACTGACTGTAGTCCATCTCTTTCTCTACATGCTTTGTTAGCCCCCTTTCATGCTGTTCTTCAATGGTCAGGACCCCCTCAGGACCACCACAGAGCAGGTATTATTTAGGTGGTGGATCATTCTCAGCACTGCAGTGACACTGACATGGTGGTGGTGTGTTAGTGTGTGTTGTGCTGGTATGAGTGGATCAGACACAGCAGCGCTGCTGGAGTTTTTAAACACCTCACTGTCACTGCTGGACTGAGAATCATCCACCAACCAAAAATATCCAGCCAACAGCGCCCCGTGGGCAGCGTCCTGTGACCACTGATGAAGGTCTAGAAGATGACCGACTCAAACAGCAGCAATAGATGAGCGATCGTCTCTGACTTTACATCTACAAGGTGGACCAACTAGGTAGGAGTGTCTAATAGAGTGGACAGTGAGTGGACACGGTATTTAAAACCTCCAGCAGCGCTGCTGTGTCTGATCCACTCATACCAGCACAACACACACTAACACACTCCGGATGCTCTTCCGATCAGTCACCTATTTCTGTTTGGGTTTGGGACCTGCACTTACAAGTGCACCTTCTTCCTCTCGAACACTTGACAATCATGTCCAAAGCACCACTGAGGTTTAAACCTAGTGGACTACAGTACTTTACCACTGCTAGCGTACTTTAAAAAGCACTTAGATAAATAATAATAAAATATGAATATAAATTCAGAGTAGGTGGCAGTGTTAGTTTCTGGATAGGACTGCCAGGGTGTATCCCTGTCTTGTACCCAGTGCTTCAGGGTGGTGGTGGGTCCACCATTCATAGTTTTCAGCATTTACACACATAATTTGTGTTGGACGACGGATTTTCTCTTGTTGTGTTGAATTATCTGTCTGGTGATGATGTTTATTGCTTCGGTCTTCTTTTTGCTGACCAATCCCTCTCTTTAAATAAATAAATAAATAAATAAAAGAGGAGAGGGTCGTCATGGCAACCGTTCCTTAGCAACAGGCATCAGGGCAGCGCAACGCTCCTAATCCCGGGCTGTTGACGACGCGGCGTTACGGAGGGCCGAGCGGTGAAGAGGAGACTGGCGACTGGCAGGCGGGCAGTGGGCGTGTCCCAGCGTGGAGGGGAGCTGCATTGCGCAACCCGACCGGCTGTGGTGGGTCACGGGAGGAAAAGCACGCTGGCACCTCAGGAGGCCTCGGTCGGCTCTCGGCTCGGTCACGGAAGAACCGGCGACCACAAAGCGGCTTTTCTTTTCCTCACCTATTAAACGGCAGCTGCCGGGGCTCATCCGTGCCTCGATCTGGGGTCGACCGACCTTCAAAACTCTGTGCTAATGAAGCTTATGTGATGTACCCCGTCAGCCTCGATTTTCTCCTCGATTTACCTGACGATCGGCAGCTGAAGTTCAAGACGTACGGTAGCTCAGGGCAAAGCTGCATTCGTTACGCTAGCTGTAGCATTTGCTGATCTGTCGCCGAAGCTTTCAGTATTTAAGCACCGACACAGTGAGATCAGTGCCCAGCCATACAAACCATATAATTCATGATTTTATATAATTTTATATAAATAATCTTTTATATATAACTAATATATAATTAATAATTAGTTATTATAATATGCACAGTCATATCATTTATTTTATATATAATTAAATTTTTTATAAAAATAAATTTTATATACTAAATACATTTTTTATAAATAATAATTAATTATTATAATATCCACGGAGGCATATCATTTATTTTATATATAATTCATTACCAATTTTCTCTGGGTATTACAAATGCTCTTTTGATTATGTTAGTCTTTCCAGTAGACTGGATGCTGTTCAATTCATTCTTACATTTATTTATTTATTGTCAGTTTTATCACCGCTTTATCCTGGTCAGGGTCACGGTGGGTCTAATTTATTGAGCGAAAAGTAGGAAACAGGGCGCCAGTTCATCACAGGACACACACACACACACACACACACACACACACACACACACTTAAGGACAATTTCTAGTAGCTTCATTTAGCCTGACTGCATGTCTTTGGACTTGTGGGAGGAAACCGGAGTACCCGGAGGAAACCCACATGAACACAGTGAGATCCGTGCCCAGCCATACAAACGCTGTCATTTTTAAAGGGCACAAATGGGTACAAATTCCCACACACATACTTCAAAGCGTAGGATGATGTAAATGCGTCTATGTACAGAGATCACTAGGTTTACACACAGACCCCATAATAATGTTTATGGTTTTGTTATTGGGTGTCCAGGATCACGGCCAGGTGTCCACATACTTTTGGCAGTGTTTGCAGGTCTGACATACCGCCTGTGGCTCTCTCTCCTTTTAAGGTGACCGTGAGGGATGTCAGAACGTAATCAGCTGAACACGACGTTTTCATAAACACCAACTGCTTCATGATGTAGAAATGAACTCAGAACTATGTAGCAGAGCGAGAGCGAGAGAGAGAGAGATACTGTTAAACTTCACACATATGTAGACATTTTTATTATATTTTATTATATTAATTAATTAATAATTATATAAAAAATAAACGATATGCCTCTGTGCACAAATCCAGGTTAATTAAAGTGGACAGAGGGGTATCATTTATTTTATATATAATTAATGATTTTATATAATTTTATATAAATAACTTTTATTTTACATATAATTAATAGTTAATTAAGTTAATATGCAGTCATGTCATTAGTTCTATATATAATAAATATATAATTAATCATTAATTAATATACAGCAATATGCACAGACATATAATTTATTCTATATATAATTAATAATTGTATATAATTTTATATAAATATATTTTATTTTATATATAAAAATATATAATTATTAATTAACCAATATTATATGCACAGTCATATCATATAAATATATATAATAAATGATATGACGTATGTATACGTATAATTAATTATTTTATATATTGTATATGAATACTTTTTTATGTAATTAATATAAAACTCATCTTTAATTAATATACTATGCACAGTCATATTATTTATTTTATATATAATTAATATATAATGATTAATTAATTATTATTATATGCACAAAGGCATATCATTTATTTTTTATATAACTAATAATTTTATATAATTTTATATAAATAAATGTTATTTGATATATATTTCATAATTAATTAATTAATTAAAATTACTTTAGATAATTGTATATGAATACATTTTATTTTATATATATTTAATAATTATAATATGCACAGTCATATCATTTATTTTATATATATTTCCTGTTATATACATTTTTTTATTTAATTAATATAATATGCACATAGCATGTATTTTATATATAAATAATACATAATTAATAATTAATTAATATAGTACACACAGTCAGATTATTAATTTTATGTATAATTAATGATTTTATATAATTTTATATGAATAAATTTTATTTTATATATAAATAATATATAACTAATCTCTAATTAATATAATATGCACAAAGTCATAGCATTTATTTTATATTTATTTTATAACGTGGTTTGAAGGAAATCAGCTAGATTGTACAGAGCTCTGACCTCAACCCCAATGGATACTTTTAGGATGAATTAGAATGCTGACAGAGCCAGGCCTTCTCGTCCAACCTCAGTGCCTGATATTACAAACGCTGTTCAAATGATATTGACACAAAATCTCGTGAGAAGCCTTTCCAACAGACTGGGTGCTGTTCAGTTTACAAAGGCGGAGGCGACAGCAGTGCATTTTGAAACAGGCAAAGCTTGCTCGACTGTGGACACATAAATTCATTCATTCATTGTCTGTTTTACCACCGTTTTATTCTGCTGACGGCCGAGGTGGGTCTGATTCGTTGGACAAAAAGTAGGAAACACCCCGGACAGGTCGCCAGTTCATTACAGGACACACACACACACACTTTGGGCAATTTCTAGAAGCTCCAATGAACAGCATTTTTCTGTACTGTGGGAGGAAACCGGAGCACCCGGAGGAAACCCACAAGAACACAGGGAGAACAGGCAAACTCCACACAGAATGGACCCTGGTAATCGAACCCATACCCTTCCCTGCGCTGCCCACATATTCCACAGTGTTTGACATAATTAAGTCTTATTACAGAAACACAGATCATACAAGAATGTGAGCGTGAATGAAGGAACACAGAGTGCGTCGCTAATAATCAGGGAACGCGGAACACTCGCCGCGTCTCCTGTTCGCTGTTTAAACAGAGCGGATTGTTTACGCGGGGCCTCGGACCGCGGCGTTTTTTCCACCGTCTGTTCTTCGTCTCACACCGGTTATTGTTTCTGATTGCAAACAAAGCGCTCGCATGCTGTCACAGCTCCTCGTTATTTCTGAGGACTAATTAACGCCTGAATGAATGTGTGTGAAGCGCCGCTGGGGGACAGAAAGCTTCCTGATGGGGGAAAATCATGCTGCGTACCCCTTCCCCCCTCCTTCCATATTGTATTTGTGCTATTGTGACTTTTCGGAGGTTAGAGACACCCCCTGTTGCTGGGTAGGGTCCCTAACAAGTCCTCTAGATGACTGGGATTTGCTTTTGGGGAATGAAGCCGCCCTCTCTGAGGGGGAAGGGGGCGCATCTGGAAAGTTTTTAACCAGCTCAGACACATCAATACACAAACACACACACACACACACACACATCTACATTCTGAGCTCATCAATTAATTACCTGATTAATCTGACCCACAGCAGCCTTGACCAGGATAAAGCGGTGATAAAACAGACAATGAATGAATGAATGATGGCTGATAAACACCCGCCTCCTTTGATATGAATAAAGTCGCCACCAGTCAGTGATGGAGTCTCCTTGAAAGCCGCACCCCGTATGGACAGTTACGCTATACCCATCGTGTTCCTCCAGTGCTCATGCTGGTGTGCTGGCCAGACAGTAGGTGTCGCTGTTGAGGCAGCAATAAGAACAGACCCCATTCAGTCCTTCCCCTCTTAGATCTGACACACAGATCTGATCGTCTCCAACCCCATACTTTGAATATCTTTCTCTCTCTCTGTAACACTTACACTTATTTTCCTGTTCCTCTCCTGGAGCTGCAGATCTTGTGATTTGCTCCGAGTGCCGTGAGCTTCAGTTTAACCTTTCAAACAGTCACTCGGTTTTCCTCTCAGGTTCCTCCCCCAGTCACACGATGCTGCTGCCAACCACGTGCCCACAAATGTTTATTAAAGTCTAAACCGTTTTTATAAAAAAATATATGATAAAGATAATAATAACAAGAATAATAGTAATAATAATAAGAAGAAGGACGAGAATAATTAAACTATAATAATAATAATATAATAATAATAAAACACTATAATAATAATAATAATAATAATAATAATAATAATAAAACAAACACTCACTCACTTTCTTAACTGCTTATATAATTATGGTTGCGGGGGGCTGCTGGAGCCTATCCCAGCTTTTCAATGGGCGCAAGGCACACAGTAACATTCTGGACGGGGCGCCAGTCCATCGCAGGGTAGACACACACACACACACACACACATACACACACACACACACAAACATACACACATACACACACCCATTCATCTGTATCTCCAGTTCACCTGACTTCATGTTTTTGGACTGTGGAAGGAAACCCACACAGACACGAGGAGAACATGCAAACTCCACACAGAAAGGACTCGTACCGCCCCGCCTGGGGATCGAACCCAGGACCTCCTTGCTGTGAGGCGACAGTGCTACCCACCGGGCCACGGTGCCGCCCATAATAATAAAACACTATAATAATAATAAAACACTATAATAATAATAATAATATTAATAATAATAAACAACACTATAATAATAATAATAATAATGATAATAAACACTATAATAATAATCATATAATAATATAATAATAGTAATCATAATAGCTAAACTGATCTAGAATCACCACAGGAACACATCTGGGTGTGTTACAGATGTTATGTTAATCCCTACATTATGATTCAGAGTAATAATGAGTAAATATACAATGTATTTACAAAGATAATCAGACCGCATCTATAGGTAATAATACCCAGAATCTTAGGAGAAAATTGCAGTATTAAGATCCAGACCAAGATTTTAAGTACTGATACCCAGACCAAGACCCTTAAATAATCAGAACAATATTTATGAGTAACAACAGTCAGTCACGTGTGTTGCTGTTGATCAGATCTAGATTAATGAGTCATGATACCCGGATCATTAATCATGATCAAGATTTCAGCAATGAGACCCAGATTAAAACCCATCAAACCCTGATTACAGATCTAAGACGATAATCAGACTGACGGGTTCGAGCTGCTTTTAAGGAGGAAGAGTGGAACCCTGCAGCTCTGCAGGAACGAGTCTGATGAGTCTGAAAGGAATCAGAATTTTTATTGGATCCATGAGAATCAGAATGATTATTAATAGCCGGAGTCTGACAGTTTCTTTCTCTCCCGCAGAGTCGCATGGCTGAGAGTTTGCGCCTCTTCGACTCCATTTGCAACAACAACTGGTTCACCAACACCTCGCTCATCCTCTTCCTCAACAAGAAGGACCTGCTGGCCGAGAAGATCAAGCGCATCCCGCTGACCGTCTGCTTCGCCGACTACAAGGGCCAGAACACCTACGAGGAGGCGGCCGTGTACGTGCAGCGCCAGTTCGAGGACCTGAACCGCAACAAGGAGACCAAGGAGATCTACTCGCACTTCACCTGCGCCACCGACACCAGCAACATCCAGTTTGTGTTCGACGCCGTGACGGACGTGATTATCCAGAACAATCTGAAGTACATCGGGCTGTGCTAGGACGCGGGGAGGTGGCGGGTGGGCGGGGAACGCTACGGAACTATCCGGCCTCCTAGGTTTGATTCTCGCAGCCGGACCCGTGATGAGGGGGGTTTGGTGTCCATGCTGCCACCTCGCTCCAGTTATTAACAGTAAAGTGTTAATGGTTGGGGAGGATCTTGTGACCTTGGTATGACCTTGGTATGACCTTGGTATTCATGTGTTTGCACTGCATTTCTACGTATGTAAATGTTCACACCTTTATGTTTCTCACTGTTTACTTACTAAAGATCTGGAATCCATTTGTGATCTTAGAATCACAGGGTTCTGTCTAAACCTGGTTCTGTCTCCATCCAAAACCAGTAAACCACACAGACTTCATCATTTGGTGGCGTGTGATATTAGAGGGTTAAGGGCCTTGCTCAAGGGCCCAACAGTGGCAACCTGGCAGTGGTGGGGCTTGAATCAGCGATCTTTTGATTACTAGTCCTGTACCTTAACCACTAGGCTACAACTGCCCCGTGTCTGTGTGGGTTTCCTCCGGGTGCTCCAGTTTCCTTCCACAGAACAAAAACGTGCAGTCAGGTTAATTGGAGACACTAAAGTCCACCTAGGTGTGTGTGTGTGAGTGTGTGTGTGTGTGTTTCCTGCCCTTCGCCCTATGAATCAGACCCACTGCAACCCTGACCAGGATAAAGCGAGGGTAAAACAGACCATAAATGGTTGTTTCAAAAGTTCAAAAGCGAGCTTGAAGCGGACGGACTCGCTGAGCTGTAAAATAAACCACGTCTTTTAGCTTTTAGCTCTTTTAGCTACAAGCTAAAAGCTAAATGCTTCAATGGCTTGAAATCAGACAGAATCTTGTACTTCTAAGGTCACGAATTGTTAAATTTTAGACGGAAACACTTCTGAAGATGATCTGTTCCTTCTGCCAACTTCCTTCTTTACCTACCAGGCTTCTAAGATTCAGCCGGAGCTCCTTATGCCTGGTTCACACTACACCATTTTTGCCCTGATTTTCGCTCGTTGACTGGTCGGCGCTAGATTTGCCGGCTCGGGAGCAACTCGGCATTTGCTGGGCGATCGAAACTTGGCTCTCAATCGCTGTGTGTGAACTACTCAACAACTCGATCCCAGCGGCTCACTGAGCAGTCACCGAGCGCTCGGCGACCGAAGTGAGATTTCTAGCATGTCAGATATCTGGATATGAGTCGGCCGACTGGCAGTGAGTGCTATGTTAAACAGCCAATGAGAACGCAAGATACGGTGTGAGGGGAAACGCAGGGGAGGAGTGTAAACAGGTGGGACAGGGGTGTAATATAGTTTATATCAGAATACATCAGCACACACACAAGTTTTACAGTATTTCTGACCTTATCGTTCTCTACAAAACACCCACGCTGCATTGCAAAAAATATTTATTAACCTTTACATTTTCAGCATTTAGCAGACGCTTTTATCCAAAGCGACTTACACAATGAGCAATTGAGGGTCTTGCTCAGGGACCCAACAGTGGCAACTTGGTGGTGGCGGGCTTGAACCGGGAACCTTCTGTTTACTAGTCCAGTACCTTAACCACTGAGCTATCACTGGCCCCACTCACTTAACCTCCAACTCACTACAGAACAGACTGCTGGTCGCGTTTCCAAATCCACTCAGATTCATTTATTTTTACTCCTTGATCTTACGCTGCACATCAGCACACAAACTTTGATCGCTCGCTACTTGTTGACGTGCATTTTTGGACGCGGTATCATTAAACCCCTCGTCACTTCTCGTGTTTGTTTTCGTGACAGAATGTAGTTTGGGAGACCAGAGAAGCTCGCCTGCGATTTCAGTTGGTGATAGATGGTGTAGTGTGTGACCCCCTATCACCGATCAGTGTAGTGTGAAATACACTCCGACTTGAAAGACTCCCGATTACAAGAGATCCAGTCGTGTAGTGTGAACTGTATAGCGGTCTGACGACTTGGAAAGTTGTGTAGTGTGAACTCTGCATTACAGTCCTGAATATTCGGGTCTTTTGGTTTTAATTCCGGCTGTTCTGGGTTGAGTAACGCTGCGCTAATCTGGGTGATTAACACAAGTCTTAAAAAGGTCGAATTATATTTTTTTGCATTTTTAAGAGCAGCGCCACTTCGTTCCCTTCTGAAATGAAAACTGCCAACATGAGTGCGTTTGTCATTTTGTTTGTTTGTGTGTTTGCTTGTTTTTTGTCTGATTTTCCCAGTGTTCCACTAAATTGATGAGGTGATTAATGAAGATCATTCCACTTTCTAAAAGAGACGTAATTAAAAATAAATAGTGCCAATATATGAATGTAAATAATAATAATAAAAAAAAAAAAACAGATGCGTCCGAGACCTGGTTGGTTTTTCCTGCAAGTAAACAAACAAGAAACAGCGGAAACTGTTCAAATATGCATGATTTTATTACTTTGTAATTTTGATAAATGATTGTTTGGATTGTTTACTTTTATTTCCGATTTCACCAGTATATTCCGTAACATGTACAGTATATATATACAGATATATACAGTCAGTCAGAACACTGTGGACACCTGAACAGGACTGTAAACCATTCACATCCAGTGAGCTACACGATTATCATTCAACGATACGCTGGTGACGCAACAAGCAAAAAATATTGTAGGAAATTTGTACCGAAACCAAACGAGAAACCTTCATGTGAGCAAACGAACCCTTTTCTTTCTTTCTTTCTTTTCTTGGTCATTTCGAGTGGACGTTGTTCTCAGTACGGTGTGTGAATAGTGTGTGAGGTGCATCTTTGTGATAAAAAAAATATAATAATAATAATCACCTGCATTTTAAGGTGTGGTCGAAAGAAGCAGAAAAATGAAGACCACGCCCACTTTCTTCCTCGCCTTCTTCATCTCCTCCTCCTCCTGCTCATCCTCCTCTTCAGCTCTGATCATGTGCGACCATCCTGCGCTAAGGGCTTCAGGCTTGACTTTACACGATGTCCACTAAACAGAAACCAACGGATATTTAAAACAAACGATAAAAGAACAACAATCAATAATGATGATAATAAATAATAAATTATGCAAACGTCTTCCTGAGCCTCTTGTTTTCTGCATGTCAGATGGGTGGTGAGGTTTATTACACTATATACTATATATACTATACATCCTTTGAACGAATAAAAGGACAATAGTATTGGGACACTCCTTGACACTTTGTAACAGGTGTAATAAATCAATTACATAAAGGAAATCATAAGGGAAGGACCTTTCCTGTCTCTGCATTACCTCTGCAGGTTTATAAAGACATGAAGAAAATCTTAGTCTAAAGAAACTCCAGAGTCCTGCACCTCAGCCCCACTAAACAGCTTTGGGATGAACTGGAACATTTGCCCACCACAAAAGTGCAACAGACTATTAAAGGTTCATATCATCAACATATTCATCAACAAAGGTGTTGATGCTGATCACAACACATCCTAGCTGTAAATGTAAGAATAATATCATCATCTGTGTCAAGGGGATCCAAAAAAAATGTTAAACACAAGGGGGTCTGAGAGAAACAAGGAAAAAAAGGAGGAAAATAAAAGGCAAATGTTGGCCATGACAAAAAAATAATCAGGATGGTAGCCAGACCGAGCTGCTCTCGCTGGTGCAGGGCCTTGTGACTGTCATGAGTAGTGATAAACAACACCATGAGGAGGGGAAAAACCCTGCCAAAAACTAGCTAAAGTTCAGCTTTCATGGCCAATCATCTCTTCATTTAGTAAAAGCTAAAAGCTTGTGTGTGCAAACTTAATATGATCAGCAAATATTGTACAAACTGATTTACTGTGACTTTAAAGAAATGGCATCAAGTACATTTGCGGCGTTGGCTGGAAATATCTGAAGACGATATTTAAGAATGGTTCGAACCTAAATGATCTTTTTATCAATTTGAAATTTGATGACTGTTGCCAGTCAGGGTGCTTTCTGTGTGTAGTTTGCAGGTTCTCCCCATATCCAAATGGGTTTCCTCAGGATGCTCTGATCCAAAGACATACAGTCAGGTCCAGTGGAGCTGCTAAATTTTGTTCTCTCTCTCTCTGTGTGTGTGTGTGTGTGTGTGTGTGTGTGTGTGTGTGTGCCCTGTGATGGACTGGCAACCTATTCGGGGTGTTTCCTGCCAATGCCCAATGACCCACTGCGATCCTGACCAGAATAAAGCAGTGGTAAAAACTCCACTCTGTTGATCCTAACGCAGCAGCGCCATCTGCTGGTAAACTGAAGGATTCTCCGTTAATGATGGCCAAGTGTTTAACTTAAAACTAACTGACCCAAAAAAATAAATAAATGTACATGTTGTGTGGTTTTAGGCAGCATGTGGAATGTAGAACAGAAATATGAATATAAATATCAAGACTAAAACTAGTCCTGAACTCATTTGGGCACCAGATTTTTCTCTCAGAATCTCCAGCGCCGCAGTCACCTTTCAGAAATCAATTTTACATTATTAACCAACATTTTTAATCAAACAGTGGCTTCCTAGAATGTTATGGGTTAATAGATTAATCGTTAAATCCTTATATAGAACAGACAGTGCACAAAACTAAAGTATTTTGGCCATTTAGCAGTGTTTAGCGTATTACGAAGTCCAAATAGCAACCTGGAACTCGTTGTAGTGCACTTTGTAGGGCGTAGGGACTAGGGAGTAACTGTTAATTGTAAACACAGCCACTATCTCCATAGCTCCCCACTACAGTGCAAGGTCTAGGGCTCGTCGTTCATCACGTGACTGTTGTTGCTATGGAGATGTAGGTAGTATCTGATGCACAGCGGCGCAGTTAGAGGACGGATGTGGATCAAAGCCGCGATTATTACAGAAAAGTCATTAAAATAAACAAAATTAATTGCAGTATTGGTGAGTAGAAGATGTTTCTAGTCTTATAATGTTACAAATGTGCAATTTAAGGTGATTTGTTTGATGAAATGTGCAGTTTTAAGACGATAATGGATGCTAATGTCCATTTTATCAGCTCCACATACCATATAGCACTTTGTAGTTCTACAATTACTGACTGTTAACCTGCTTTCACCCTGTTCTTCAATGGTCAGGACCACCACAGAGCAGGTATTATTTAGGTGCTGGATGATTCTCAGCACTGCAGTGACACTGACATGGTGGTGGTGTGTTAGTGTGTGTTGTGCTGGTATGAGTGGATCAGACACAGCAGCGCTGCTGGAGTTTTTAAACACCGTGTCCACTCACTGTCCACTCTATTAGACACTCCTACAAGTCGGTCCACCTTGTAGATGTAAAGTCAGAGACGATCGCTCATCTATTGCTGCTGTTTGAGTCGCTCATCTTCTAGACCTTCATCAGTGGTCACAGGACGCTGCCCACGGGGCGCTGTTGGCTGGATATTTTTGGTTGGTGGATGATTCTCAGTCCAGCAGTGACAGTGAGGTGTTTAAAAACTCCAGCAGCGCTGCTGTGTCTGATCCACTCATACCAGCACAACACACACTAACACACCACCACCATGTCAGTGTCACTGCAGTGCTGAGAATGATCCACCACCTAAATAATACCTGCTCTGTGGTGGTCCTGTGGGGGTCCTGACCATTGAAGAACAGGGTGAAAGGGGGCTAACAAAGCATGCAGAGAAACAGATGGACTACAGTCAGTAACTGTATATGGTATGTGGAGCTGATAAAATGGACAGTGAGTGTAGAAACAAGGAGGTGGTTTTAATGTTATGGCTGATCAGTGTATATATACAGTATATATATATATATATATATATATATATACGTATATATACTGTATGTATGTACAAATCCTTCATTCTGTTGGTTTCTCCTGCAGGTGAACGTTGATCTGCTCTGGTTCCTGTGAGACAGCACAATGCAGTTTAATCCACACATCAGCAAGAACAGGATCATTTACACTTTCCCCAAGGTACCCAGTCAGAATTACCAGTCTGCTCCAGTGCACCCGTCTGCGTGCACACATGTAAATAACATTTCATACCTAAACTAATGATTCATACAGGTTGTTTTAGCATTGTGAGCAGTTGTATGTGTGTGCACATGTACTGACAGTAAATGATAAAGGAATGGAGGTAAACGTTGAGACTGTTTGGTGTGTTTGGTGTGTTGCAGTGTTATGACCCACAGGCGTGTCTGCAGATGAAGGACGACTGGAGCACCAGAGCTAAACTGGCTTTTAAAGACCGAGCTGCCAGACAGCAGGGGTGAGAGTCTCACGTTCACTGTGTTGATTTAACTGATTGTGTGTTTATTCTGCTGGATGCTGCTTCACAGGAAACAGTATGTTCTGTGTGGGTCACTTCCTGTAAAGGGTGGCACAGTGGTACAGTGGTAAATCCTCAGTGGTGCTATCGGCCAGTCAGGCTTGTACATAAACACATGATAGATAGATAGATAGATAGATAGATAGATAGATAGATAGATAGATAGATAGATAGATAGATAGATAGATAGATAGATAGATAGATAGATAGATAGATAGATAGATAGATAGATAGATAGATAGATAGATAGATAGATAGATAGACAGACAGACAGACAGACAGACAGACAGACAGACGATAAATAGATAGATAGATAGATAGATAGATAGATAGATAGATGATAGATAGATAGATAGATAGATAGATAGATAGATAGATAGATAGATAGATAGATGATAGACAGACAGACAGACAGACAGACGATAAATAGATAGATAGATAGATAGATAGATAGATAGATAGATAGATAGATAGATAGATAGATAGATAGATAGATAGACAGACAGATCTATCTGTCTGTCTGTCTGTCTGTCTGTCTGTCTGTTTATCTATCTGTACGTCTGTTTATCTATCTATGTCTGTCTGTTTATTTATCTGTCTGTCTGTCTGTTTATTTGTCTGTCTGTTTATCTGTGTCTGTTTATCTATCTGTCTGTCTGTCTATCTATCTATTTGCCTGTCTATCATCTGTCTGTCTATCTGTCTGTCTGTCTGTCCGCCTGTCTATCTATCTGTCTGCCTGTCTGCCTGTCTGTCTATCTGTCTGTCTTTTCGCCTGTCTATCTGTCTGTCTGTCCGCCTGTCTATCCATCTGTCTGTCTATTCGCCTGTCTATCTGTCTGTCTATCTGTCTGTCTGTCTGTTTGCCTGTCTATCTGTCTGTCTGTCTGTCTGTCTGTCTATCTGTCTGTCTGTCTGTCTGTCTGTCTATCATCTATCTATCTATCCATCTGTCTATTTATCTATCTATTTATCTATCTGTCTGTCTGTCTGTCTGTCTGTCTGTCTTTCTGTCTGTCTATCTATCTATCTGTCCATCTGTCTCTGTCATGTCAGGTGTGTGTTACTGCACTGTACCCACTGATTCTAGGGGAAGCTGCACCCACTGCGACCCTGACCTGGAAAATGTGACGTTCTTTAAAATGACTTATTTTTCTCCACTGTTTCAGACTGGACAGATTAAAGATGTCGAAGGCAGTGGTGGTCGGGGACCTTAATGTGGGCAAGACGTGTTTAATCAACAGGTACAGACACATGAACATGAGCACAAATTCCCACAGACATACTTAAAAAGTTGCTCATGGTCAGGCGTCCAAATGCTTTTGACCATGCTGTGTATGTGTGGCGTGTCGGTGACGTTCTCGGTTCTTTAGGTTCTGTAAAGACGCCTTCGATCGGGACTACAAGGCCACCATCGGGGTCGACTTTGAAATCGAGAGGTTTGACATCTCCGGGTTTCCGTTCTCTCTTCAGATGTGAGTGTTTCACTTCATCATCATCTTCATCCATCCAGTAAATATTCATAAATAAATAAATATTACGAGTCCGGCGTTTAGAATCAGCTTTGTTTACTGTTATTTCTCCTGTAGTTGGGACACCGCCGGTCAGGAGAAGTTTAAATGCATCGCATCAGCTTATTACAGAGGAGCTCAGGGTACGAGATTCATCTCACGTCCACAAACTTTATCCACCTACACCAGAGATTCTCATCGCTCCTGTGTTTTTATTATTTATTTTTAATAGTGATCGTCACAGTGTTCGACATGGCTGATATTCAGACGCTGGAGCACACGAGGTGAGAATCATCACACTGCCAAAAGTATGTGGACACCCCTTCTAATGACTGGGTTCATGTTTCAGACACATTTATAGGTTCATTCATTCATTCAGTCATCATGTGTTTAACCACTGCTTTGTCCTGGTCAGGGTTGTTGTGGGTCCTGGTGCAGTACACTATATGACCAAAAGTATGTGGACACCCCTTCTAATGACTGAGGTCAGGTTTCAGACACATTTATAGGTGCTAATAGATGAATAAAATCATTTATTCATTCAGTCATCGTCTGTTTAACTACAGCTTTGTCCTGGTCAGGGTTGCTGTGGGTCCTGGTGCAGTACACTATATGACCAAAAGTATTTGGACACCTGACCATGACCTTGTTTGAAAAACAAATGCAATTTTTTCTATTTATTTATGTATTTTCTTACCTTATTTCTCAATACTGTGTGCCTTGCGCCCATTGAAAAGCTGGGATAGGCTCCAGCACCCCCCGCGACCCTAATTGGATAAGCGGTTAAGACAGTGAGTGAGTGTTGTGGATCCCTGATTGCATTCGAGGAGGGTATATTGCTGCTCACGTGCCCTCCGACCCCTTCTTTACGTCCGTGCCTCGCTCTGCTAAGCAGGGTCCTTGAACAGCGTATGAAGACCCCACTCACATAGTCCGGTCATCCCGCCCTAGCAGACACGGTGGCCAATTAGTGTCCACCGGAATATCCTCTGAGAAGGCTTCTCACCAGACTTTAAAGTGTGTCTGTGGGAATTTGTGCCCAGCATTTGTATGACGTTCCAGTTCATCCCAGAGCTGTTGAGTGGGGTTTGGGTCAGGACTTATTACGTCAAACTGAGCTTTTCTTCATGTTCTTATAGATCTTGCTTTGTGCACAGGGGCACAGTCATGCTGGAACAGCAAAGGGCCTTCCCTCAACTGTTGAAAGCATACACTTTCCCATATATAATTGATTAATTACACTTGTTAGTAACGGTTGTTGCTGTAATTAGAAGGCGTGTCTCAATATGTTTGTCCATATAGTGCAGCACCGCTGGAGATTCAACTCTGTGCCACTTACCGCTGAGTTTTCGGGTACTTTATCTGATAAAGTGTGCTGAGAATAATGGGAGTGGTGTTTTCCAACAGGCAGTGGCTGAACGAGGCTCTGATGGAGAACGAGCCAAACTCCTGCTTCATATTTCTGGTCGGCACTAAAAGAGACCTGCTGGTGAGAAACCCTGATCTGATCTGTTCCTCTCGGTGTGTGAATATAATAATATATGAATATAATGATGATTATATCAGTGTAACGCTCGATGATTACAGTCTCAGGAGGAGCGACAGCGCACAGAGAGGGACGCGGTGAAGATGGCATCTGAGATGAACGCCGAATTCTGGTCCGTCTCCTCCAAAACAGGTACACACAGCTACGGATCTCATGACCTTCTAAAGAGCTTTTAACCAAATGAGTGTAACTAGGGCGGGACGGTGGCTCGGTGGGTAGCACTGTCGCCTAGAAGGTCCTGGGTTCGATTCCCAGGTAGAGCGGTCCGTGTTCTTTCTGTGTGGAGTTTGCATGTTCTCCCCGTGTCCGTGTGGGGTTTCCTTCGGGAACTCCGGTTTCCTCCTACAGTCCAAAAACATGCAAGTGAGGTGAATTGGAGATATTAAATTGTCCATGACTGTGTTTAACATTAAACTGATGAATCTTGTGTAACGAGTAGCTACCGTTCCTGCTCGTCGTTAACTTTGATCTCTGGGCGTGTGCGCTAGGTGAAAACGTGCAGCAGTTCTTCTTCCGTGTGGCATCGCTGGCGTTTGAGGACTCCATCCTGAAGGACGGTGAGCTCGGCTACAGCGCCGCACGGATAGGAAACGCAGACGTTCTCAGTAAGACTCTTTATCTTCTGATTGCTTGAATGGTCACGTTGAATAAAAGTCATTTTTAAAGGCTTTACTGCCACCTAGTGTCTGTATACTTCTACTGACACTAAAATGTGTCGTATTGGCCGCTCAGGTGGCGCAGCAGTAAAAACACACGCTGGAACCAGAGCTGGGATCTGGAATACATCGTATCAACTCTCAGCTCTGCCTGCCGGCTGGGCTGAGCAGCCACATGAACAATGATTGGCCTGTTAATCATATAGGGGTGGGGCATTAAGCCAGATAGGGTCTCCCTCTCTCATAACTGATGCAATTACGACCTCTGCTGGCTGATTGATGGCGCCTGCACAGAGATGAGAAAAGAGTGCTGTCAGGGTGTGTCTCTCCGTACACAGTGCTAAGCCGCACCGCACTCGTCACACGGCTGCTGTCCACGTGTCGGAGGGGGCATGGGTTAGCTCCGCTCTCCTCAATCAGAGCGGGGATCGACATTGGTGGACAGGAAGCATGATGCAATCGGGCAATTGGACGCAACAAAAGGGAGAAAATGCATTAAAAAAAAATATATATATATATACGTATACTGTATATATATATACAGTGTATCACAAAAGTGAGTACACCCCTCACATTTCTGCAAATATTTCATTATATCTTTTCATGGGACAACACTATAGACATGAAACTTGGATATAACTTAGAGTAGTCAGTGTACAGCTTGTATAGCAGTGTAGATTTACTGTCTTCTGAAAATAACTCAACACACAGCCATTAATGTCTAAATAGCTGCAACATAAGTGAGTACACCCCACAGTGAACATGTCCAAATTGTGCCCAAATGTTTCGTTGTCCCTCCCTGGTGTCATGTGTCAAGGTCCCAGGTGTAAATGGGGAGCAGGGCTGTTAAATTTGGTGTTTTGGGTACAATTCTCTCATACTGGCCACTGGATATTCAACATGGCACCTCATGGCAAAGAACTCTCTGAGGATGTGAGAAATAGAATTGTTGCTCTCCACAAAGATGGCCTGGGCTATAAGAAGATTGCTAACACCCTGAAACTGAGCTACAGCATGGTGGCCAAGGTCATACAGCGGTTTTCCAGGACAGGTTCCACTCGGAACAGGCTTCGCCAGGGTCGACCAAAGAAGTTGAGTCCACGTGTTCGGCGTCATATCCAGAGGTTGGCTTTAAAAAATAGACACATGAGTGCTGCCAGCATTGCTGCAGAGGTTGAAGACGTGGGAGGTCAGCCTGTCAGTGCTCAGACCATACGCCGCACACTGCATCAACTTGGTCTGCATGGTCGTCATCCCAGAAGGAAGCTGACGCACAAGAAAGCCAGCAAACAGTTTGCTGAAGACAAGCAGTCCAAGAACATGGATTACTGGAATGCCCTGTGGTCTGACGAGACCAAGATAAACTTGTTTGGCTCAGATGGTGTCCAGCATGTGTGGCGGCGCCCTGGTGAGAAGTACCAAGACAACTGTATCTTGCCTACAGTCAAGCATGGTGGTGGTAGCATCATGGTCTTGGGCTGCATGAGTGTTGCTGGCCCTGGGGAGCTGCGGTTCATTGAGGGAAACATGAATTCCAACATGTACTGTGACATTCTGAAACAGAGCATGATCCCCTCCCTTCGAAAACTGGGCCTCATGGCAGTTTTCCAACAGGATAACGACCCCAAACACAACCTCCAAGATGACAACTGCCTTGCTGAGGAAGCTGAAGGTAAAGGTGATGGACTAAACCCAATTGAGCACCTGTGGCGCATCCTCAAGTGGAAGGTGGAGGAGTTCAAGGTGTTTAACATCCACCAGCTCCGTGATGTCATCATGGAGGAGTGGAAGAGGATTCCAGTAGCAACCTGTGCAGCTCTGGTGAATTCCATGCCCAGGAGGGTTAAGGCAGTGATAATAATGGTGGTCACACAAAATATTGACACTTTGGGCACAATTTGGACATGTTCACTGTGGGGTGTACTCACTTATGTTGCCAGCTATTTAGACATTAATGGCTGTGTGTTGAGTTATTTTCAGAAGACAGTAAATCTACACTGCTATACAAGCTGTACACTGACTACTCTAAATTATATCCAAGTTTCATGTCTATAGTGTCGTCCCATGAAAAGATATAATAAAATATTTGCAGAAATGTGAGGGGTGTACTCACTTTTGTGATACACTGTATATATATATGAAGTGTCGTATTGTTTGAATATTTACTCTTTACTAGTATTGTGACGTGGTGTTTATATTTACAGAAGTTGAAAGAGTCCAGACAGAGGCTCAGGAGAAAGAGAAGTCGTGCTGCTGATCCAACATCAAAACAGGAACGGAGCAGAAATCTGGAAAAACGACCTTATATAACGAAGTGTTTCCTCACAGACACCTGAGGGCTGGATGTACTAAACTTTTGGTCCTCGTTTTAGGGCAAATTTTGGTCTGAGATGTTATTTATTTGGTTATGCGCCTGGTTAATGCGCCATGCAAGGGCTAAGATGAAAATTGCGTCCCTGTTTCTTATACATTTCCAAACTTGCGAGCAAAAAGTGCAAAAGTTCATGTCAAAAGAGCTGCACACTCTTATCTCCTTTTATCAGTTCCCCCTGGATGCCATTTACAGCAGTAGCTCTGTATGATCCTGGAATAATGTGTTTGTTTAATTAACACATTTATTTACACATGTACGATGAGCTACAGCTTTAGTTCATTAAATTGGTAGATGAAATTCAGAGGCACAGAGACGCTCCACTCTTTAAGTTTGTACATCAAGCCCCCGGTGCTCTTGAGTCAGTGTGTTTAAGATCAGCAGCTGCTGTATTCAGAAACATCCAGATGTTATCATGGTATTTTATGTGCTCAGTATTGTGCTTTGTTTAACTGCCTATATTATATAGAAATATTATGGGATGGGTGTGGAAGGTTCTGGTAAAGGATGGTGAACAGCTCACTGACCCTCCGTGCTCCAGCGTAAAGAACACGGCGGTTCTGAATCATCTGCAGCCTGGATTTTATTTTACTGAAGGTCAGAAGATTCGACTGTTCTGACCAATGATGATTATGAAATAGGTCAAAACTTCTGAATAGAAAACTAATAAAACTAATAAAATTCAGTATTTTTTAAACTTTGTGTGAGTCGGTTGTCGTTATATTTTTTAAATACAGTCTTATTATTTTGCACACAAGGACTTTTTCTGGTGCAGCCTGCATGTTGTTTTTATTTATTAAATTGGGATGAGACAGAATAATTAAAGATTGTTATACACCGATCAGCCATAACATTAAAACCACCTCCTTGTTTCTACTCTCACTGTCCATGTTATCAGCTCCACTTACCATATAGAAGCACTTTGTAGTTCTACAATTACTGACTGTAGACTGTTTTTCTGCATGCTTTGTTAGCCCCCTTTCATGCTGTTCTTCAATGGTCAGGACCACCACAGAGCAGGTATTATTTAGGTGGTGGATCATTCTCAGCACTGCAGTGACACTGACATGGTGGTGGTGTGTTAGTGTGTGTTGTGCTGGTATGAGTGGATCAGACACAGCAGCGCTGCTGGAGTTTTTAAACACCTCACTGTCACTGCTGGACTGAGAGTAGTCCACCAACCAAAAATATCCAGACAACAGCGCCCTGTGGGCAGCGTCCTGTGACCACTGATGAAGATCTAGAAGATGACCGACTCAAACAGCAGCAATAGATGAGCGATCGTCTCTGACTTTACATCTACAAGGTGGACCGACTAGGTAGGAGTGTCTAATAGAGTGGACAGTAAGTGGACACGGTGTTTAAAAACTCCAGCAGCGCTGCTGTGTCTGATCCACTCATACCAGCACAATACACACTAACACACCACCACCATGTCAGTGTCACTGCAGTGCTGAGAATGATCCACCACCTAAATAATACATGCTCTGTGGTGGTCCTGTGGGGGTCCTGACCATTGAAGAACAGGGTGAAAGGGGGCTAACAAAGCATGCAAAGAAACAGACGGACTACAGTCAGTAATTGTAGAACTACAAAGTGCTTCTATATGGTAAGTGGAGCTGATAAAATGGACAGTGAGAGTAGAAATAAGGAGGTGGTTTTAATGTTATGGCTGATAGGTGTATAACAGGCACTGTTATATATTGATATATAAAAGAACTGATATAAATCAAATTTTATAGAAGTATATAATTTATTCATGATCATAGAAAGTATACACAGAGCATCTCAAAAGTTCCATAAGTGGTTCCATGAACATGATAATAATACGTTTAATTGACTTCAATTGCCTCTCCAGTCATCAGATCTGAATCTAATAGAGTAACCTTAAACATGTGATTAACAGCTGGAATGTTCAGCTGCCTCAACTATGGGGTTCAGTGATGTCAATACGGACCAAAACGTTTTCCCTTATAAGATAGATAGATAGATAGATAGATAGATAGATAGATAGATAGATAGATAGATATCTTATAAGGGATTGGTCAAGTTTGGTGTTTCTAGGTCAGTGTGTTAAGCTTTGTTTGGACAGCTTTGCAGGGCAGTTGTAGCCTAGGTTAAGGTGCTGGACTAGTAATCGAAAGGTCGCTGGTTTAAGCCCCAACACTGCCAGATTGCTACTGTTGGGCCCTTAAGCAAGGCCCTTAAACCTCAATTGCTTAGACTGTGTACTGTCACAGTACTGAACATGTAAATGGATAAATGTACTGAACAGACATGTGGAGTGGCGTCACCGCTGCGGTCTGTCCTGCCGCCGGCCGCTAGATGGCGAGCGTGCGCATTTACCGCCGAGTATTTACCGCAGTCAGAAGAATGAGACAGTTGTTATTATGGGAAGTCTGAGTTTATAACACTGTAATATCTTATATCTGATTATAACTGAACCTTTCACACCTTTATAAACATGTGAGATGTGATTCACCACACAGCGAGGCCGCGCAGCTCGGTGAGAGTCATCAGTAAGTGATTAGATTTTAGATTTTTTGCAGTTAGAACTGTGCGAGCTCTGTCAGGCTGAAGTACAAATCACTCTGTACAGACTGCACAAGTGCACTACATACGGGTAACATGAAGAGAGTATGTAGCCTATGTAGTAGACTATGGAGTGTGTAGAGAGCAATTTGGAACTCAGTCATTGTGTTTTTGCTCTGCAACTTGTTTTCTTAGCGTTTTTATGATTTATTTACATTAATTATAGTTTTATATTCATATTTTATATTTATGACTAAGCCTGTCACAGTTATAACATTTTAGCTGGCAGTTTTATACATATTATACATATATATTTAGTATTAACGATTAACTTTTTGTTTTTATGCCTTATTTCTCTTCTGTATTTTGTTAATATAATGATGTAATATACTATAATATATAATATAATAAGTTACTGTATAACTTAATGCAATATAATACATTGTAACGTATTATAATATACTATTAAGTAATATAATATACAGTTTTGTGCAAAAGTTTGAACAGCCTTTGTAAAATTTTACAGTAAAAATATATACTGTATGTAATAAAATGAAATAAACACACCCTCCGCAGGTAATGCATTTCTGCAGATTTGCATGCACAGTTCTGTTTGCAGAATGTATTATATTGAGAAAAATAAAACACAATATTAAATGTGCAAAAACTCTGAACATATGGCTTTTTTTTTTTAATAAATATGTTAAATTCAGAAAATAAACAGTATTTTTGCATTAAAATGTGCAGATGTTTGTTACCTGTATAAATACCTGAAAAATCAACATAGCTGGAAGTTTTAGAAGTGTTTTAGATGACAAACCATCAAAGATTTCCTCTGATAAAACCACTCACTCAGCCACACGATTACGTGTTAATGCAGTGTGTTAATGACGTTGTGTGTATGAACTGTGTTTGTAGATCAGTGCAGACTGCAGTCAGAGTCGAAGCCTGATTTTAGTGTGAACTGCAGCAGACATGACGGTCACAACCAAGACCAAGAGCTACAAACTGGTGGTCCATAAGAAGGGCTTTGGAGGAAGTGGTGAGTGTGCAGTGGCAAGTCGAAGGGTATTCCAGTTTTGATCTTTCATCTGTGCACATGTACACATGTACACAAAGTAGTAGATCTCAGGTAGGCCTCAGCAGCAAGTTACATAGTTTAATAAGTAATAGTACACACTATAAAAATTCACATTATACAAACAAGTACCTGCATAATCACAACAACAACAGGACCTGGGTACATATGGAGGTGTTGTTTCGGTATACACAGTATATACGGTATTATCTTTGTACTACAGTGCAAAGATAAAAATACATGTGCATGAAAGGAAGCTAAAATCAAGAAGTAAATAAAACCACCTTTAAAAGCAAAATTTGTCCCGATGCAGCTTCTAGTTTACAATTTCGTCTCCCTCAGATGATGAGCTGATGATGAACCCGAAGGTGTTTCCTCAGGTGAAACTGGGGGACATTGTGGAGATCGCACACCCAAACGATGAGTACAGGTGAGACAAGTTTTATGACCCCATCACAACACTCTGAAACGCTTTGCAACTTTGACTTTGACTCCTCTGTGACTCCACATAGAGTCTCCACAGACTTTCGGGGTCCAAGGTTGGGAGACTGGGCTGTACAGTGTTGTGTTTGTTTGTTTATTTATTAGGATTTTAACGTCATGTTCTACACCCTTGGTCACACTCATGACAGGAACAGTAGCCACTCATTACACAAAGTTCATCAGTTCACAAGGTTACATCAAACACAGTCATGGACAATTTAATGTCCCCAATTAACGGAACATCCGGAGTAAACCCACGCAGACACGGGGAGAACATGCAAACTCCACACAGAAAGGACCCGGACCGCCCCACCTGGGGATCGAACCCAGGACCTTCATGCTGTGAGGCGACAGTGCTACCCACTTAGCCACCGTGCCGCCCCTGTACACCAAAACACTACCATGAACAAAAGTATTGGGACACCTTTTTAAATGATTGAATTCACATAATTCAGCCACAGCAGTTGCTAACATGTGTAATAAATCAGTGATATGAAGAAAAATATACTAATATATAATTTGCAGCAACAGTTTAGGGAAGGTCCCTGTTCCCTTCCCTGTTCCACAAAGCAAGCTCTATAAAAACACAAAGAAAAGCTCGATTAAAGAAACTCCAGTGGCCTCTGAACAGATTTGGAATGAACTGAGACCCTAACTAAGACTTTTCTGACTGTATGGGCACAAACTCCCACAGACATACTCCAAAGTCTTCTGAGAATCTTCTCAAAAGAGCGACTGTTGTTAATGTTGAAAAGATCACATAGTTGTCACTCTATTGTAATACTTTTATTCCATTAAGTTCATGGTCAGGTGTCCAGATACTTTTGGCCATACAGTGTATGTGTGACGACTGGAGAAGCCTGTGTGCCGCCATGTTTTCACGAATGTTTAAACATAAATAAAGCACAATTTTGCGCCCAGTACTGACGAGTATCTCTGATTTCTGTGCTCTGTTTGCAGTCCTTTACTTCTGCAGGTGAAAAGTCTGAAAGACGATTTACAAAAAGGTAAAGCAACACCACACACACGTGACTTCACACCCTTTCTGTCCTCTCGTTTGGAAGTTGAACGGTTCTGCGAATAAATGTCGACATTTTCCAGAACACGTCACCACAAAAACAGACCCGTGTCCACATATTTTTGGTAGCTATGGCCAAAAAAAAGTTGTGGACACATCCTCAAATTTGTCCCATTCTGGCCACCAGCCACCAGGTTCTTCTTTTCACCAGAAAGAGGTCGATTCCTACATAGGGTCATAACACACACCGAGAAACATGCCAGACTGAAGCAGGTGGCGCTGTTGCACAGTCATCAACACAATACACCATGTAGCCTTTCTTTTTTCTGGCATGGGACCACAGCCCCACTCAGCAGCTCTGGAATGAACCGGAACAGCCAGGTGTCCAAATGCTTTTGGTCATGTAGCACCTCCACGCTAGATGTTTCAGGCTAATCCTGACTTTATGTCCTCTTTTAGAGACGATCAGCGTGGATCAGACTGTCGCTCAGGCCTTCAAGCTCCGAGCCTATCAGGACGTCATCATAAACATCGTCGATCCCAAGGTGCTGGAATCTTTACTTTTAACTACTTTTGATCTGCTTATGTGTTTTCACTGGATTAACATGAGACCTTTTTTTAAACTGGACTCGTGTCTGTGTGTTAGGACGTGACTCTGGATCTTGTGGACCTGACCTTTAAGGATCAGTACATCGGCCGGGGTGACATGTGGAGACTCAAAAAGAGTCTGGTGAGTCACGACTGTTCTTCACCACTATTTCATCATTATTCTATATAATTTATTCTTATTTGGAAATAATCAAGGACTTTCTTTAATGGCACTTTACGGGGTGTAAAGAGTCGTTACATACGACGTGACTCCTTCTGTAGTCTGATTAACATCCAAGTGATTCACTGATGATTCACTCATAAATGATTCCTCTTTTTTATTATTACATTTTTTGCATTTTGTCCCTAATTTTCCTCCCAATCTTGTCGTATCCAGTGACCTGATTGCATTACGTGTCCTCTCTACTGATACTAACCTCCGCTCGCGACTGAGGAGAGCCGCGATTAACGGACACGCCGACCGCATCAATCACCTGTACGAGTTCATATGCGGATCAGCCCCGATCCCATTATTCCCTGTCTCCGTTCAGACGGCGTCAATCAGCCAGCAGAGGCCGTAGCGAACGAGCCAATTGTTGTTCTTGTAGGTCGCCCAGCCTGCCGGTAGCAGAGCTGAGATTCGAACCGACGAGTTCGAGATGTCCGCTCTGGTGTGCTACAGCAGCGGTCCCCAACCTTTTTTGCACCACGGACCGGTTTCATATAAGATAAAATTTCACGGACTGGCGGCGGAGGGAGGATTTAATAATATTGCTCACAAACGGTGTAACATGAGCTTTTTTCGCTGCAACAAGATGCTGCTCCCACCTAGGGGTGACATGAGACAATAACCTAACTTCTCTAATTATTTATTCTTTTTGTGCGGCCCGGTTATAAACAGCCTACGGACTGGTACTGGTCCGCGGCCCGTGGTTGGGGACCACTGTGCTAGCGTGTTTTACCCTGAGCGCCCTTCATGATTCCTCTTTAATGATTCATTACTGAACCCCATCTAGCCCTTCGCGCACACTCATAATCTCTCGCAGATTATTACAACATACAGTACGTACAAACGCTCTCTGAAGTAATTGGATACGACTAGATTAGGGGAGAAAATCGGGGGGTGGGGATCGGAGAAAAAGCACAGAGACGGGGGATAACCACTGATAATCACGGATCTGGATCTGCCTAGATGTTTTGTTTGGCATCTTGCTAATGTTCTCGTCCTCTGTAGGTCAGCACATGCGCGTATGTTACCCAGAAAGTGGAATTTGCCGGAATCAGGTAACTCACTGTACTCGTACTGGGTTCTGAACACACAGCCTTCTGATAACCGCTAATGTGTGTGTCTTTCTGTCTCCTTTCACTTGCAGGGCTCAGGTGAGTGAGCTCTGGGTGAAGGGTGAGAAGGTCACGTGTGGCTACATCAGCGAGGACACGCGGGTGAGACTCTGATCTTTATGTGGATTATACTGTACGTGAGGCGGTTCAGGTGTGATGAGTTTGCTCTGTCGGCAGGTGGTGTTCAGATCCAGTTCAGCGATGGTCTACATCTTCATTCAGATGAGCTGTGAAATGTGGGACTTTGATATCTATGGTAAGTGTCTTTAGTACAGATCATTAGATGGTGCCACCAACGTGGAACGGGTTCCGTTCCAGTTTCAGGACCTAATTTTGAACCTTTCAGCTCAGTGACACTGAAAATAAAGAGGCTCCAAACCTGGAATGTTAGTTTCCAACTGGAAACAAAGAATAGTTGACATTCGTTGATCTGGGCCTGTTTTTTGGACGTAACAGCAGTACAAATGCTCACAGGTAATCTACACCCGCTTGTTACTGCTGTTTACTTCTGTTGTGCGCTGTACAGCTCCCGCCGTTGGTGAAGCATCCTTGGATCCAATAAAAACTGGTCACTGAATATCACCATGAACCATATCAAGGAACTTCTATGGTTTGGTAGTTCTAAAATGTATATTCTATTATTAAATAGTTTGTAGTTCTATGGTTTATATTTTATATATACATTTTGTACTTCTATAACATATCACTTCTATACAGTATATATATTGTACTTATATTGTTCATATTCTATATAGGGCAGTGGGGTTCAACAAGGATACCACTGTGTACCAAACTGCTATTGATGAAATCACTCTAAGGGCGCGTTCACATGAGAAGCGACAAAACCGCTTTTGCACCGACTGTGCCGTTGTTTCCTATTAAGTGTGGCGGTGCTCTAAGTTCACCTGATTAAACTTGACCCAGTTTGCCATTTCATTTCACCAAAGCTCCTCCAATAAGACGAACTGTTTAATATGAGGCGGTAAAAGCTTAACAAAACTTAACGTGACTTATTGTAGTAAAACAGCGAGTGAGGAATGTGATTAGTGGAGGAACTTATGAGCAGTAATAATGAAGAGAACTTTAGTGCTCCTGTCTCCTTTTAATACAATAAGTCACATTAAGCTTTATTTTTTTAACGATAAGCGTTTTAGACTCTGGGGGAAGCTGATTCTCACGATTTCTTAGAAGCTCGAGCTGTAATGCAGAAAATGTGGAGCTTTTAGACTGGATCTGATGCTTATTCCACACTAATGCAGATTCAGCTCAGATTCACACTTAGATGACGTTTTACTGCACCGATCAAGCCGAGCGCTGAACAAAGCAAAACGTTTCTCATGTGAATGCGCCCTAATAGTGTTACTGATCTGTCTGTTCATGTCCTGTGTGTGGTTGTTTGTAGGTGACCTCTACTTTGAAAAGGCAGTGAACGGTTTCCTCTCGGACCTGTTCGCCAAGTGGAAGGTCTGTGTCTGTCTCTTATTCTTAAACCACAGATTAAATAACGTTCCTTTTGTTGCTTTTTCTTTGTAAGCAGATCATTCTGAATTCATTAAGTATTACGACTCAGTGAGGGCCACTAATGTTGAGATCTGGGAATCCAGAGTTCGAATCTCAGCAGCTGGTTGGCTGTCTGCCTGGACATGATTGGCTAGTGTCCGACTTGGAGCCAGTGGGAGGTGCACTTCTCAGTTTGCTCTTCGCGGTGTTATCGGTTGGCAGGGCGTCTACACAGACATGATTGGCTACGTTTGTGGCAGGGCGGAGACCGAAGCCCTGTGATGAACTGGCAACCCTGACCAGGATAATATGGATGGATAATGGATGATAAAAATAAACAGAAAAAAACAAACAATAGAAGTTCAGTGTGTGTTTATGGAGCTGATTTTTTATTTCTCATTTCAGGAGAAACACTGCAGCCATGAGGTCACGGTGGTGTTGTTCTCACGCACCTTCTACGCTGCCAAAACGCTCGGTGAGCTTTAGATTCTTACAGGTAGATGATGTGGTACAGCTACAGGTAGATGACATGATCTTTATTCACTTTTCCTCCGCAGATGAGTTTCCTGAGAGCCAGAGAGGAGTGATCAGGCAGGATCACGAGGGACGCTTCTACGAGGACTTTTACAGGTCAGAGAGAACATACAAAACCACATCAGCTCCATTCTGTACCCCAGCAGTGCTCTTTCCAATGCATCCTAAACTAAGAGACGTGTTCATCAAATCCAAACGATCACAACGTGAACAGTTGTGAAAAATCCTGCTGGAACACTGTCCACAGTCAAGTGAGCTTTATATCATCATAGGTTGGAAGGCTGCAGAGCAAGAAAAAAGTGCCTGCTTTAAAGTATCCACTGGTTATTGTGCATCTCGGGAACTAGGGGTTTCCCTCTTGCACTCCAACCTGTTGGCACACAGCGATGTGAAGCTTGCTTGACTGCAAACAGTGTTGAACTGCTGTTGTCAGGTTCCAGTTACTTTTCATTCATGAAAGATCTGCTTTCTGGTCATTCTTGAATTGACCTTCATGCTTCATTATGGTCAGTTCTCTTATTGTAATTAAAAGTTGTAAGAAACGTCTAAGAAATGTAGAAAACTTGTGCGCCCTGCTACCAGTCGGCAGGGCAGCCCACTAGCAGGCATAATTGGCAGTGCCTGCAGCAGACAAAATTGGCCATTATAGTCTGCTGGGTGGGGAAAGACCGGACTAAAAATGTGTGGGGTCTTTTATGCTGTTCAAAAACCCTGGTTAGGAGCCCGAGGTGCCTGTACAGGAAGTGGAGGAGCCCGGAGATCAGTGCGTGACTCTCTGCACGCAAATACTGGCCTCATAGCGGAGTCTCCGACAGCGGAAGACAAGCAGAAGGCTACGCTGAATTAGGAGAAGAAAGGAGAAAATGCAGAAATAAAATAGCAATGTTCTGTTCTGTGGTACAGAGTGGTGGCGCAGAACGAGAGGAGAGATGAGTGGATGTCTCTGCTGGTCACCATTAAGAAGCTCTTCATCCAGTACCCAGTTCTGGTGCGCCTCAAAGGAGCAGGTACAACAAATACAGCCGTAAATATTGTTTTAGCTTAAATGTAAAGCATTCCAGTTTGTTTATTCGATGTTGATGCTTTGTGGTCGGCAGACGGTTTCCCGTGTGGACAGAACTCGACCGCCGCGCAGGGAAATTACCTCGAAGCTATCAACCTGTCGTTTAATGGTTTGTCCAGTGAAGAAATAGAATAAAACAATAAAACGTTTAATTTTTGTGGTGGTTTCGCTCGTCAGTGTTCGTTCTCAGCTTGGTTTCTGTTACAGTCTTTGATAAACACTACATCAACCGCAACTTTGACCGCACCGGTCAGATGTCGGTGGTGATAACACCGGGAGTTGGGGTGTTTGAGGTGGACCGGCTCCTCATGATCCTCACCAAGCAGCGCATGATCGACAATGGTAGGCCGTCGCTATGCTAAGTTTACACCTGCTCATTAATTCTATCAGTGGAATGTCCAGACTGAAAAAGGGTTTTCTCAGGAGATCTGGCAACCCGGTTTACCAGTGTGGTTCAAGTAGTGTCTGAACTGTCATTACATGAGTGAATATTTATTAATATTTGTTAATAATACACACCCGAATTCACCAGCACATGACCGTTAAAGATTGCAAGCTGCATCTCAAACTACAAAATACCAAACTGCATCGAATCGTAACGTTTAATGATGCAAACTTTGTATTTTTGAGTCTTTTAACTGATAACAAGGGTTATCTGATGTCTAATCAAAATTCAGAATTCGTTGATATCACAGAGATTCATTTCAACAAGTCATAATGATTTATAAATGTTAATCAGCGTCGAGAACATGGCAGGAACGTAGAACTAGTTCAGCGTTCGGAATTTCAATTTCACAGCGACTGTAGACATTAACGTCAACTTAAGTTTAGCGACGAGAGTTTAATAAACACTGTTTCAAACATCACATGCCCCCTTTTACACGCTAAATAGCAATCTTATCTCAGGTTACTATACAAGCAGGGGCGGCACGGTGGGTAGCACTGTTGCCTCACAGCAACAAGAAGGTCCTGGGTTTGATTCCCGGGTGGACCTTTCTGTTTGGAGTTTGCACTTTCTCTCCGCGTCTGTGTGGGTTTCCTCCGGGAGCTCCGGTTTCCTCCCACAGGACTAATATGTTCAAGTGAGGGGAATTGGAGAAACAAAATTGACTGTGTTTGATATTATAACTTAAACCAGAAGCTACCTGTCATGTCATGAATGTAACCAAAGTGTGTAAAACATGACGTTAAAATATTAATAAATATAAAATTCCATTAGTGGAATGTCCAGACTGAAAAAGGTTTTTCTTGAGAGATCTGGCAACCCTGTTCACCAGTACATTTAAACTACATAGTGTCTGAACTCTCTTCACATAAGTTAATATTTATTGATGTTTGTTAGTAATGCAGCTGATCTATAACACGATAACACCCTCCAGCTTGTGTGTTGCGTGTTATGTGTTAGTATAAACATCTATTTTTGTGTACGCTTATGGCAAAGCGACTTACAATTATGACTGAATACAATTAAAGCAATTTGAGTGTTGATGACCTTGCTCAGGAGGCCTGGTGGGGTTTGAACAGGCAACCTTCTGATTTCATTTCCAGTACTTTAACCGCTTAACCGCTGCCCTGGTGGTGTTTTATATGCACTTCTTCAGATGCTGTGTGTGATACTGTGTGGTGTGTTTTTGCTCTACAGGTATCGGTGTGGATCTGGTGTGTATGGGTGAGCAGCCGCTTCATGCCGTCCCACTCTTTAAGGTTTGGATCTAAACACTATACACACATCCAGACATCTGCTCAGCCCCCTTCTCCCATAAAAACCCTGAATATTAGTCAAACTTATTAAAATGTGAAAGACAAAATATCTGCTCTAGTTTGTATTTTGGAGAGGGAGGCACTGCTGAAGGATTGAGCTCATGTGGCGTTCGAACCCGGGCTAGGTTTAACATTTCTGTCCATGCTATTTTTAACGTGCAAGGAAATATTTACCAGAAGGAAGACAAAAGCTGTGCGGGACACTGGAGTTTCTTTAAACCGAGCATTATGTCATGTCTCCATAGAACTCACTTTGTACACTGGAACAGGAAGGGCCTTCCTTAAACTGTTGCTGCAAAAGCGCTGTCCCAATACTTTTGTCCGTATAACAAGTTCAGCCATTCGCGTTACTCTGTTTAAGGCCTCGACATGGTTCTCAAAGCGCGAACGCTTATTTTTTTCTTCTCATCTGCGATTCTTCTAGGGTTCACCACCCCCACGCTGGCCAAGGAGAGCCACAGACTATCAACCACCTCCATTGTTACAGAGAGTCGTACTGTCCCACATCTATTTTTGACCTCTCGTCCAGTCGCTTTAACCAGGCAGCACCTTGCAGGGTTTGAGGTGGTAATAAGAGTAAACTCTGTGGTGGACTTGCGTATTAGACTGCTGTGCCACCTAAGTGCCTTTAGACCCATCTTTTTAAGGCAGATCTCTCTGGATTTCGACTCCAGAGTGCATCTGGGCTTTAAATTTGCTTCCATGTGCCCATATACACAGAACTGGGCGTTCAAACGAAGTCATGGTCGACAACAGATGTGTGAAAGATGTGCAAATGCTCACCCGAAGAGACTAATGACAATTCTCTCTCCTCAGTTACATAACAGAACAGTACCTGGTGACTCCAGGCTGGACGACTACAATCTGCCCCACTGGATCAACCACAGGTAAGAGTTCACGCAATTCAGTTAACGTGACCAATTACCGTCTGTGCTTAAGCTGTAGCATTAACGTTGTGAGGAATTTTACAGCTTCTACACGTCGAAGAGTCAAAGCTTGTGCAGCTCCTTCACTCCCAGAATCAAACTCGCTGGTCAGAAGGTAAGTGATCGCTCAGATCTGGATAGAGCAGTAACATAAATTTAGTCGTGTCCAATGTCTTCAGTACCTATCTGCACCAGGCGGGTTCATATGGAGATCCGTATCATGCACGGAGAGTCACACACCAATCCCCATTATCCCCCGTCTCTGTGCAGCACCATCGATCAGCCAGCAGAGGTCATAACTGCAGCAGTTATAAAGAATTTCTACAGCCCTCCCACCCTCTGACGAGCCGATCGTTGTCCGTATAGGCGCCCGGCCTGCCTGTAGCAGAGCTACCACATTTATGAGTTTAAGATGTCAGCCCTGGTGTGCTAGTGTATTTTACCCCTGTGCCACCTGAACGTTATGCTGCCAGTTATAAGGAAGCAAAATATACTTTTTTTTTTTTTTTTTTTTACTGTTTACCATTGAGAACCTCCAAACTGTCTCGTTATTAGATATGGGCAGACTTGATCTTGGTGTTTTTTACAGGACTAAATACATAAAAGTCTGTATTTTTATTCTGTTTTAAGCTTCAGGCTGAGAGATTCAAGAACAACAGAGAGCACTGTAAGTTTATTCAATTCCATTGTTTTTCTTTACTGGATTTATAACACGTCAGATAAATTGGTCATCATCCCTTCAATTTGATTTGTTTCCTTCAGCTCTCGGGGCTCCCAAGGACTCGGAAAACAGCCTCCCCATCCAGGTGGACTACGATGCCCATGATGCTCAGGTCTTCAGACTTCCTGGACCTGCCAGAGCCCAGAGAAGCAGCAACTTCAGGTAGGAATGAAGAAATGAAACACACTTATAATTAATAGAGACGCACTTAGAAATTCTGTGAACTTTAGGAGAATTGTCATTCAAAAAATGAGAACTGGAAAAAGAACTTTTTTTCATGCAAGATTGCAAATAATTTATGCGTTTTACCATCTACCGTACTTAATAGTGTAAGATTCTTTGAATCTGGAGAAATCTCTGTCTATATAGAGCGAAGCTGGAAACCACTTGTGAATGTGCGTGAAAGTCAAGCCCCCAGACGTCACAAGAATAATTTTGTGCACTAAAATGGAATTTTATATTTAAAAACATGTAGAAAGTAGAAATTATATTTGTATATATGTAAAAAATGTAGAATATATGTAGAAGTATAGAAATGTAGAATATATGTAGAAAAGGGAATTTTATATTTATATACATGTATATATATGTATTTATAAAATGGAATTTTATATTTGTATATATGTAAAAAATAAAATTAAATATTTATATATGTGTAGAAAATAGAATTATATATATATATATATATATACAGAAAATAGAATTTTATATTTATATATAGAAAATAGAATTTTACATTTATATACATACAGTATATATATATATATGTGTGTGTGTGTGTGTGTGTGTGTGTGTAATAAATATAATTTTATATACAGTGTATCACAAAAGTGAGTACACCCCTCACATTTCTGCAAATATTTTATTATATCTTTTCATGGGACAACACTATAGAAATAAAACTTGGATATAACTTAGAGTAGTCAGTGTACAACTTGTATAGCAGTGTAGATTTACTGTCTTCTGAAAATAACTCAACACACAGCCATTAATGTCTAAATAGCTGGCAACATAAGTGAGTACACCCCACAGTGAACATGTCCAAATTGTGCCCAAAGTGTCAATATTTTGTGTGACCACCATTATTATCCAGCACTGCCTTAACCCTCCCGGGCATGGAATTCACCAGAGCTGCACAGGTTGCTACTGGAATCCTCTTCCACTCCTCCATGATGACATCACGGAGCTGGTGGATGTTAGACACCTTGAACTCCTCCACCTTCCACTTGAGGATGCGCCACAGGTGCTCAATTGGGTTTAGTCCATCACCTTTACCTTCAGCTTCCTCAGCAAGGCAGTTGTCATCTTGGAGGTTGTGCTTGGGGTCGTTATCCTGTTGGAAAACTGCCATGAGGCCCAGTTTTCGAAGGGAGGGGATCATGCTCTGTTTCAGAATGTCACAGTACATGTTGGAATTCATGTTTCCCTCAATGAACTGCAGCTCCCCAGTGCCAGCAACACTCATGCAGCCCAAGACCATGATGCTACCACCACCATGCTTGACTGTAGGCAAGATACAGTTGTCTTGGTACTTCTCACCAGGGCGCCGCCACACATGCTGGACACCATCTGAGCCAAACAAGTTTATCTTGGTCTCGTCAGACCACAGGGCATTCCAGTAATCCATGTTCTTGGACTGCTTGTCTTCAGCAAACTGTTTGTGGGCTTTCTTGTGCGTCAGCTTCCTTCTGGGATGACGACCATGCAGACCGAGTTGATGCAGTGTGCGGCGTATGGTCTGAGCACTGACAGGCTGACCTCCCACGTCTTCAACCTCTGCAGCAATGCTGGCAGCACTCATGTGTCTATTTTTTAAAGCCAACCTCTGGATATGACGCCGAACACGTGGACTCAACTTCTTTGGTCGACCCTGGCGAAGCCTGTTCCGAGTGGAACCTGTCCTGGAAAACCGCTGTATGACCTTGGCCACCATGCTGTAGCTCAGTTTCAGGGTGTTAGCAATCTTCTTATAGCCCAGGCCATCTTTGTGGAGAGCAACAATTCTATTTCTCACATCCTCAGAGAGTTCTTTGCCATGAGGTGCCATGTTGAATATCCAGTGGCCAGTATGAGAGAATTGTACCCAAAACACCAAATTTAACATCCCTGCTCCCCATTTACACCTGGGACCTTGACACATGACACCAGGGAGGGACAACGACACATTTGGGCACAATTTGGACATGTACACTGTGGGGTGTACTCACTTATGTTGCCAGCTATTTAGACATTAATGGCTGTGTGTTGAGTTATTTTCAGAAGACAGTAAATCTACACTGCTATACAAGCTGTACACTGACTACTCTAAGTTATATCCAAGTTTCATGTCTATAGTGTTGTCCCATGAAAAGATATAATGAAATATTTGCAGAAATGTGAGGGGTGTACTCACTTTTGTGATACACTGTATATATATATATATATATATGTAGAAAATAGAATTTAATATTTGTATACACGTATTAAATAAAATTTTATATTTGTATATCTGTAGTAAATGAAATTTTATATTTGTATATATGTAGAAAGGGGAATTTTATGTTTATATATATATATATACTGTATGTATGTAACGGAATTATTTTCCCCTCAGGTCAGGCAGAGACAGAGAAGCGAACAACAGGAAGAGCTGGAGCTCGGTCGAGGCCAGCGGAATCAGCGGCTGCTCTCCTCCTCTCCGCCCTCTAGCCGCCGCCGAGGAGCAGCGCAGCCTGGCGTCCGACGACAGCCTGAGCCACATCTCAAACATCCTGCTGATCCCTCGCCACCCACCCCAGTACGAAGTCAGCAGCTCGCTCGGCTACACCAGCTGCACCAGAGGTACTCCACGCTGGGCAATAGGGCGTTCGTGTACAAGTTCATTTCCTGTTTATGTGCCTTTGAGAGGGAAAACAATGGATCTGGCAACAAAAATTCATGTCATAATGACTGATGAGGCACTTTGGTCATGCAGCAGTGCATTATGGGTTTGAATCTCAGTGGTGCTATCAACCGGCAGGCTTCCTGTGATGGACTGGCACCCTGCCTTGCCCTGCATTCTGGTGGAAGTGGGCTCACCATGACCCTGACCAGGGTATTCTATGCAGGCCGAATCATGTACTGTAGCTGCAGGATAAGGCTTGAGATTGATCATCAGTTATATGTGTGTGTGTGTGTGTGTGTGTGTGTGTGTGTGTGTGTGTGTGTATCAGAGCTGCTGGAGAAACTGGTGGAGTCTCAGAGAGACTCGAGCGCCCCGGGCCGCTTCACTGTGGGCAGCGCCGAGTCCACTCTGCACATCCGTCCGGGCGGATACACGCCTCAGAGAGCCCTCATCAACCCTTTCGCGCCGTCACGCATGCCCATGAAGCTCACGTCCAACCGCCGCCGCTGGATGCACACTTTCCCCGTCGGTGGGTGCACCACACACACACACACACACACACACACACTCACTGTGCACATGTGTATGTGTACATCTAGGGGTACCCGTCATGGTAATGAGTTATTTTTATACATATCTGTAGGGCTTCATTAATTGGTCGGTTTCTTTCAGGTCCGTCCGGAGAGGCGATCCAGATCCACCATCAGACGAGGCAGAACATGGCCGAGCTGCAGGGCAGCGAGCAGCGGGAGCCGGTTTACACCTCGGCCGAGCTGCTGGAACTGGCCTATCACGAGGCCATGGGCAGGTCAGACGGGCTCAGGTTTGGGTTTAGATGTATGAGTGTCATTTCCAGAAAAGTTGGGACATTTCGTAAAGCTTAATAATAAGCACACACAAGGTGGTGAGACTGAAAGTTTGAGAAGAGAATCGTTGACTGCTGTGATAGCGCCAAAGTTTGTGGATTTTGTATTTTAGCTTTATGAGTAAATAAATAAATAAATAAATTAAAGGTTTAAAGCTTGTGTGTGTTTTGTAGGCGAATGGTTTATCAGACAGCAGAGAATGGATTGTTCATCACTGGGGGACACGATGAACTGTCTGGCAGTCCAGCCAGCAGCAGTAGCACAGGTACATTTACATCTGCAGGTACATCTACAGGTACATCACGTCTACATCCACATCTACAGGTACATCACATATGCATCTACAGGTACATCTACAGGTACATCACATTTAAAGGTACAAACACATCTATATCTACAGGTACATCTATAGGTACAGCTACATGGACAGGTACATCTCATCTACATCCACGTGTACAGGTGCATCACATATGCATCTACAGGTACATCACATATGCATCTACAGGTACATCTACTGGTATATCACATCTACAGGTGCATCTACAGGTACATCATATCTACATCTACAGGTACATCACATCTACAGGTACATAATATCTACATCTACAGGTACATCACATCTACAGGTACATCATATCTACATCTACAGGTACATCATATCTACATCTACAGGTACATCATATCTACAGGTACATCATATCTACATCTACAGGTACATCATATCTACAGGTACATCATATCTACATCTACAGGTACATCATATCTACATCTACAGGTACATCATATCTACAGGTACATCATATTTACATCTACAGGTACATCACATCTACATCTACAGGTACTTCACATCTACATCTACAGGTACATCACATCTACATCCACATCTACAGGTACATCACATATGCATCTACAGGTACATCTACAGGTACATCACATTTAAAGGTACAAACACATCTATATCTACAGGTACATCTATAGGTACAGCTACATGGACAGGTACATCTCATCTACATCCACGTGTACAGGTGCATCACATATGCATCTACAGGTACATCTACTGGTATATCACATCTACAGGTGCATCTACAGGTACATCATATCTACATCTACAGGTACATAATATCTACATCTACAGGTACATCACATCTACAGGTACATCATATCTACATCTACAGGCACAGTACATCTACAGGTACATCATATCTACAGGTATAGGTGCATCACATATACATCTACAGGCACATCACATCTACAGGTACATCATATCTACATCTACAGGCACAGTACATCTACAGGTACATCATATCTACATCTACAGGTACATCACATCTACATCTACAGGTACATCACATCTACATCTACAGGTACATCACGTCTACATCCACATCTACAGGTACATCACATATGCATCTACAGGTACATCTACAGGTACATCACATTTAAAGGTACAAACACATCTATATCTACAGGTACATCTATAGGTACAGCTACATGGACAGGTACATCTCATCTACATCCACGTGTACAGGTGCATCACATATGCATCTACAGGTACATCTACTGGTATATCACATCTACAGGTGCATCTACAGGTACATCATATCTACATCTACAGGTACATCTACAGGTACATAATATCTACATCTACAGGTACATCACATCTACAGGTACATCATATCTACATCTACAGGTACATCACATCTACAGGTACATCATATCTACATCTACAGGTACATCACATCTACAGGTACATCATATCTACATCTACAGGCACAGTACATCTACAGGTACATCATATCTACATCTACAGGTACATCACATCTACAGGTACATCATATCTACATCTACAGGCACAGTACATCTACAGGTACATCATATCTACAGGTATAGGTGCATCACATATACATCTACAGGCACATCACATCTACAGGTACATCATATCTACATCTACAGGCACAGTACATCTACAGGTACATCATATCTACATCTACAGGTACATCACATCTACATCTACAGGTACATCACGTCTACATCCACATCTACAGGTACATCACATATGCATCTACAGGTACATCTACAGGTACATCACATTTAAAGGTACAAACACATCTATTTCTACAGGTACATCTATAGGTACAGCTACATGGACAGGTACATCTCATCTACATCCACGTGTACAGGTGCATCACATATGCATCTACAGGTACATCTACTGGTATATCACATCTACAGGTGCATCTACAGGTACATCATATCTACATCTACAGGTACATCACATCTACAGGTACATCATATCTACATCTACAGGCACAGTACATCTACAGGTACATCATATCTACAGGTATAGGTGCATCACATATACATCTACAGGCACATCACAGCTACAGGCACATCACAGCTACAGGTACATCACATCTACAGGTACATCATATCTACATGTACAGGTACATCACATATACATCACATCTACAGGCACATCACATCTACAGGTACAGGTACATCACATATACATCTACAGGCACATCACATCTACAGGTACATCATATCTACATCTACAGGTACATCACATCTACATCACATCTACAGGCACATCACATCTACAGGTACAGGTACATCACATATACATCTACAGGCACATCACATCTACAGGTACATCATATCTACATCTACAGGTACAGGTACATCATATCTACATCTACAGGTACATCATATCTACATCTACAGGTACAGGTACATCATATCTACAGGTACAGGTACATCACATCTACAACTACAGGTACATCACATATACATCTACAGGCACATCATATCTACAGGTACATCATATCTACAGGTACATCATATCTACATCTACAGGTACAGGTACATCATATCTACATCTACAGGTACATCATATCTACATCTACAGGTACATCATATCTACATCTACAGGTACAGGTACATCATATCTACAGGTACAGGTACATCACATCACATCTACAGGCACATCACATCTACAGGTACATCATATCTACAGGTACAGGTACATCATATCTACAGGTACAGGTACATCACATCACATCTACAGGTACATCATATCTACATCTACAGGCACATCACATCTACAGGTACATCATATCTACATCTACAGGTACATCATATCTACAGGTACAGGTACATCATATCTACATCTACAGGTACATCATATCTACAGGTACAGGTACATCATATCTACATCTACAGGCACATCATATCTACATCTACTGGTCATCTACAGGTACAGGCACATCACATCTACAGGAATTCATTCATGTCATATCAGGAATTCATATGCCTTTTCCACACACACACACACACACACACACACACACACACACACACAGTCATTGTAAACGTGTGAGGTGTTTACCATACTGATGTTTTTGCAGGTACACCTGGCAACAGTGCCTCTTTTAATGAGTACTCCAGCAGTCCAGATCCAAGTGAGTCCAAATCTCCCACACAGCCATTCATGAACACACACTATATGTGGACACCCCTCCTAATTATACAGTTTTGTTGTTTTTTGCCATATTGGATATAAATATAGTTTGTTTTATTGTAAGAATGAATCTGTTGGATGTAAATATACTGTATTATTCAGTAGGAATGAATATATGAGTATACTTCATTATGAGTGATTAAATAGTTTCTCCTCACATGTTCATTTATTAATGTACAGTATATTAGTATAAATCAGGTGTGATCTGCTCCGGTGGTGGATTATTGGCTTTTCCTCTCACCTGTGATCGCCGACGGTCTCTTTTGATTTTGGTGTTTATGAGGAGCTACATTTCTTTGTTTCTGCTCAGAAGGTTTTAGATGTTTTGCTTCTTTAAGGAACTTCAGGATCTTTTCAGGAACTTCAGGTGGTTTTTTGCAGTTTTGGGGGTGAATGACTGATGAGTAAATGTCAGCCTCTGATGATCTCTGTGTCCTAAACTCTTGTGTTCATGAGAAGTGTTCTTATTAGAATTTATATACATTTAAATAACAATTATAATTGTTTATGTATTTTTGAGAATAAAACTGTTCCACTAATACAGTAATACTGTTGCAACCATCTAGCAACACCCTGGCAACCACCTGTGATACCACAGCAATTGCTTAACAAAATGATAAGTATATAGTACACTGCAGTATTGCTTTAAATTGTGTAAATATAAACAAATCACTATGAAGACATCTAGTAAGAACACTAACCAGTCATATGATAGTGTTTGGGACACCTCCACTTGTTTTATTTAGTAACTGTTCTTCTGTTTCCCCCTGTACCCTCCTGTTGGGCTCTTCTGTTTACATTTTGAGCATTATTTATTTATTTATTTATTAAACTCTGGTTTTAAAACTCTTTTATCTTCCAAATATCTATTTATCTTACATTCATGGAATTTTAATCACGATGCTACCTGGTGCTATCAGATTGTTTACTGTAATTACACGCATGTTCTGCATGGATGGTTTCGGGCTCGCCTGTTTATCGCTGTAAATCTCGGTATATTTCACGTGTTTTAGTATATTTGTGGAGTTTCCCGTAATTTCCAGACTATAAGGCTAAACGAGAAGTTGTTTTTACTTACGGAGGTGCCGTGACTTGCGCATATATCTGCTATTAAGCAAGTTTTTAAAAAACTGCTTGAACTGTTTGAACTTGGGTGGCGCTATCGCATAAAACAAATCTAAAACTCTCCCCGTCTTCTTTCCCCCCGACGAGGAGAGTTTTAGATTTGTTTTATGTGATAGCGCCACCCAGAGTCGTAACAACTTTAATTTAATTTCTAAAATACCTTGCGAGCCGTTTAAAAATTGGTAAGGGGCTGCAAATGGCCCGAATATGCAATGGCTGTATATATGTATATTTTTTATTTTGGAAATTGACTTTTCTAGTACTACCGATAATAATAAAAACATTTAGCAACCTTTTTCGGCAGTTGTATGATGTTAGAAATAGCTCCATGCTGCAAAGCAACATAAAGATTGAAGATCGAGCACTAAAAATGGCATTTGCGTTCTATATGACCGCTCTATACTTTGGCTCAACTTATAGTCTGGAAAATACGGTACCTGTTTATATGATCCACCCTGTTTTTGTGGTTAATTCACAGATTTTACTCTAATCTCACAGTGCATGATTAATTAAGCACGTTCTCGACTAGCATCACAAACTGCTGCATCATCACCACAATGAAGAGAATAACAGTAACTCTCGTCCTCTTCTCCCTCTCTCCCCTCTCTCCCTCTCTTTCTCCTCCTTGTTTTTTATTTTTCTTTTATTCTTCTTTTTGTCTTTTTTATGTTGTCTGTGTCTGCGTGGACGTATTTTCTGTTCCCTGCCTCCCTCTCTTCTCATTCTCCCGTTCCCAATTTTACCTACCCTCCCATTTGGCGCTACGTGTGAATGTGGGAATTTTGTACATGCTCTGCTTGGGGTGGTGTGTGTGTATGTGCGCGTTCGTGTGTGTGCGTGTGTATGTGTGTGTGTGTGTGTGCCCATGAAGCTCTGCAGCTCTCTCCCCCACCAACAGTGCCGGCGTTCTGTTGTACGGTGGGCGTGGACTGGAAGTCTCTGACCACGCCGGCGTGCCTCCCGCTCACCACCGATTACTTCCCCGAACGTCAGACCCTGCAGAACGACTACACAGAGGGCTGCTACGACCTGCTGCCTCACACTGACCTGGAGCGGTACACACACACACACACACACACACTTTAGCATTGATCCCAGGTTCCCGAGGCCCATTTTGGTGTGCAGCACCCACTCGTTTAGCAGGCCACCATAGCAACTACCAGGGATACCACAGCGTGCACTGAGCAACACCCTATCAACTACCTGGAACTCCATAGCAACCACATAGCAACACACTTCCATTCCATTCTCAGTGGATGTTCCGGTTCATTCCAGAGCTGCTGAGTGGGGCTGAGGTCAGGGCTCAGTGCAGGACACTGGAGTTACTTGCGTTCTGATTGGCTGTTGTTTATTCGTGTTGGTTCCAGGCGTGATGATGAAGCTCCGGTGATCAGTGCACCACGCGTGTTCGAGGAGTTTATCTGTCAGAGGCTGATGCAGGGCTACCAGATCATCGTTCAGCCCAACACCAGGAAGGCTCCGCCCGCTGTGGCCCCGCCCCTCAGCAGCAGCCCGCTTTATTCCCGCGGTAAACGGAACGCACCTCACTCTACAACATCTCTACATCAGTCGTTTCATTTGTTTTCGTCTTGTTTTTATTCAGTGCTTGATGGTGAAGCTGGTCACATTATGTAGATCCAATCAGAACTGTTTGATATTTAGATTCGTTGATTGATTATTTACTTTTGTCTGTGTGTCTCTTTCTCAGGACTGTTGTCTCGGAGGAAGGCGGAGGAAGAGGAGAGTCAGTACTGGCTCAGTATGGGTCGAACCTTCCACAAAGTCTGCCTGAAAGATAAGATCATCACAGTTACTCGCTACCTACCCAAGTGAGTGTCAGACTTTTACTCATAAATGATTCCACATGACAGACTCACAACTGAACTACAGCGCTTCTGTTCATCTGTTACAAATGACTAGATTGAGAGAAAAAGTCCAGAAATAGAATATTTTCAAAATGTTTAAATATTTATTCATTTTGTTTTCATCAACCACTTTATCCTGGTCAAGATTGCAGCAGGTCCGGTTTTACCATTCACACTTAAATTAGCTCCAGGCTTTTATCCAAAGCGACTTACAACTGTGACACTACACAATCTAAGCGATTAAGGATTAAGGGCCTTGCAGTAATGGGTCTTGAACCGACAACCTTCTGATTACTCGTCCAATACCTTAATTGCTAGGCTAGAACTAATCTGAACCAGGAAAAACTGGTCGCAAGGCAGGAATCCCTTGGTCAGGGCTTTAATTTATCGCAGGGCTTCGGCCACCCACCAATCATGACTGTGTAGACACCTGGCTGGCCGATAGCACCGCTGAGAATGGAACACTATAAAGTTATTAGTTACTCAGATATAACCAAAGCATCTAAGGAGAAAGGACGATTGATTGGTGTGCTGTCCGGGATGTATTCCTGCCCTAGGGTCCTGTGTTTGCAAGGAAACCGGACCCACCACGACCCTGACCAGGATAAAGCAGTGGTAAAAATGAAGTGAAATAAAAAAAAACACATTAAAAGTAATTAAAGTTTCTCAGCTAAACAAAGGTGTGGATATCACACACACACACACACACACACACACACACACACACACTTAGACACCATAGAAAATCTGACTGTATGCCTGTGTGTGTGTGTGGTAGGTATCCGTACGAATCGACGCAGATCCAGTACAGCTACAGCCTCTGCCCACCTCACCCAGACAGCCATTTCGTGCCGTGCTGGGTGGAGTTTAGCCACGAGCGGCTGGAGGAGTATAAGTGGAACTACCTGGATCAGTACATCTGCTCGGCCGGATCCGAGGACTTCAGGTGCTCGAACATTCAGACTGAAATCTGAGTCAGATTTGATTGTGTAAATGAACGGAGGGTTGACGGGCAGTGGATCTTTTACCACCAAGTTAAATTGATCGATTCGGGTCATTTTGTAAACATTTTTTACAAAAATGATTATAAAAATTATACATTAAATTATTATACAGCGTAAAATCTAAATTTTGGTTATAAAATAAAAAATAGCCCAAATTATAAAGACAAGATCAAATTACACTAAATATTACCTGTCCGACTCCGCAGCCTGATCGACTCGCTGAAGTTCTGGCGTACCCGCTTCCTGTTGCTTCCAGCCGGTGGCGCCAGGCGGGTGGCGGACGGCGAGGGCCACTGGGACGTGTATGGAGAGGGACCCGGTGTGATTTCGGGGTCGGGGCCCGGGGACTGGGCCCTGCTTGACGGCTTCATCCGCTTCCTGGAGGGGCTGAACAGAATCCGCCGGCGGCATCGATCCGATCGGATCGTCCGGGTGAGTTAGCGGGCGAATGTGATGGAATACGGTGCCAGCATTCGAGCGTTGCTCAGGGGCCCAATGGTGGCAACTTGAACCAGCAACCCCACCACTGCCAGGCCCTTAACCCTCAATTGCTTAGACTGTATTATGTCACAGTACTGTTAGTCGCTTTGTTATTAATGTTACTACTGTGATTATTTTTTACAGAAAGGAGCTGCAATTAAGGGTCTCCAGGTCCCTGCTCCCCTGTCCCCCTACAACCCTGAGCCTATAGCGCCTCCACTGGGCAAAAAGGGTGCTTCAGCTCTCTCCACTCTGCTGGAACTGGATCAGACCCAAAAGTACGTCCCACTCAGTTCCTAGTTGTCTTTGCCGTGTTCCTGTTTGGATATGCTCAGTTCTTTTTGCACTCTGGTGACCCCTGCTGGTTGAATAACATCTCAGCGGCTAAAGAGGGCTGCAGGCTAGCACACGATCAGATTCGACAGGACGCCAATCCATTGCGGGACCTCATTCAATACCCCCACCCTCACCTCTGGGTGTTGCTACCCTGGAACCATAGCTGTGCCACCCTAGCATCTTTTTATTGTATTATTTTATTTTATATATTATATTATATTATATTATATTATATTATATTATATTATATTATATTTATTATATTATATTTATTATATTATATTAATTATATTATATTATATTAATTATATTATTTTTATTATATTATATTATTTTAATTATATTATATTATATTTATTATATTATATTTATTATATTATATTGTATTAGTTATATTTTATTATATAATTATATTTATTATTATATTATAATTATATTTATTATTATATTATATTATATTATATTTATTTATATTTATTATATTATATTTATATTATATTGTATTATATTATATTGTTATATTATATTGTATTTTTATTTTGTTTTATTATATTTTATTATATATATATTTTTTTATTTTTTATTTTTTTATTTTATTAATTATATAGATTTTTATTTTGTTAATTATATTATATTATAAGCACTTTAAAACCACATTTTTCCTCTTATTCGGCAGGACTCTCGAGGAGCACCAGGCTGGAGTTCAGCACGCAGCGACAAAAGCGACCGCGCCCATCAGTGATGCTGTTGCCTCCATTGCCATGGCAACTACCTATGTAGACAGCCCCAGAAAGGTGAGAACGCCTCAAACATCAAGATTTTGATTTTCTTTTCATATTTTGTCATTAATTGGTATGACCAAAAGTATTTGGACACCCGATCATGAGCTTGTTGGACGTCCCATTTCAAAAACTAAAGGTATTAAAACAGGGTGACGTCTATGTGAACAACAGCCGCTCTTCTGAGTAAGCTTCTCACAAGACTTGGAGGTACGTCTGTGGGAATTTGTGCCCGTGTCAATCTGTATGACTGGGCGCTGATGTTGGTGTTCTGCTTCATTCCAGAGCTGCTTAGTGGGGTTGAGGTCAGGGCTCGCTGCAGGTCACTGGATCACCTTGACACCAAAGGGTTCAAGTTGAAAGCACATGTGTTATTTAATACATCTAAACATAGTAAATTAAGAGTGGTGTCCACATATTTTTGATCATGTAGTGTAACTGATCCGAGTACAAAGCTCGTAATTTCTTTTTCTTTGTTTGTAGGGCTGATAATTGTTTTTCCAAATCAATATTTTGATCGTTTACTAGCTCAATCAGTTCAGCGTAATACAAACAGCATGTCTCGTGTTCGGTGCTCGGGTCCCGACTCGTGTCTTTCGTTTTCTGAATAATTTAAGTGTCTGTGATGGTTTTTTCTTTGTAAACACCTCTTATTCTCCTCTAATAACTTTTATCTACGATCCTAAAGGACACAGACCTGCACTGTCTTCAACCTGCTTAGATCCACCTGACTGCTTCCGTCTTGATTTAGAGTTTATTTATTTGTTTTATCTATTGATTATTTACAGTTCACGGTTTACTTTGGTGCTCGGGTGGTGCAGGGATAGCACGCTAGTGCAGTCTGCTGGGGGTCCCTGATTGCAGTTGAAATGGGTATATTGCTGCTCCGACCCACACGCAGCCCTTAGCGGAACACTTTTTGACCCGTGCACTCAATATTATTCAATTGCCTGCTAGGGCGGGATGAACGGACTATGTTAAAACACGTCCTGACTGAGTGACCACGGTCAGAACACGAGGAACGTCGTAGGTTTTATTGACGTTCGGACGGTCGCGGTGTGATTGTGGAACACAGAAGGTCTTAACGAAAGCTGTGCGGGTCTCAGTCTCAGCATTCACAAGCAAATCATCCTCCTGGGTTCTTCTCTCTCTCTCTCTCTCTCTCTCTCTCTCTCTCTCTCTTACTCTCTCTCTCTCTGTTTGGTGTTTCTATTCCCTGAATGCTGACAGGACGCTGCGTTCATGTTGGATTTTATTCGTAGCCCTCGCTCCTCCTTCTTGTCTCACTCTCAGGTCAGTATCTCCCCCCCGTCCCTCCTTCGGTCTGCCCTGTAGAAGCACGATTCCTTTCACATGCCATCTTTTGTTTCCCTTTAGTCCTAACACGCCGCTGTCTGATCTGGTTTTAATCTGGTTTTGCATCCCTTATTTCTTTCCCCCAAAACTTGCTGAGGCTTAGAAATGTTGAATTTTTTTTTATATTTAATTGTTCCTAGTATTAAAGATAACGATTCAATTCAGAATGTGTACGTTTAGGACATGCATGGTGTGGCAAAACGAGTATTCAAACAACTTTTATTTTTGTTATTTAGTATACACTGTATAGCCAAAAGTATGTGGACACCTGGCCACGTGTTTAAGGACCACACCTTAATGCTGGAACAGGACGGTTCCTCCTCAGATTGTCGCCTCAAAGTTTCCAGAAGCGTATCATCTATGCCACAACACACTACTTAAGTAGGGTGTCCACATACTTTTAGCTATGCATGGTCTGTCTGAAAACCTAGCTCTCCCCTCAGGGAGGCAGTAGGTTTTCAAACGGACCCGAATTGCACCCCCGTTTCCCCCTCATGTACTTTTTTGGAGCATTCCGTTTCCATGCATGTGTAGAAGTCATCGTGAGTTTCTTTGCATGAAATCAGACTCAGTCGTGTCCGTCGTTAAGATTCGAACCCTGGCGCTGTGAAGCCGTAGCTAACTCTCTGATTGGTTCCCGAAGATGCCAGCTGAGCCACATGGTGCCAATCCTGCCGATTCCGGATTAACGGACAAAGTAGGAAGCCAATCGAACGAGAGGATGATGAGCGGCGCCGCTACCGGAGAGGCTGCCAGCGGAGCTGAATCAGGGTAACATACAGTATATACACTGATCAGCCAGAACATTAAAACCACCTCCTTGTTTCTACACTCACTGTCCATTTTATCAGCTCCACTTACCATATAGAAGCACTTTGTAGTTCTACAATTACTGACTGTAGTCCATCTGTTTCTCTGCATGCTTTGTTAGCTCCCTTTCATGCTGTTCTTCAATGGTCAGGACCCCCACAGGACCACCACAGAGCAGGTATTATTTAGTTGGTGGATCATTCTCAGCACAGCAGTGATACTGACATGGTGGTGGTGTGTTAGTGTGTGTTGTGCTGGTATGAGTGGATCAGACACAGCAGCGCTGCTGGAGTTTTTAAACACCTCACTGTCACTGCTGGACTGAGAATAGTCCACCAACCAAAAATATCCAGCCAACAGCGCCCCGTGGGCAGCGTCTTGTGACCACTGATGAAGGTCTAGAAGATGACCGACTCAAACAGCAGCAATAGATAAGCGATCGTCTCTGACTTTACATCTACAAGGTGGACCGACTAGGTAGGAGTGTCTAATAGAGTGGACAGTGAGTGGACATGGTATTTAAAACCTCCAGCAGCACTGCTGTGTCTGATCCACTCATACCAGCACAACACACACTAACACACCACTACCATGTCAGTGTCACTGCAGTGCTGAGAATCATCCACCACCTAAATAATACCTGCTCTGTGGTGGTCCTGTGGGGGTCCTGACCATTGAAGAACAGTGTGAAATGGATGGACTACAGTCAGTAATTGTAGAACTACAGGCAAGTGGCACCTCTCTATGTCTGCTGAAGGAAGAATTAGACAAGTTTAAACCTCTGCTATTATAAAATGAGGTATCCTGTTGTCCACTGAGAATGTGCAGCGTCTCCTATTCATTGTGACTGTCCGGTCATTTCTCTCTCTCAGGGCTCAGCAGGGCGGCCTGTCGTCCTCCTCCACCCTGCTGGAGATCCTGGAGGCCATCAAACACCCCACGTAAGAACCTATACACACCAAACAACCAGCACATGACATAAGGGAGAAAAGTGTACTTCCAGTTCCACACTACATGGCCAAAAGTATGCGGACACGCCCTAAAATTATTCAGAATTATTCCTTTTCTATTGTTGTTGTTTGTACAGGACGGGGGTGCAGCTGCTACCCGAGCAGAAGGGTCTGCCGCCGAACTGCTTCATCAGCGCTGAGGTGGTTCACTGGCTGGTGAACACGGTGGAAAACGTGGCCGCGCAGGGCATCGCCGTGGAGATCATGCAGGTATGTGATGGTGTTCCAAAATGCGTTCCAGTGCATTCATGGTCTGTTTTTTAGCACCGCTTTATCCTGGTCAGGGTTGCGGTGGGTCAGATTCATCGGGCGAAAGGCAGGAGACACCCCAGATATGTTGCCAGTCCGTCACACACACATCTGTATGTGTGTGTCTTTGGTAAATGTGTGTACTAATGTGTGTGTGTGTGTGTGTGTGTGTGTGTGTGTGTGTGTACACGTGTGTTTTGTACTAACATCTGTGTGTGTGTGTGTTTGATGAATGTGTGTTTTGTGCTAATATGTGTGTGTGTTTTGTAATAACACATCTGTATGTGTGTGTGCGTGTGTGTTTTGTACTAAAACATCTGTGTGTGTTTTGTACTAAAACATCTGTGTGTGTGTTTTGTACTAAAACATCTGTGTGTGTGTTTTGTACTAAAACATCCGTGTGTGTGTTTACTTTACTATTATGTCTGTGTGTGTGTTTTGTACTAACACATCTGTATGTGTGTGTGTTTTGTACTAACACATCTGTATGTGTGTGTGTGTTTTGTACTAACACATCTGTATGTGTGTGTGTGTTTTGTACTAACACATCTGTATGTGTCTTTGGTAAATGTGTATTTTACTAACACATCTGTGTGTGTTTTACTAATATGTCTGTGTGTGTCTTTCTATGCAATCTTTACACAAAAAGGCAGTTTAACTAACACATCGGTGTGTGTGTGTGTGTGTGTGTGATCCTGTAGAAAATGCTGGATGACGGTCTGATAGCTCACGCCTCCGGTGAGGCCATGCGCACCTTCGTCTACGGCTTCTACTTCTACAGGATCGTGGACAAGGACACAGAGAGAGGTAAGTCAGAGCCGCATGGCATCCACCGGGTGGCGCAGTACACCACCACCTCTGTGTTTATCCTAGCTTCACTGACGCTCACTCGATTCTGCAGGTCCTGGACCTTCTGCACTACCAGCAGGTGGCGCCAGTACCTTCTCAGCGGCCCTGGAGGATTTCACGCTCTTCCAGAGGAAGTGGTTCGAGGTGGCGTTCACGCTGGAGGAGCGGCGCTCCTGCGATCTGCCCACCTTCCTGCTGCCGTGGCTGCCCAGCCGACCCGCCTCGTACGCCAGCCGGCACAGCTCGTTCAGCCGCAGCTTCGGGGGGCGCAGCCAGGCTGCTGCTTTGCTAGGTACGCATTGTTACTCTACACTCTGGGGGGTGTTGGGGGTGTTACTCAAGTCTACACTTATCAAGCACTTTATTAGGTACAACCATCTGCTATATACATTTATTTATGATGTAATCACCCTACAGATGATTCCAAATCCAAAGTACCAGATCCCAAACCTGTAATAAACTCATATATCAAGGACAAATAGCAAAACGAATGGAACACACGCCAGAATAATAAATTATACAAAGCGAAACCCATTATTGCAGAAAAAATGCCGACCTACCCCAAAAACCACTAAGACCAGGCAGTGTACACAAAATGCCGTATTGGACACACCAGAATAACGCACCAGATATTCTGCTAGCACACCAGCGCCGAGATTCTGAACACCCTGGTTCGAATCTCGGCTCGGTTACCGGTCGGCTGGGCGCCATCTAGTGGGCAAAATTGGCTGCAGTCTCTGCCACTGTGTCTGCTGGGTGGAATGACTGGACTGTGTGGGTGGGGTCTTCAAACGCTGTGCAAGGACCCTGGTTAGCGGATAGAGGCGCATGAAGAAGGGGTCTGCTAGGACTGCGCACACGTCGGAGGGCACGTGAGCAGCAATATACCCTCCTCCAACGCAATCAGGGATCCACAGCAGCGGAAGATGAATTGACTACGCTAAATAGGGAGAAAAAGGAAGAAAATGCATTAATAAATAGGAGCTGTTGAGTGGGGCTGAGGTCAGAAAAGGGCCTTCCCTAAATTGCCTATAATTTACTTTATATGATTGATTTATTATGCCTGTTTGCAATTGTTGTGCTTGAAATTCATAAATTCCAAAATTGAAAGGTGTGTCCCAATACTTTTGTCCACATGTTGTATGTAAAGCTCTGGTACAAAATGTCCAGGATGTCCTACAAGCTCATGGTCATCTGTCCACTCACTTTTGACCATGTAATGTACACTGGCTGTTCTAAATGGCCACTGTAACGTCATTTTTTTTCGGACGCGTTTGTTTCTCTCTCTTGTTTTGCAGGCGCTACGGTACCCGAGCAGAAGACGGTCACGCTGGACGTGGACATTAACAACCGCAGCGATCGCACCGAATGGTGCAGCTGTTATTACCACGGCAACTTTTCACCCAACGCCGCCTTCGAGATCAAGCTGCACTGGATGGCCGTGACGGCGGCGGTGCTGTTCGAGATGGTCGGTGATGGTCTGAACATAGAAATCCATGAGACAGAGATAAAAAAAAACAAGCATTTATAAACAATCTTGTCATTTAAAAATAATAACATTATAGAAGCGTCACGTTTGGCTCATTTTGTAATGGAATTGTTGCTTAGTGCCGGAGCTTTTGATCAAATCTCATTATTAATCATCCAATTAATATTCCAAAGGAAATAAATGGTGCTCAGGTGGTGAAGCAGAGCCACCGACCTGCCCGGGCCATGTTTGAGGGAGGTAAAGTCGGACGGGGTCTGTTCCCATTGCGATATAAGATCCCCAGGACTGGTCTGGGTGCCTGCACGAGTTTGGAGGGGTGGGGTTGGTCACATGGACCGTAATGTGGCTATTTGTACACAATACAGTTTGTGAACCCAAGACTGGCAGGGGAAAAGAAGCGGCTGCACATTGGACAGATTGTGGTGATCCAGCTCTCCTTGATCAGAGTGGGGTTGTGCAAGCAGCCACAGATTCATAATAAACTGATTAAGGGAGGGAAGGTCAGACAGGGTTCCCCCTTCCAGATTTCCAGGACTGGTCTGGGTGCCTGCATGAGTTTGTGGGGGGGGGGGGGTGGGGTGGGGGTCACATGGACCTTAATGTGGCTATTTGTACACAGTACAGCTCAGTTTGTGAACCCATTGTGGTGATCCATCTCTCCTTTATCAGACGCAGATTCACAGTGGGGAATTGGAAATGACTAAATTGGGAAATAGTGGCGTTATGGTTTCTGAATCGTTCCAGAATGCCTTTGTGATTGTGTACACAGCCATAGCTCCCTATAAAATGTGTTCCTGTAAACCCGCAGGTGCAAGGCTGGCACAGGAAGGCGGCATCATGTGGATTCCTGTTGGTGCCCGTGCTGGAGGTACCGTTCGCTCTGCCCTCGTGCCTGTACGGCGACCCGCTGCGCGCTCAGCTCTTCATCCCGCTGAACATCCAGTACCTGCTCAGAGACGGCAGCGACAACCTGTTTGATGGTGAGTATTCTTTTTAGCATCATGCTGTAGGGTGCTCGGGTGGCACAGGCATGTTACACTTCAATGCCCATCTCTGCTGAAACTTTGGGAGCTATTAGCCAACCGGGCGTCTACACAGACATGATTGGCTATGTCTATGTCTGTCATAGAATGCCTTTATTTGTCATACGGTATATAGATATACATTGTACGGCGCCCCTGGAGCTGAGAGGGTTAACAGTGGCTGCATGGCAGGGTTGCTCTACCCACTAGGCTAACACTGTCCCATGACCAGTGTTGTTAAATCGATTCCCCGGCCTTTCTGTGTAAAGTTTGCACGTTCTCCCTAGGTCTGCGTGGGTTTTCTCCCACAGTCCAAAGACGTGCAATCAGGTTAATTGGACCTACTGGAAATTGTGTATGTGTTTGTGTACTGTGATGGACTGTCGACCTGTCCGGGGTGTTTTCCTACCTTTTACCCAATGGATCAGACCCACTGCGACCCTGACCAGGATAAAGCGGTGGTAAAACAGACATTGAATAAATTAATTAATAAATAATCTGTTTAGTGAGAATGGTTTGTCACCCAAATTAGCCTGGTCAGTGTTGGGCCCTGTGGGGTCAGTACAGTACAGTACAGTCAGTAATTGTCTGCCGGCAATTTGCATCTATATGGTACGTGTATATAGAAGTATATAGAAGCTGGCTGTTCCTAATAAACTGGCCAGTGAGTGTAGTCTCAGACCATGCTGTGTGTTTCCGCCAGGGTTTGAACCCGAGACGTACTGGGACCGGATGCAGCTCTTCCAGGAGGCGATTCTGTACAGGTACCCTCACTTACCCCCCCCCCCCCCACCAACATTATTATATGTTTAGGAATCTGCTGTACCCCAGTAGTAACGTTCTTTTACCTTTTTCAGGTTTGGATTTGTGCAGGATAAGTTTTCTACATCAACCTTCAACTTCCCTGCTGAGAACAAGCCTCAGTACATCCACGTCACAGGTACACCGAAAAAACCCAAACGATAATATATATATATTTATAATATACACCGATCAGCCATAACATTAAAACCACCTCCTTGTTTCTACACTCACTGTCCATTTTATCAGCTCCACTTACCATATAGAAGCACTTTGTAGTTCTACAATTACTGACTGTAGTCCATCACCCTGTTCTTCAATGGTCAGGACCCCCACAGGACCACCACAGAGCAGGTATTATTTAGGTGCTGGATGATTCTCAGCACTGCAGTGACACTGACATGGTGGTGGTGTGTTAGTGTGTGTTGTGCTGGTGTGAGTGGATCAGACACAGCAGCGCTGCTGGAGTTTTTAAACACCGTGTCCACTCACTGTCCACTCTATTAGACGCTCGTACCTAGTTGGTCCACCTTGTAGATGTAAAGTCAGAGACGATCGTTCATCTTCTAGACCTTCATCAGTGGTCACAGGACGCTGCCCACGGGGCGCTGTCGGCTGGATATTTTTGGTTGGTGGACTATTCTCAGTCCAGCAGTGACAAGTGAGATGTTTAAAAACTCCAGCAGCGCTGCTGTGTCTGATCCACTCATACCAGCACAACACACACTAACACACCACCACCATGTCAGTGTCACTGCAGTGCTGAGAATGATCCACCACCTAAATAATACCTGCTCTGTGGTGGTCCTGTGGGGGTCCTGACCATTGAAGAACAGCATGAAAGAAGAATAACAAAGCATGCAGAGAAACAGTCTACAGTCAGTAATTGTAGAACTACAAAGTGCTCCTATATGGTAAGTGGAGCTGATAACATGGACAGTGAGTGTAGAAACAAGGAGGTGGTTTTAATGTTATGGCTGATCAGTGTATAACTCCAGTGTCTTGCACAGAGCCCCGACCCCCATCGAACTGCTCTGGGATGAACCGGAACATCGACTGACGCTTCCTTGATTAACATCAGTGCACAGCCATATAAATGCTGACATATTTTAATTGAATGGGCACAATGTGGCTCGCCTCACAGCTAGAAGGTCCCAGGTGGAGCGGTCCAGGTCCTTTCTGTTTTTTTTTCTTTCTGAGTTTGCATGTTCTCCCAGTGTGTGTGGGTTTCCTCCTCCCACAGTACAAAAACATGCAGTCAGGTTAATTGGAGACACTGAATTGCCCTATAGGTGAATGGGTGTGTGTGTGTGTGTGTGTGTGTGCCCTGTGATGGACTGGCGCCCCGTCCAGGGTGTTACTGTGTGCCTTGCGCCCATTGAAAAGCTGGGATAGGCTCCAGCACCCCCCGTGACCCTGATTGGATCAGCGGTTAAGACAGTGAGTGAGTGTTTTTCTCTCTCTCATGTATTTGCTCTGTGTATCCAGGTACGATATTCATGCAGTTACCGTTCTCTAAGAGGAAGTACAACAGCGGTCAGCAGCGGCGCCGCCGCAATTCGGCCTCCTCGGCCAGCCAGAGTCTGTTCGGCTCCGAGGAGCGCGTGGGCTACTACTGGGCCTACAACGCCATGCTGACCAAAGCGTGGCGCACCGGCGTGCTGGGCGATGAGAGACTAGCCGAGCGACTCCTGCGCGACTTCACCGACTTCTGCGGCAACAAGGGCAACCGACTGGTGGCCTTCTGGGAGAGCTGTGTGGAGAGAATGAACTCTAGCGCCCCCTGAGGCAGACGCTGTGCCGTCAGGGCTGTTCAGCGCTGTAGAACTGTTCACTAGAACCCACTGTATACATGGTACAGTGGCACAGTGGTACAGTAAGTAGTGTTCATGCCTTACAGCTCCAGGATCCCGGGTTCAACTCTGAGCTGCTGTGTGTTGATCTGACTGTACCTGCAGTGTCTGTAGGTGAAATAAATTCTACTATGAACTGGTGCACTGTGCAGGTTTTACTCCACAGAAAGAGTAAACAACACTGAATCAGATCAAACATGCAAGAATTGGCAGTGATTAGCAGGTGAATTCTGATTGGTGCTTTCACACAGTGCCAAAACAAGCTGTATAAATAAAATAAATAAATAAATAACTGCATATGCCTCTCTCTCATTCATGCACATGGTCTCCACTTCTGTTATGCTATGGAGGGCATTCTTCTGGCTTTTAAACATACACTATCGCCAAAAGTATTCGCTCGTCTGCCTTCACACTCATATGAACCTGAGTGACTCCCATTCTTAATCCATAGCGCCTTAATCCATATGATGTCGCCACCCTTTGCAGCTGTAACAGCTTCAACTCTTCTGGGAAGGCTTTCCACAAGGTTTAGGAGTGTGTTTATGGGAATTTGTGACCATTCTTCGAGGCCTGGCTCGCAGTCTTCGCTCTAATTCATCCCAAAGGTGTTCTATCGGGTTGAGGTCAGTCATGCACAGTCATGCAGAAAGGGGCGATCCCGAAACTGTTCCCACAAAGTCGGGAGCATGAAATTGTCCAAAATCTCTTGGTGTGCTGAAGCATTAAGAGTTCCTTTCACTGGAACTAAGGGGCCGAGCCCGACTCCTGAAAAACACCCCCACACCATAATCCCCCCCTCCACCACACTTTACACTCGGCACAATGCAGTCAGACAGGTACCGTTCTCCTGGCAACCGCCGAACCCAGACTCGTCCATCGGATCGCCAGACGGAGAAGCGTGATTCGTCACTCCAGAGAACTGCTCTAGAGTCCAGTGGCGGCGTGCTTTACACCACTGCATCCGACGCTTTGCATTGCGGTTGGTGATGTGAGGCTTGGATGCAGCTGCTCGACCATGGAAACCCGTTCCATGAAGCTCTACACACTGTTCTTCAGCTAATCTGAAGGCCACATGAAGTTTGGAGGTCTGTAGTGATCGACTCTGCAAAAAGTTGGTGACCTCTGCGCACTATGTTCCTCAGCATCCGCTGACCCGCCCTGTCATTTTACGTGGAAACACTTCATGGCTGAGTTGCTGTCGTTCCCAATCGCTTTCACTTTGTTATTATAGCACTGACAGTCGACTGTGGAATATTTAGTAGTGAGGAAATTTCATTTCTGGACTTGTTGCACAGGTGGCATCACGGTACCACGCTGGAATTCAATGAGCTCCTGAGAGCGACCTGTTCTCTCACTAATGTCTGTAGAAGCAGTCTGCATGCCGAGGTGCTCGGTTTTATACACCTGTGGCCATGGAAGTGATTGGAACACCTGAATGTAATGATTTGGATGGGTGAGTGAATACTTTCGGCAATATAGTGTAACTGAATCTTTCAGGATGTTCTGGAATCCAGGCTGTGAAGTGGATCTCTGTCTCCACAATCCAGTGGGGTTGTGTTAGCATTTAAAGGCAAGTTGTTCTAAACACCAATATCAGCCGAATTGCTTATCAGCTCCTGCAATAATAAATATTGTGACTTATTTCTGATAACTTAACCAGTATCGCTATACGGTTATAAATGTATAGACATATTATTTAATTTAGTTTCAGCCACATCTCTTGCTAAGACGTGTATGTAATCAGTTATGCTGTATTAAAAACATTAAGTGCTTTCCACTGTGTGCCAATCATTGCCTGATCTAACAAATTGGCTCAAATGCCCATAGACGCAGTCCAGAATATTAGGAGAAGCATTCCCAGGAGAGTGGAGGGTGTGCGGGTAGCAAAAGGAAGCCAGACAGATATTAACGGGCATAGTTTTGGAACGGGATTTGGCAGTGATAGCTTCGTGGTGGAGCTTTGGGATGTAAATGGGAAGGTTGTGCGCTTGAATCCTGGCTCTTGAATCAGTGTTGCCACTGTTGGGCCCTCAATCCCCACGGCTCCAGGGGCATCGTATAATGGATGACCCTGCGTTTTGAGCATTTTGAACAAGCTGGGATATGTGGATAACGCTTTTAATTGTACTGTACCAATGGGACAGTGGTAGCCTAGTGGGTAGTGCTTTGGGCTTAGGGTTGCCAACCGTCCCGTAAAATACGGAATCGTTCCTCATTTGGAAACTAAACGTCGCGTTCCGTATTGACCTGATTTGTTCCGTATTTTTATCAATGGGAGAGAAATGCTGCAGATTAGACTGAGACAGGCCGATGTGTATGAAACAGAAGGAAACCGTGGTAATTAGAAAACCTTTGGTTATTATTTTAAATAATTTGCACTTTTAGTCTTAGTAATGCCATGTGTGCGCAGGCATATCAGCATAACAACCTGTTCAATATACCGCTGTTTGAGTAGCGCAGTGGGCAGAGCGCATCGCTCATGTTTTTCCGCCCTAGGTTCGAATCCGGCTTAGAAATTAAAGTAACACAAGCAGGGCCGGTGCTATGGGGGCGCTGGGGTGGGCATTTTCTCACTGCCCCCCTAAGCAACGCAGTCCAGAACCAGGGCTGCAGTGTGTTAACCGCTCAACGGACGACGCCATATCCACTACACTTCACCTGGCTTCTACACACCTGGACAGAAAGAACACTTACGTCAGGATGCTGTTCATAGACTTTAGCTCAGCATTCAACACCATCATTCCTCAGCATCTAATTGGAAAGCTGAGCACGCTGGGCCTGAACACCTCTCTCTGCAACTGGATCCTGGATTTCTTGACTGAGAGACCTCAGTCCGTCCGGATCGGTAAGAACACCTCCAGCACCACCACACTGAGCACCGGCGCTCCCCAAGGCTGTGTGCTCAGTCCACCGCTGTTTACTCTGCTTACGCACGACTGTACAGCAATGCACAGCTCGAATTCCATCGTTAAGTTTGCAGACGACACAACTGTGGTGGGACTCATCAGCAACAACGATGAGTCAGCGTACAGAGAGGAGATACAACATCTAACGAACTGGTGCCAAGTCAACAACCTGTCTCTGAACGTGGATAAAACCAAAGAGATGGTCATTGACTTTAGAAAGACACTAAGGGACCACTCCCCACTGCACATCGACGGCTCATCTGTTGAGATCGTCAAGAGCACCAAATTTCTCGGTGTTCATCTGGAGGAGAATCTCACCTGGACCCTCAACACCAGTTCCATCAGCAAGAAAGCCCAGCAGCGTCTCTACTTTTTGAGAAGACTGAGGAAAGCTCATCTGCCACCCCCCATTCTCACCACGTTCTACAGAGGAACAATCGAGAGCATCCTGAGCGGCTGCATCACTGTCTGGTTCGGAAATTGTACTGCGTCGGACCGCAGGACTCTCCAGCGAGTAGTGAGGACAGCTGAAAAGATCATCGGGGTCGCTCTTCCATCTCTCACGGACATTTTTAACACCCGCTGCATCCGCAAAGCTCTCAGCATTGTAGACGATCCAACCCATCCATCACATGGACTTTTTACTCTGCTCCCGTCTGGGAGACGATACCGCAGCATCCGGACCAACACAACCAGACTGTGTAACAGTTTTATCCCTCAGGCAATCAGACTTCTAAACTCAGTACTGTAACAATTTCAATTTTCTGCTGCCACACACTGAACTGTATTGACTATGTTACTTGCATTTTTTGCACACCTCCTGGAACTGCACAAGTAATTTCTGCACCTTACTTGTATTTTTGCACCTTATTTACTTTTTAGGCACCTTATCGGCATTGCCAATTTTTACGCTGCTAATGTACAACATGTCACTACCTCATGAATCATTGTACCATCTATTCACCATCATGTACTAACACTTGTCTTTAGTCCTGTCTTCTAATTACTTGTTTATATTAGGGATAATTAAGAATATCTTTTGTAGTTATTTATTATAGGATTTTTTGTATTTATTGTTGTATTTACAGTGTTTTGTATTGTCTTGCACTTTTTGTACCGTGTTACACCGTGATCCTAGAGGAACGCTGTTTCGTTTCAATATGTACTTGTATGTAGCTGAAATGACAATAAAACCTCTCTGACTCTGACTCTCTGACTCTGAATATGGATTATGTAAAAATGTTGTTTGCACTATTGAGAAAAAGATGGTACATGATGTTCTTTATGCATGTTGTTTTTGCCTAAAATATGGTTATGATTTATTATTATAAAGAATGAAAATAGTAAATGTTAAGCAGCCTAAATAAAACATTTTAATAATGTTCCTATGACGGTGTAAGACCCGTTATATTTTTTATAGGTGCAACCCTAAACACCCGCCATCCTACTCACCCCCCCCATACCCCCCCCCCCCCCCTTCTGCCAACCTGCCAGCCCAGGGTGTTCCTTATTTCCAGTTCTGAAAGTTGTCAACCCTATTTGGGCTATCAACTGAAAGGTTGAGAGTTTGAATCCCAGCTCTGCCATGCAGACACTGTTGGGCCCTTGAGCAGCGACCCTTTCAGCGACAAGGGTGCCGTACAATGGCTGACCCCGTCTTCTTTCAAAAACGAGCTGGAATATGCAAAGAAAGAGTTTCATACAGAGTACTGTACACGTCTATATGTATATATGACGAATAAAGGCATTCTATGCTGTTCTACACTTGTAATTGTATATTTGACAGACCAAGGTGTTCCATCTGCCCTAGAGTGTGATTGTTACTATGCCAAACAAGCTGATGGTCAGGTGTCCACATACTTTTGGTCATATATTGCATGTTCTGCAGTAAATCGTTGCATTGATTGTTCGGATATATGCGTACTCACTACTACGCATGCGCACTCAGCATCCGCATATGCGCTAGAGCAGTAGCGGCGTCGATCGCTCCGATGTCCAACTGCGCACGCGCACCGTTGCACCGCGAGCGTGCTATTTATAGAAAGTGACGTCACTCCTTTAAATAGCGCGCGTGCAGCCCCGCCCCCTCTGAGCAGAGTTTCGGTTGGATTGACAGCTGCGCCTCAGTGTGTCCGCAGACCGAGACCGAGAGGAAAACCGAGCTAAAATAAGCAGGTTCTGTTTCAAATAAACGCTTTTACACGATCTGAAACATCTCAGGTTGTGTTAGAACCGGACAGAGAGCATGGCAGACCGGGAGCAGCTCATCCAGAGGGCTCGGCTCGCCGAACAGGCGGAGCGCTACGATGACATGGCCGCCGCCATGAAACTGGTGAGTGAACATTAACGCGCTAAAATGTACTTTTAATATTTATAACATGTTAATTTGAGTATAAAGTGTTTATCTGGATTTTATCCTGCATTTAAACCTCCTGTGTGATAACGGAATGCGGTGCTGCATTGCTCGCCCTGATGCTGCCTTTGTTCTGGGTTGCCAGATTGGACGATTTTGCGCTTGGATTCCAACAACCTCAATATTTCTTATTTTTCATAAAATCTCTATTTTTATTTGAGATTTTTTACTAAATAAAGGCGTCTAAATTCTCAATAAAATGTGTTTGAGTTAAAAATGCAGAAATAATACGTATCTATTTAGATATCGATGTATAAATATATATATTTGATATATAACTGATAACGACTATTGTTTTGCTTTCAGTAAACATTAATGTTACTTTTTTTCATTTTTTCCAAATGCATTATCCTGGTCAGGATTGTGGTGGGTCCAGTGCCACCCCAAAAAGCTGGGTGCAAGACATCCTGGTGCAACACACATTGATCCATTTGCTTACTCATATTTGACACTTTTATCCAAACTGACTTACAATCATGACTGAACACAACTGTGAGCAATTGAGGGTTAAGGGCCTTGCTCGGGGGCCCAACAATGGCAACTTGGCCAGTGGTGGGGCTTGAACCAGCAACATTCTGATTACTAGTCCCGGTACCTTAACCACTGAGCTGTCATTGTCCGCTTACATCCAGGATCAGCTGAACAGAGCCAGTCCAGGAGAAAACATACAGAGACACAGGGAGAACATGCGAAACTCCTCTCAGACAGTGGCCAGAAGTAAGGATTGAACCCAGGACACAGGAGCCGTGTTGCAGTGCAGCACCCACTCCGTTAGATGGGTAATTAAACATACATGCATGTTAATGTTATTTGTAGTGTGGGTGCTGCACAGCTTTGGAGTCCTCCAGTCTCTGTGAGGAGTTTTGCATGTTCTTTCAGTGTCTACTTGTGTTTTCTCCAGTTACTCTGTTTTCTATCCACATTTCAAAAGCTTAAAGGGATTGGTCTGGTGACCGTGAGCGACTGAATAGGATGACGTTCTCGGTTTCGCCTCAATATGGACCCACCGTGACCCTGATCGGGATGAAGCGTTTACTAAACACGAATAAATGAATAGAAATACAACTATATGTTTTGGATTGTGGATTCGGTCTTTCATTGTTTCGCCCGTCCAAAACAAGAAACATTTCATTTCAATCGACCGCTTTTATCCTGGTCAGGGTCGGGGTGGGTCCGGTCTCATCAGGGAACACTGGGCGCAGGGCGGGAATACCCTGGACAGGACGGCGATCTATTGCAAAGCGAATCCGGGTTCAGATCTCGTCATGGTGGGCTAGACCGCTGGACGTACACTATTATATAAATATAATTTTAATATAATACGACTATTACAAAACATCAAGGTGCTCTGGTGCACCAGCTCTCTCCCGCTGGGATCCAGGGTTTGAATCCCCAGCAGTGCTATCAGCCAGTCAGGCAGTTTACATAAATGTGTGATTTTTCTACACTCATGGATTGAGTGTGTTTATCTCAGTCTGTCATGACGAGCAGTTTAACAAACGTGTCGGAGCTCGCGCAGCCGTAGAAACATATTAAAGACGTTTACGTTACTCTGACAAGATACAGCAAGTGTCCCCAGTACAAATGGGACTGATTGATGGTTTAACTGCCTTTATATTTGAATTAACGGCACATATTAAGCGCTTGCGTAGTCGTAGTGATTACGAATATATCTGAGCGGAAATAATCACATTTAGGCGATTGTGAGGTATCTGTGGCGCCGCTAGGTGGATTGGCTGTTCTGAAATTTCCCCAGATTATCATTAAATCAGTGTTTAAAACAGAACTGAAATACATTAATGACTAAATTAAATGCAAGTACTACATGCAACCAGTTGATTTAAACGGAGAAACTAAATCTCATGTTGGTCAATTGGGACGTTTGCAATAAGCAAGTGCTTATTGTGATATTTATTTACGTTTACATTAATGCCATTTGGCAGACGCTCATCCAAAAACAATGCACACAACTGACTTTTTAAGGGCCTTGCTCAGGAGTCCAACAGTGGCCCCAGTGACCTTCTGACCACTTTTTCAGTACCTTCAACTCTATACCACAGCGGCACAGTTGGATTCCCGTCCTTTCTGTGTGGAGTTTGCATGTTCTCCCCGTGTCCGCGTGGGTTTCCTCCGGCAGTCCAAAGACGTGCAAGTGAGGTGAATTAGAGATACAGAACTACCGTCACTGGATGTCCATATTCATAATTCATAATGTGAGCATTATTACAGTTAATCATGTTTAAAAATAAGAAAAAAAAACAACAATCAATGTTTAATTCTGCATTCTTAAAATAAATAATAAAATCTCAACAGAAAGCAAATTGGTGCACAATCTGGCAACCCGGCCTTTGTCTCAGCAGAAGGTGTCTTTGTGAAGCTCATGAACACCACAGGGTCACCATACCTGATGCTGACCGGTAGTACCGGTCATTTTAAACACCTCGGTTCCTTTATTTTAAAACACATTTCCACCTCGATTAGCGTTTATGCTTCGAATTAATTATTTTGCCGCTTTCTAAGGTCACGTGCAGCTTAAGAGGTAAAAAATACGCAGCTTTTAATCCTGTATGACGTGATGAGACGACCGCACCGGTGTACCGTACCGTACCGTGTGTTTTTTTTACCACGCCGAGCATGCAGCTTCTCCGTGACATTGGATGCAAGGTCAGACGGATCAGACCGGATGCTGAGGAGCAAATCAGACCACTGGAGAGGAGTGATGAGCACGCTGGAGATCTGATCACGTCTCGGTGTGCTTTTACCTTCTGTGTTTATTATTATTATTATTTATTCTAATGAACAGAAGGAGATATTTATAGGTACTGTAGTTTCTTCTATTCTATTTATTCTCACTAAAAAGCTTCTATTGAGAGCAAAACCGAGAAAAATCTCTCAGCTTGTTTTCATATGAGACATTAAATGTCCTAATATCATACCAACAAACATAAAACTATTACTTTCTACCTACCTACGTCATAATAATAATAATGGTTTATTTATATAGCGCCTTCCTTATACATAAGGTCACTTTACATGCACTTTATTATATTACATATCAAATTAGAGTCATACACATTTATACTACATGGCCAAAAGTATTTGGACACCTGACCTGACCGTGAGCTTGTTGGACACTTTATTTCAAAACCAGATGCTTCTACAGCAGAGTGACCTTTATATGAAGGGACTGTGGTAGCCTAGTGGGTAGGGCTTCGGGCTATCAACTGAAAGATTGAGAGTTCGAATCCCAACTCTTGGGCCACCCTTGGGCTCTTGAGCAAGGCCCTTAACCCTTTCTGCTCCAGGGGTGTCGTATGATTGCTGACCCTGAGCTCTGACCCCAGGGGTATGCGAAGAAAGAATTTCATTGTACTGTACATGTGTATATGTATATATCAAAAATAAAGGCATTCTTCTTCTTCTTCTTCTTCTAGAGAAGGCTTTGAAGCATGTCTGTAGGAATTTGTGCCCATTCAGTCGAAAGACGGCGGGATATTCCACTAGCACACCAGCGCCGAGATTCTGAACTCCTCGGTTGGAAACTCGGTGTTGCCTATGGTCTGCTGGGCATAATTGGCAGTGCCTGCACTAATTGGCCACCTACTATGCGGGTGGGGTCTTCAAACGCTGTGTAAGGACACCGATTGGCAGATAGACAGGCGCCTGTGCAGAATGCACGGGTGAAAAGAAGGACTGTGCACGTGTCCGAGGAGGCGTGAGCAGCAATGTACCCTCCTCGACTGCAATCGGGGATCCTCAACAGCGGAAGACAAATTGACTACGTTAAAACGGATTTAAAATGTCCTGGTGTTTCATGGCGCCCTAATGAGCTTCCCAGGGCGCTCCAGGACTTCGTAGACACAGAGTGCGTGTGCTTGACTGGCCTGCCTGCAGTCCAAATCTGTCTCCTATTGAAAATGTATGGAAGCAGACAACGACGGATTGTGGAGAAGCTGAAGGGTCTGCAAGTGTTCCCAAAGCATTCAGAAGTCTCGTTAATAGGAACGCTGATGGAACACAGGGGGAACACGCCCCCGTCCCAACTTTTATGAGTGTGTTGCATGCAGCAGATTCTGAATTTGTTTGTATTGTATCAGTAAAACATTGGAAATCTTTTCTTTGTGACTTAACAAATCACAGATTCTTGTTTTTATTGCATTTCACAAGACGTCCCAACTTTTTCGGAAATGGGGTTTGTACGTACCGACATTCATACATAATAAATAAATATTACTATGCCACTGTTAGATGTTATAATGTGGAGAAATGGAGAAGCAGGCAGACAGAAAGTACGACAAAGCCAGTGATCAGGTGTCCACATACTTTTGACCGTGTCTTTTAAAATTTCTCCAGGTGACCGAGCTGAACGAGCCGCTGTCCAACGAGGACCGTAACCTGCTGTCGGTGGCGTACAAGAACGTGGTGGGCGCGCGGCGCTCCTCGTGGCGCGTCACCTCCAGCATCGAGCAGAAGACGGCGGCGGCGGACGGCGGCGAGAAGAAGCTGGAGCTGGTGCGGGCGTACCGCGAGACCATCGAGAAGGAGCTGGAGGGCGTGTGCCAGGACGTGCTGGCGCTGCTCGACGCCTACCTCATCAAGAGCTGCGACGAGAGCCAGCTGGAGAGCAAGGTCTTCTACCTGAAGATGAAGGGCGACTACCAGCGCTACCTGGCCGAGGTGGGCGCGGGCGACAGGCGCACGGCCGCCGTCGCCGCCTCCGAGGCCTCGTACAAGGAGGCCTTCGAGATAGCCAAGAGCATGGCGCCCACGCACCCCATCCGCCTGGGCCTGGCGCTCAACTTCTCCGTCTTCTACTACGAGATCCAGAACGCGCCCGAGCAGGCGTGCCAGCTGGCCAAGGAGGCCTTCGACGAGGCCATCGGGCACCTGGACAATCTGAACGAGGACTCCTACAAGGACTCCACGCTCATCATGCAGCTGCTCAGGGACAACCTGACCCTGTGGACCAGCGACCAGCAGGACAGTGAAGGAGGGGACGCTAATAACTGAGACGCCCCCCTTCCCCCCGCCCACCCCCCCTCCCGTACGAGCGCCGTAGCTAGCCGAATAGATCGTCGCGTCCTCTAAACTACTCCGTCTTTCTTCTCTTCTGTCCGTGTGGTGCCGTTTCCATTCACGCGTGTTGCGAGAGTGTCGGTCGTTCAGAGTAAAAGGTTATAATGCGCCCCGCTTTCGCCCCAAAAGTATTGTGTGTGGGTGGGGGGAGGATTTGGGATGCGGTAGTTCTATCCGAAGATGATTTAGCAGTCGCGGTGCTGGGCGATTTGAGTACGACGCAGACTAGAATCATGTCAATTCGAATAAACGAGCGTCAGAGCGACTCCTAGCGGTCACGTAACGAAGCCGGAATCTGTTTATCGCGTATTTATGTAAGTGGAGACGAAATAATTTAAACTGGTGTATTAATAAATGTGTTACAATTAAATTATGCACTTTTTTTATTTTCATGTTTTCACCTGTGTGTTCGTCTGATTCTGAACTTCACGCAGCAGCTCGGTTACGCCGCGGGACGATGGTGGTGATGCTGTCGCCACTGGAACGCTCATCAGAACGCATCTTCTCTGCTGGTAAGTGAAGGTCAGGCGGTCCTGGAGCACATCAACCTAAACGACCAATCACAGCCCACGAAAAGATCCTGTATGAATCGCTCAAACTGACCACCACTGGGGGACGCTGGTCTAAAATCCACCAATAGGAGAACAGCAGAGGAAAAACATGGTAGTTGGCAATAGGTTCCGTTTGAAAATCCAGTGATCTCTCTAAACCGACGCATTTTACATCGTCCTACACTCCCGGGAAGAGGGCGTGTCTAAATTCCTAGATTCTTATAGAGGCGCCTTAATTCTGAGTGATGGTCTGACCGAATGACGATGGAGCGTCCGACGCCTCCTCAGCACCGAGGGCAATCCCAGCATTCGGTGCGGCACGACTTTCCTCACGAAAAACGACAAACGTGGCGGCCGAAGATAATGCGCAGCAACCAACGGAGTTCCGTTCACATGTAAATAAATTCTCGTTGATGTTTAATTTGTATTAATTCGTTTAATTGTAAATCCAGGCTCGTCGGGGGCAGTTTAAGCGTTTTCGGTACACGGAGGGAGACGTTAGCCGGCGTGCTGGCGGGTTGTGGCACCTCGGCCCGTCGGTTTGGACAGCCCGAGGCTAACTGTGTTAGCTTAGTGAGCTAAAACTGCAGTGACGTAATCAGGGTAGTCTCTGTCTAAGTAGAGCGTCTAAATAATCTGCGTTATGAGTTCCGTGTATTTTTAGAATCCTCTCTACCGAGGCAGCTGGGAGGCAGCGAGGCAGCTCAGTAGGTTTACAGACAGACCCTAAGTGTCATAAAAAATCCGTCCTCGACTTGCCCCCTTTATGTCTCGATACCATAGCCATGTTTACTGAGGTGTCCTGGTCAGGATCATGTACTGGTTTCATTCTGGCTTCTTAGATTTTTCGTGCTACTGGGGGAATCGGCTCGCATTGTACGAGTTTTTATTGGACACAAGGATGCCTCATCAACAGAGGGCGCTGTGAATTATGGGATGGAGTGTGTTGGGTCCAGGTGCGGTCGTCCCACCTTTAACTGATCTATACCTGCTGTGTGTGTGTATGGTGTGTGTGTGTGTTACCTGTATGAATCGTGTATGGTGTGTGTACGTGTTATGTTTATGAATCGTGTATGGTGTGTGTAGGTCTGCATAAGTGTGTGTGTAGGTGTGTTAGCTATAGTGTATGGTGGGGGTGTGTGTGTGTAAGTGTGTTAGCTATGGTGTGTGTGTGTGTGTGTGTGTGTGATGGAAGGCCGTTAGACACTCATTACCACCGCGCGTCTCTCTGAATTTGCGGCGCTTCATTATCGACCTCAGGTTAGTTATTTCAGTTAAACGTTTCCTAGTTCTTCACTCGTTCTCACACCGAAACTCCGACTGTGAGCATCATGGGCTTCCAGATCTGAACCATGAACGTTATTATACATCTGTAACTACATTCAGTCTTCCAGAAATGTTTTCCACAAGATTCCTGAGTGTCTCTTTGAGAATTTGTGACCATTTGGTTAGAAAAGCATTTGTAAAAAAGGGCCTAATATGGGACGATAATATGAAGAGATGATAAGAGCAAATAAAAGAACAGAACAGGGACAGAGAAGAACTAGGAAAGTAGACAAAACAGGGACAGAGCATTTACATTTTCAGCATTTAGCAGATGCCCTTATCTAAAGCGACTTTCATTACAGTTACAGTATACAGTCTGTGCAATTGAGGGTTAAGGGCCTTGCTCAAGGGCCCAACAGTAGCAACCTGGCGGTAGTGGGGCTTGAACCAGCGACCTTCTGGTTACTAGTCCAGTACCTTAACCACTAGGCTACGGCTTTCCGTAGAGCAGAACTATGAAAGTGGACAGAACAGGGACAGAGCAGAATCAAGAATGTGGACAGAACAGAACTATGAAAGTGGACAGAACAGAACTATGAAAGTGGACAGAGCAGAACTAAGAAAGTGGACATAACTGGGACAGAGCAGAACTGAGAAAGTGGACATAACTGGGACAGAGCAGAACTAAGAAAGTGGACATAACTGGGACAGAGCAGAACTGAGAAAGTGGACAGAACGGGGACAGAGCAGAACTAAGAAAGTGGACAGAACGGGGACATAACTGGGACAGAGCAGAACTGAGAAAGTGGACAACTGGGACAGAGCAGAACTGAGAAAGTGGACAGAACGGGGACAGAGCAGAACTAAGAAAGTGGACAGAACGGGGACAGAGCAGAACTAAGAAAGTGGACAGAACGGGGACAGAGCAGAACTGAGAAAGTGGACATAACTGGGACAGAGCAGAACTAAGAAAGTGGACAACTGGGACAGAGCAGAACTGAGAAAGTGGACATAACAGGGACAGAGCAGAACTAAGAAAGTGGACATAACTGGGACAGAGCAGAACTAAGAAAGTGGACATAACTGGGACAGAGCAGAACTAAGAAAGTGGACAGAACGGGGACAGAGCAGAACTAAGAAAGTGGACAGAACGGGGACAGAGCAGAACTGAGAAAGTGGACATAACTGGGACAGAGCAGAACTGAGAAAGTGGACAGAACAGGGACAGAGCAGAACTAAGAAAGTGGACAGAACTGGGACAGAGCAGAACTAAGAAAGTGGACATAACTGGGACAGAGCAGAACTGAGAAAGTGGACATAACTGGGACAGAGCAGAACTAAGAAAGTGGACATAACAGGGACAGAGCAGAACTAAGAAAGTGGACAGAACGGGGACAGAGCAGAACTAAGAAAGTGGACAGAACTGGGACAGAGCAGAACTGAGAAAGTGGACAGAACTGGGACAGAGCAGAACTAAGAAAGTGGACATAACTGGGACAGAGCAGAACTAAGAAAGTGGACATAACTGGGACAGAGCAGAACTGAGAAAGTGGACATAACTGGGACAGAGCAGAACTAAGAAAGTGGACATAACTGGGACAGAGCAGAACTAAGAAAGTGGACAGAACAGGGACAGAGCAGAACTAAGAAAGTGGACATAACTGGGACAGAGCAGAACTAAGAAAGTGGACATAACTGGGACAGAGCAGAACTAAGAAAGTGGACAGAACGGGGACAGAGCAGAACTAAGAAAGTGGACAGAACGGGGACAGAGCAGAACTAAGAAAGTGGACAGAACTGGGACAGAGCAGAACTAAGAAAGTGGACATAACTGGGACAGAGCAGAACTAAGAAAGTGGACAGAACGGGGACAGAGCAGAACTAAGAAAGTGGACAGAACGGGGACAGAGCAGAACTAAGAAAGTGGACATAACTGGGACAGAGCAGAACTAAGAAAGTGGACATAACTGGGACAGAGCAGAACTAAGAAAGTGGACAGAACGGGGACAGAGCAGAACTAAGAAAGTGGACATAACTGGGACAGAGCAGAACTAAGAAAGTGGACATAACTGGGACAGAGCAGAACTAAGAAAGTGGACATAACTGGGACAGAGCAGAACTGAGAAAGTGGACAGAACAGGGACAGAGCAGAACTAAGAAAGTGGACATAACTGGGACAGAGCAGAACTAAGAAAGTGGACAGAACAGGGACAGAGCAGAACTAAGAAAGTGGACAGAACGGGGACAGAGCAGAACTAAGAAAGTGGACATAACTGGGACAGAGCAGAACTAAGAAAGTGGACAGAACGGGGACAGAGCAGAACTAAGAAAGTGGACAGAACGGGGACAGAGCAGAACTAAGAAAGTGGACATAACTGGGACAGAGCAGAACTAAGAAAGTGGACAGAACGGGGACAGAGCAGAACTAAGAAAGTGGACATAACTGGGACAGAGCAGAACTGAGAAAGTGGACAGAACGGGGACAGAGCAGAACTAAGAAAGTGGACAGAACGGGGACAGAGCAGAACTAAGAAAGTGGACATAACTGGGACAGAGCAGAACTAAGAAAGTGGACAGAACGGGGACAGAGCAGAACTAAGAAAGTGGACATAACTGGGACAGAGCAGAACTAAGAAAGTGGACAGAACAGGGACAGAGCAGAACTAAGAAAGTGGACAGAACGGGGACAGAGCAGAACTAAGAAAGTGGACATAACTGGGACAGAGCAGAACTAAGAAAGTGGACAGAACGGGGACAGAGCAGAACTAAGAAAGTGGACATAACTGGGACAGAGCAGAACTGAGAAAGTGGACATAACTGGGACAGAGCAGAACTAAGAAAGTGGACAGAACGGGGACAGAGCAGAACTGAGAAAGTGGACATAACTGGGACAGAGCAGAACTAAGAAAGTGGACAGAACTGGGACAGAGCAGAACTAAGAAAGTGGACATAACTGGGACAGAGCAGAACTAAGAAAGTGGACATAACTGGGACAGAGCAGAACTAAGAAAGTGGACATAACTGGGACAGAGCAGAACTAAGAAAGTGGACATAACTGGGACAGAGCAGAACTAAGAAAGTGGACAGAACAGGGACAGAGCAGAACTAAGAAAGTGGACATAACTGGGACAGAGCAGAACTAAGAAAGTGGACATAACTGGGACAGAGCAGAACTAAGAAAGTGGACAGAACAGGGACAGAGCAGAACTTCAGCCACACCATCTTACATAACGTTTTCATTTGCTGCATTTATTGGATACATTTACCCAAAACGACTAACAATCATGACAATACAATTTGAGCAATTGAGGGTTAAGGGCCTTGCTCAAGGACCCAACAGTGGCAACTTGGAAATGGTGGGGCTTGAACCAGCATCCTTATGATTACTAGTCCAGTCTCGTAACCCCCGAGCTACCACTGCCCTATATGGATGTATGGATGTTGATTCCTGGCACCAGGTTGGGTTTTTTAAGTGTAGATTGTTGAAGGAGTTAAAGTTCAGTTATGATGCTTCATTATCAGGACTGAATTCTGTGATCAGACACAAATTCACCTCACGTGGCGACTTGTTCCACTTGCATAAACTCAGATATTTATTGATTTATTGATCCAAATGCATCCAATCAGCATCACCATCTATCTACTGCTAACAGTTCCAGAGACATTCCTTCTAATGACTGAGTTCATGTGTATCAGCCATAACGATTACCAGCAGGTGTAATAAATCAATTATAGAAAGGAATATATATGATATGCTTTGAGTTTAGGGAAGGTCCTGTCCTGTTCCAGCAGCACTGTGCTTTATAAAGACATGAAGTAAAGTTCAGCGTAAAGAAACTCCAGACTCGGCTGATCAGCTTTGGAATGAACTGGAACTTCATCAGTGCCCAGATATACACATTTCGACAGAACAGGCACAAGTTCCCACAGACATGATTCAAAGTCTGGTGAGAAGCCTCCTCAGAAGGGCGGCTGTTGTTCTAGAGTCAAGAGAGGCTTTATTGGCATTTCAGCTCTATACAAGTACATTTTGAAACGAAACAACGTTCCTCCAGGACCAGGACCAGGGTGCAACATAGAACAAAAAGTTCAAGACTGCAGCTAGCTGAAAAGATCACGTCTGCTTTTGAAATGTGATCTCCAACAAGCTCATGGTCAGGTGTCCATATAGTGTATACTTTTTACCCCAAAAACGTCATCATATTTTTAGGAGACCCATAACAGTTGGCACAGATGTATGTTTTCTAATACAGCGGTACCTTGATACTCGACGTCAGTTGGTTCTGGGAGTGGCGTTGAGTTTTAAAGACGTTGAGTTTCAAGGTATTTTTTCCCATAAGGATGTTTGCCCTGGGAAACCTGTTAATGCGTCCGTGGGGGCGGCACGGTGGCTTAGTGGGTAGCACTGTCGCCTCACAGCAAGAAGGTCCCGGGTTTGATTCACAGGTGGGGCGGTCCGGGTCCTTTCTGTGTGGAGTTTGCATGTTCTCCCCGTGTCTGCGTGGGTTTCCTCCCACAGTCCAAAGACGTGCAAGTGAGGTGAATCGGAGACACTAAATTGTCCACGACTGTGTTTGATATAACTTTGTGAACTGATGAACCTTGTGTGTAATGAGTAACTACCGTTTCTGTCATGAATGTAAAAAAAAAGTGTAAAACCTGGCGTTAAAATCCCAATAAACAAACTAACAGTACGTTCCTGGTCCCGTGGAGCTGCAGATATTTTAGTCTCATGTAAAATAATGAGGTTGTTTTTGACACTTATACACTGAAAATAACACAAATATAACATAAACACACTGAAATACAATAAAAGCTGCACTTTAGCTTTAATTCTTTATTGTTTCCTGACGCTTCTTAATGGTGGAGATGCTGGATCTTGGAATACCGTATTCCCTTCAGCACCGGCGCATTCACATGAAAAGTGACAAAACCGCTGCTGTTTGTGCTGCTGTGCCGTTATTTCCTATGAAGTGTGGCGGCGGTGCACAAAACTTAACGTGACTTATTGTAGTAAAACAGCGAGTGAGGAATTTCATTAGTTACATTAAACCACGTTAAGCTTTATTTTTAGACTCTGGGAGAAGCTGATTCTGATTCTCACCATTTCTCAGAAGCTGGAGCTGTAACACAAGTTTAAAAGTGAAACAGGGAGGAAAATCCAGATAAACACAGATACATGTGGAGCTGTAACCCTGGATCTGACGCTTATTCCACACTAATGCAGACTCGTCTCATATTCACACTTTGATCATGTTTTACTGCACCGCTCAAGCCGAGCGCTGAACAAAGCGATCAATCAAGGTTCTGGACTTGTAATCAGAACATTATTGGTTCAAGCCACATTACAGCCATCGTTGGGCCCTTAAACGAGGCCCTTAAGCCTTGCATGCTTGGATTATATTACAAAGGCGCATACATGGTGGCTTTTTCTCTCTGAGTTTCTCTTTATCTCCTGATTCTGATGAACCTTCAGTATCAGGACGTCAGTTACCGACAGTCCAGCTCACCATCCCAGGAGTGTCAACCATATCATTTACTAGAAGTTCTTTCTTCTGAGTTAAACATTAACCGTCACGTCGGTTCACCTGAGTTCCGAGAGCTCCGAGGAACCGTCAATCTTTTATAATTAACCCCGCGTGTCACCCGTCGTGTGCTCTCTCTCTCTCTCTCTCTCTCTGATTATGGTGTGTGGACGCACCTCTCAGGTGAGGCGTGTACGCATGCTCACGCTCAGGTGAATCCGTCAGGCTGGATTTAAACCCGTGTACCAGCAGCTGGGTGTCAGTGTGAGGAGAGCGACCCGACCCGACGCTCACGCCGCTCAGCCATCATGACCTGGGAATATTTCAGCTTCTCCATGAGCCGCAGCGCCCCCAAGAACGACACCTACATCGCCATCAACAACCCGGCGGATATTTCCGTTATCGTTATTTACTTTGTGGTTGTCCTGGCTGTTGGAATATGGGTAAGCACAATTTATAAACCAGCCTACGTTTAGTGAGTGAAATTTGATTATAATTATAATAACAACAACAATAATCTTTATTTATATAACATCTTTAATAAAGCAGCAGTTCCAAGTGATTTACAGCACAGAAAAAGGCACAAATACAATTACTAAAGGAATAAAAGAATAAAATTAAAGAATATAAAACAATATTGTTATTTACTTTGTGGTTGTCCTGGCTGTTGGAATATGGGTAAGAGCCTTTATAAACCAGCGTTGGTTTAGTGAGTGAAATTGGATTATAATAAATAAGAAGAAGAAGAAAAGAAAAAAGGCACAAATACAATAATAATAATAAAATAAAAGGATAAATAACAATTTAATATTTAGAATACTGTTATCAGTTATTGTTATTTACTTTTGATAATAAAACTTATAAAGTTTGATAATAATAATAATTTATGTTGCATTTTTAATAAAGCAGTAGTTCCAATTGCTTTACACAGAAGAACAAGCAAAAACAAAATCATTTAAATAAAAGAAAAACAAAATAAAAAGGCCAGAATCAAAGAATCAAATTTAAAAACAGCCTAATTACAAATAAATAAATGATTATTTTTGACGCTGCAGGATGTGAAGCTCGTCCTGCTGTTTTGAGAAGCCTGTGTTTGTGTTATAATAGAGGATTTAACCCTATCCACAAAAGAAACATACTTTACATATTTTATTTTATATGATTCATTTAAAACAACTATGAGACTGAAATGAACACGTAATAATTAGGGGACGTCCACATACTTCTAGTCCACGTAAAGCAAAATATTTCAACACAGTGGAGAACAAAACACATTCGGAAGTGAAGTGAATCCTTGTAGCGTTCAGGTTTTGGTAACAAGAAACCTTCGTTTTATCATATAAAATATGTGGACAAATATGTGTTCAGGTATTTCAGAGTCACCTATTGCTAATTGTGGCTTAAAATTAATATAATGTTAATATAAATTAAGTATTTGTTTCTTTGTTTGGCAACAGTTCAGGTCAAAGCTTTTTGTGTGTTTGTTTGGCTTATGCCAAGTTCAGACTACACGGCTGGATCTCTTTCACTCGGGAGTCTTTTAAGTCGTGTGGTTTTCACACTACATGACTGATCAGTAATAAGGGGGTCACACACTACACCACCTAACACCGGGAGGAATCGCAGGCGAGTTTATCTGGTCTCCTGAACTACGTTTTGTCACGAAAACACACGTGAGAAGTGACGAGGGGTTTAATGATACCACAAGCGAGAGCTCAAAGCTGTTTGTGTGCTGATGTGCAGCATAAAAGCAAAGAGGAAAAATAAATGAATCTGAGTGGATTTGGCAACACGACCAGCAGGGGGCGTCTGTTCTGTTCTGTAGTGAGTTGGAGGTTAATAAATATTTTTTGCAATGCAGCGTGGGTGTTATGGTTTGTTGAGAACGATCAGGTCAGAAATACTGTATAACGTGTGTGTGTGTGAGTGTGTGTTGATGTATTCTGATAGAAACTATACTATGCCCCTGTCCCACGTTTTACACTCCTCCCCCGGGTTCCCCTCGCCCAGTATCTGGCGTCAGGATCGGCCGACTGATCCAGATATTTAACATGCTAGATATTTTTCTCGAGTCTGCAAGAGCTTGGCGAGCCGCTCGGATCGAGTCGTCGAATGGTTCACACGCAGCGACTGAGAGCCGAGTTTCGATCCCCAAGCGAATGCCGAGTTACCTCCGAGCGGCATCTAGCGGCGACCAGTCAGCGAGTGAAAATCAGGGCAAAAATGGTGTAGTGTGAACCGGGCATTAGAGGCACAGAGCCCTGATCTCAACCCATGAAATACCTTTAGGAAGAATTAGAATGTCAACTGCTAGCCAAATAAGAACCTGCTATTCTATTAAAACTGTATTTAACTAGCAACAGTACAAACAAATGACTTTTTGTAAATAAAAACAACTTCAGAATTTGATGCCTCGGAAAAAGTTGGGCCGGTTACAGTAATTACAGTAAAATAAAACATTCAAGTTCCAGCATTTCAGCATTTCCATCATCTACCTGTGTGTGGGGGATTGATTGGTGCTGTCCTAAAACTTGCCCTCCCCTCCAAATTTTTTAATAAATATTGATAAATATTTTCATTGTTCAAATCACAGATTATTTGTTTGTATTAAAATGTAAAAAATTATAATCGTGATGTTTCCAGAAACAGTAGACACCTTTGTTTAAAACATGAATTTGAATAATATTTAGAACATAGTGCAAATTACGTAAAGCAGCTTCCCATCATGAGCAGCAGAACACAGTGATAGCCGATGTTTTATTTATAAATTAAAACAGTGTATTAATAGCAATAAATAAAATCCTTATAATGGAGGTAATTAGCGGGTAATTACATGGTAATACTGCGATAACAAGTGTAAACAACACAATAAGTCCCGCTTCTCGGGTGCTTGGTTGGTGCAGCACGGTGGCTCACTACTGCTGAGATCCAGGGTTCGAATCTCGGCGATGCTATTGGCCAGTGATTGGTTAATGTGGGGGAAGGGATGGGATTAGTCCCCCCCCCCCCCCATGATTCTGGTAAATTAGTAATGAACTGTTACTTACGACTCCTTACGCAGTCTGAAATTCCTTCCAACTGAACGACTTCACGCCCTACGGTTTGAATCTCACTTAAAATGTCCGAATTCCCCAGTGTAGTCCGTTCACAGGGAACCACTGGAGTGATTGTGGGGGAAATAAAACAGAAAATGCTGATTATTGTTGCAATGTGCAAGTTATTACATACTTAATTTAACTATGAGACTGAAATGCCTGAACTCAATAATTAGGGGGCGTCCACATTCAACAAAACACACTGAGCAGCAATTGTGACCTCTGCTGGCTGGTCGAGGCGCTGCATAGAGACGGGGGATAACGGAGATCAGTGCGTGACTCTAAATACAGTATACTACAGTGATACTGATCCCTGTGTTAACCCACTTCATGCTGGTAAAAAGAAGCGGTTGGCAACTGCACACCGTTACGGTGCTACTCGATAAGTGTAGAGGTCTGCAGCAATGGAGGTAATTGGATATGACTAAATCAGGGAAAAAAAGATTAAAAAACAAGCCTCCGGGACTGTAGTGGCTCTGCATAGAACTACAAATGCTAACAGTGCAGCTAAACAAACACAGCACGATGAACCAGAGATCAAAGTGTCCAAGTGTTTCTTCAACACGACGAACTTACAGTCGATTCTAAAGATTATAAAGATTTATCAGGTGTAATAAAATGTTAAAACCTTCAGACTGAGCAGGGCCGGCGGTTCCAAGGGCAGAACGAGTGTCATAAATCTGCTCCAGTACTACAACTCCCCAGAACACAATCAGCACCGGGCTGAAATAATCGGAACATTTATCCGGTCTTTAATCTCATCAGTCTTTACTTTTATGGTTCGCAGTCGTTATCAGCCGTTTAAAGTCGTCATCAATTATTTATTACTTACAGTTAATTCAAAGTAAGTATTTAGACGCCTTGATTTTTACACTTTGTGCTGATGGTTTGATTTTAAATGGATGGAATCGCAGTTTAATCATCAGTCACATTTAATCAGCCACAAATCAAACACTCTTATTCACAACAGTATTTTGAGCCTTTATTTATTCTTTGTTGAATCTCCTTTGGCAGCCGTTAGAGCTGATTAGGCCACTCAGGTGTTGTTTAGGCTGTATGCTTTTGGTCATTGTCATATTGCCCCAGTCTAAGTTGGCGTCCACTGTGGAGTTCCTGTATTTGGCTGCATTTATTCATCCATCCCTTAATTCTTACCCTCTGACCCTCCACTGAGAAGCACGTACATAATATGATGCTACGTTACATGCTGCCAAACTCGGGACGTCATTATGGGTTTTATAGACTCTGGTTTGTACTTTTCCAACAATGTCCAATGATCTGATATTGCAGTAGGTGGACTCCAGTTTCTAGTTCTAGACACATTTGAAATATGTTCTGTATATTCTATACTGTAATATACAGTATAAATAGATATATATCTTTATTATTATGTTAGGTTATTTTTCCTCATGTCGTTTCTCTACTGCGCTTTTGTAACACACAAATTTCCCAATGAGATCAATAAAATGATCGGTCTGTCTGTCTGTCTGTCTATCTGTCTGCCTGTCTGTCTATTTATCTATATGTATGTATGTCTGTCTGTCTTTCTATCTGTGTCTGTCTATTTATCTGTTTATCTATCTATCATCTATCTGTCTGTATGTTTGTCTGTTTTTCTGTCTGTCTATTCACTTATTTGTCTCTCTTTCTATCTGTCTGTATGTCTCTCTGTCTATCTGTCTAACTGTCTGTCTGTCTATCTACCTTCCTGTCTGTCTATCTATCTTTCTATTTGTCTATCTACCTTCCTATCTGTCTGTCTGTTTATAATTCTATGTCTGTCTGTCTGTCAATCTGTCTGTATGTCTATCTGTCTACCCACCCATTTATCTGTCTGTCTGTTTATCTATCTGTCTGTTTATCTGTCTATCACTCGCTCTCTCTCTCTCTCTCTCTCTCTCTATATATATATATTCGCGATTAATCTCAGAATTTCATATAGTTAATCGCGATTAATCGCATTTAAAAAAAATCTGTGTAAATGTTATAGAAAACAAGGTTTTTTAAGTGAAATGTTACAATTAAAATGGTGAACACATTTTATGCTAAATGTACTGATGTTAAAAACTGCTGGGACAAGAGAAAACTGTAAGGGAGTTTTATTCACTCACATACTAGGCAGTAATACTATCCAGCAGAGACCCTCGACTTCGTATAAATGTCAGATTGTAGGTTAAAATTTCTCCATCAGCAAACATTGTAGATCAGCGGTGCTTTAGGTGGGATAAGGCGTAGTTATTGTAACAGACTTTTCTGTGGTTGTATTGTGACAATGGTTTGATGGACGTTTCTACACGAAGTGAGTGTGTTTTGACCCTTTTGGGCTTCCATAGTTCATGGACTAACGTGCTTGACTCAGCTTTCCGGTATTTGGTACCGTAACAGAATAAGTTAAAAAAAAGTGTTCTGCTCCCGACAACTTGTGAATATAGCGTGTATTTATTTCTTTATTAAGAAAGTGCATCCCTACAACGCTCGGTTACATTATGATAACAAACCGCAAATGAAAAACGGTGGCAAGTCCGACATTAAAACGTTTGTTCTACCAGTCAAGTCTCAACATGAACTAGAATTTGCGTTAACGGCACTATTTTTTTTAATCGCGTTAAATTGAAATCGCGTTAATGCGTTATTATCGCGTTAACTTCGACAGCCCTAATATATATATATATATATGCAGAGTGATAGACAGATATATATATATATGTCCATTTGTCTGTCTGTCTGTATACCTGTCTCTCTGTCTGGTTATCTGTCTGTCTGTCTATAATTCTATGTCTGTCTCTTTGTCTGTCTATAATTAAAGCAAACCGGATGAATCTGACCCCAATTTGATTTGCCACAGCAAGGGGTCTGAATACTTTTGTGAAGTATAATTTCAGTTTTTGATTTTTAAACACTAAAAATGAGTTTATTTCATCATTCTGGGTGAGTAAATGTTGATTGATGCTAAAAAAAATAGCAAGGAGTCTAAAAACCACTGTAATAAACGTGCATTTTGAACTGATAAGGTGGGTTGCCACTTAGCAACATGGATCCTGAGACCTGGGTTTGATTGTTCTTTTCTGTGCAAGGCTTTGTTGTCTTAACTCAAATTTAATAGGATTTAAAAGTCCTGGTCAGGCACTTTACATCTTAGGAGGTGAAGATCAGATCATTGTTATCCATCACTGGTGCGGTACACACAGCGCAGTGTCTAAAATGGGCAGAAAGGGAAAATAATGAGATGAAATGGAGTTTGTAGATGAGCTGATGTATCTTGTGTGTCTGTAGGCGATGGTGAGAACCAACCGCTCCACTGTTGGTGGATTCTTCTTGGCAGGTCGCAGCATGGTGTGGTGGCCCGTAAGTGTTCCTTACTCTATCCTTATGATTAACAATAATTAACAATTACTTATAATTAATTCATATTTACTTATTATCACTTATTTGTCCTTTCCATCCAATAATTTTGAAATATCAAGAATTCATCCATGTTTACATTTTACATTTTCTGCATTTAGCAGCTGTTTTTTATCCAAAGTAACTTACAGTTATGACTGATACAATCTAAGCAAATGAGGGTTAAGGGCCTTGCTCAAGGGCCCAACAGTGTCAACCTGGCAGTGGTGGGGCTTGAACCAGTAACCTTCTGATAACTAGTCCAGTATCTTAACCACTGAGCTACCACCGTCCTAGTTTAAGCCTAATGTTTAAAGTAATGAACTAGTAATCGGAATCTTGCTGGTTCAAGCCCAACCACTACCAGGTTGACACTGCTGGGCCCTTGAGCGAGGCCCTGAACCCTCAATTGCTTAGATTGTATCAGTCACAGTACTGTCAGTTGTAAGTGTAAAATGTAAACATGGTAAACATTATTGGATAACAAATAAGTATAAAAATAAAAATAAATAATATTAATTATTATTTTAACTCATTAAACTGATCTGATTATGATATTATGATTAATGTCAGTGTATTTTCTAATTAATTAACTTCAAAAAGGAAATAAGTCATAGTTTTCAGTTTGCTTATGTGTGTCCCATAAAAATGTAAAATAAAATCAGATCTTTTATTGGCCCATAATGGTACAGTGTGTTTGTACTGTGGTGTAGATTTAATTTAGATTTTTATTAGACTTTAATCATGCACATTTATTCGATACAGCAAAACAAATCAACTCAGTCCTCAGGTGAATAATAAAGCTCACGGTGAGGTGACCGGACCCGTCTACTCATTAAATTAGATGTTTTTATGACTTCATGACCCAATTAAAACCTCTAAGCTATAAAACGATGGACGGATTTATGACGTGAGCCGCTCCTCTGATCACTGACTGTATTCCTCCCTCAGATCGGAGCCTCTCTGTTCGCCAGTAACATTGGCAGTGGGCATTTCGTGGGCCTGGCAGGAACTGGAGCTGCAGCCGGAATCGCCATCGGAGGATTTGAGTGGAATGTGAGTGCAAATGTCAAATATTTGGGTCAATAATGACAGAGAGCCAGAAGGATATAATAATAAGAAAACGAGTAATAAACAGTAGAACCAGCGCATTAGCATAAATAATGATTTCATTTCTTGAATAATACACACTTGAATATTTTCAGCAATATGTGCAGTATTAGGACATTATTAAGGACAGTTGTAGCCTAGCGGTTAAGGTACTGGACTAGTAATCAAAAGGTCAGTTGTTCAAGCCCCACTGTTGGGCCCTTGACCCTCAATTCCTCAGACTGTACACTGTCACAGTACTGTTAGTCGTTTCGGATAAAATCGTCTGCTAAATGCCGAAAATGTAAATTAATATTCTGAATTATGGGAACACCATTAGGACACGTTTGCACCATAGGGTGCACCTGGCCGGTCTCATACAACATACAGTTGACTGTTCTACAACAATGCAAAACAATCACCGGATCTGATGATGAGTCTTACATGGGCTCTTCATCCTCCTCCTCCTCCTCATCATCGTCGTGTTATCCTGGTCAGAGTCGCTGTGAGTCCGGGCACAATGCAGCAACACACTCCGGACAGGACGCCAATCCATGGCGTCCTTCCTCACTGGCTGTTAGCACTTCTAAGGATTCGGTCCCTGGATCCCAGTGGTAGTGGGCTTGCATAGTTTACCACTGCACCCCCAGAACGCCCATTTTGTCTTGATTAAGGTTTATTTATTAGTCATTTAATCAAAAGTGCTTCCGGCTCCACAGCCAGTGGCAAACCAATGACAAAGGATGGAGCACTTTGACCTTGACCTATCACTACTTACTGCTCCCTACAGCAAATATTCCAAATATTAAGATCCTAAAAATGCCATTTGTCCTATTATAAAAGTTTTCTCTTCAGGTACTTCTCAGATTTATGTCTAATTAAGCATGAACCACGTTTTAACCCCTTAGATTAAATATTAGATCATATAAACCACTTAGATGATATATTTTATTAGTTCTAAAGTATAAACTTTAAAGAGAACTGCCAGATTTAGAAGAAGGAATCAGAAAAGGCAGAAGAACAAGACGCATCATTGCAGATGTAGCTGGATTATAGAACAAGCTCTCTGATCTCTGATCTGACTGAATGTATTTGGACTGTAAAAGGAAACCGGAGCACCCGGAAGAAACCCTGACCGCCAAGCTAGGACCCAGGACCCTCCTCTCCGTGCCGCCCACACACATCTATTACAATCATAACAGTGTTTTTTAAAAATGTAGATGAATAAAATGTTGAATGGATCGTTCTTCTCTTCTCCTCTTTCAGGCTCTTGTTATGGTGCTCATTCTGGGATGGATCTTCGTTCCTATCTACATCAAGGCCGGGGTACGGACTCGCTTTAGTGTTTACTCTGTTAAGGTTGCATGAATGATATGAAGCTTCTCCTCTGCAGATGGTTTTTGTTTTGCTTGTCCATGAATGAGGTAAGTGTACAGGTGCTTGCATGGCTGAGCAATTAATTCCACTCTAAAGGTGATTCCTCACCTTTGTTAGTTTCATTAATAATAAGTTGCAGTTTTGTACAGAATGTTTAAAATAAATTACATTTAATTACCCCCCCCCCCCCCCCAATTTTCTCCCCTAATCTAATCATATCCAATTCCCCTGATTTCATCCTCCACTGATTCAACCCTCCACCGCTGACCGAGGACGCTTCTCATCTGACACACGCCCCCTCCGACACATGCTTAGTACAGACTGCATTTTTAAGTTGCACGACTCGAGTTCATATATACCGATCAGCTCTGTGCACGGAGAGCCACACCCTGATCATCATTATGCAGGCGTCATCAATCAGCCAGCAGAGGTCGTAATTGCACCAGTTATGAGGACCCATGATCCAGCTTGTCCCTGACCCTATGAACAACAGCCAATCGTTGTTCATGTGGCCGCCCAGCCCAGTCAGATGGCAGAGCTGAGATTCGATACGATGTATTCGAAAACCCAGCTCTGGTGTGCTAGCGTACTTAACCGCTGCGCCGGCTGGGCTGGGCGCCCCCTAGTGGGCACAATTGGCAGTGCAAACAGTGCAGCAGACAAATTCGGCCACTACTCTGCTGGGTGAGAAAAGACAAGACTAAAACAGTGGGCGGGGTCTTTGACATCCTGGTTAGCAGCCCGAGGATTCTGTACAAAAGGAACGGGGATGACTCTCCATGCGTGAGACCGGCCTCACACACCAATCCACCAAATGGATTGTAGGCAAATTAGAAGGGGTTGGTGGACTGTGCAGGCGTCGGAGGGAGCATGTGTCTGCCAAATACAGCAGCGGAAGATTAATCGGGAGAAAATGGATAAATAAAAGAGGAAAAAGTAGAATCAAATAAATTACAGAGAAGCAAAAGATGTACGGCGGTTGTAGCCTAGTGGTTAAGGGGGGGGGGGGGGGGGGGGTAAAAAGGCATACAACGTTTGGTAGCTACCAGCCTAGCCAGACTCATGACGTAAATTCGTAAATTCTGTGCAAGTCTATCAGAGAGACTCGTAACCTCAGGATAGATTTTATAAAGAGGAACTGGTCTGCAGTAAAAAGAAGCATGTTACTTCTACATCCCAAAAACAAATTGTAATATTTAAGAAATAAAAACAAGTGTGATCTGTGATTTTTGTTCATATTTTTAATTTTTATTTACCAAACAAAAGAAGAAAGACCTTGTTGTATTTTGTAAATGTGAACTAATTAAAATTTGATGCCTGCAGTATATTCAAAAACGTCAGCGTGTTTACCTGTGTTCTACCAGCTTTACTATCAATGAGTCTTTTGCACAGGACTAATATGTTTAACGCAGTGGCGGCTGCTGGTCTTTCAAAGAGGGGAAGCTCATTGTCGGCTTACATCATAAAATTTGTCAATTTATTTATACATAAATTCTGCCCTCCGTTCCTTTTCAAGAAAATGGCCTGTGATCCTATCGTACCAAGTAGGCGTCTTTTCCAGGGACTTGACCAGTGAGTGTCCTGAAACAAATACTATGAGTGTGTTTTATTTACACAATGAACAATGGAAATGGTCGAGTAATTTCACCAAGCAAATAACAAGAAATGGGTTACAGCAGTTTGTCTTTCGACTTCACTCGCAAAATCCGCGATGGGACCGAAGCTCCCAGTGATTAAGTGATGGTGTAGATCTCAAAATAGCTGTCAATCAAAACGGGATTCAGCCTTTCTACTGATCCTCCAATAATCTTGCAGAAGCTCAGCGTCCAGACCCGCCCACAGCTCCATTCACCCCCAGAGACGCTCAGCATCCGGGGGCGGGACAAAATCGTGGCATTTATCCAATGACCGGCGAGTTTCGATGCAATGAAGAAAACCGTTCCATGCAGTCCCATAGAAGTGAATAGACGCTCAGCTTCTGCGGGTAAATGCATCGACGCTACGGGAGTTAACAAAGTCGAGTCAGATGATTTGTGATAAGTAGCTGATTCTGAACGAACTCGTCTTCCAGATGAACGTGTTCTAACGCATTTGTAGTCAATGAAATGTTAACACAACTGTACATATTTTACCATTTAATTTTTGACATTTTAGGGGAAGCTGAGCTTCCCTTGCAGTCTTAGAGAAATCGCCACTGGTTTAACGATCTCAAGGTCAGGCGTCCACATACTTTTGGTCGTAAACATGGTAAAAGAATACACCAGGCGTTTATGATCTGATTACATTCGGTTAATGTAACGTAAATGTGTTTTTGTCTGAGCCGCTTCTCCAATCAGGCCGTAAGTAAAAACACTGATAAGGTGGAGATGTTCTGGAGGTCAGTGCTTCTGATAACCCCGGATATTCTGAGCACTTATCTCTTATCTCACTTCCTGTTATCTGACTGTGTGCAGGTGGTCACCATGCCCGAGTATCTGAAGAAACGTTTTGGTGGTCAGAGGATCAGGATCTACCTCTCCGTGCTCTCGCTGCTCCTCTACATCTTCACCAAGATTTCGGTGAGTCGCCTCCGTCCACTGGAGATCAGTGATGCACAGAGTTAAACTAGGGTGACCGTACGTCCTCTTTTCCCCCCGATGTGAATGAGCGTGACCATGCCCTTCAGAGTTAGCCTTGTGTTCATAAGCAGTTCCCATGACTGCACGCACAATTACATTTAACCTACAACAAAAGCCACACAACTGATGATGATGATTCCTTTTAGATGCTCCCATTAGGGGGCGCCACAGCGAATAATTCACCTGCATATTTAATTTGGATCAGTTTGGATGCTTTTCCTGACTTGACCCTCCTATTTATTCGGGTTTGGGACCTGCTTTAAGAGTGCACTGATATACTGTATGTCCACTGTCTATCTATCTATCTATCTATCTATCTATCTATCTATCTATCTATCTATCTATCTATCTATCTATCTATCTATCTATATATCTAAACATCTGTCTGTCTGTCTGTCTATCTATCTATCTATCTATCTATCTATCTATCTATCTATCTATCTATCTATCTATCTATCTATCTAAACATCTGTCTGTCTGTCTTTCTGTCTGTCTGTCTGTCTGTCTGTCTGTCTGTCTGTCTGTCTGTCTATCTATCTATCTATCTATCTATCTATCTATCTATCTATCTATCTAAACATCTGTCTGTCTGTCTGTCTGTCTGTCTGTCTGTCTGTCTGTCTGTCTATCTATCTATCTATCTATCTATCTATCTATCTATCTATCTATCTATCTATCTATATATCTAAACATCTGTCTGTCTGTCTGTCTGTCTGTCTGTCTGTCTGTCTGTCTGTCTGTCTATCTATCTATCTATCTATCTATCTATCTATCTATATATCTAAACATCTGTCTGTCTGTCTGTCTGTCTATCTATCTATCTATCTATCTATCTATCTATCTATCTATCTATCCATCCATCCATCCATCCATCCATCCATCCATCCATCCATCCATCCATCCATCTATCTATCTATCTATCTATCTAAACATCTGTCTATCTATCTGTCTGTCTGTCTGTCTATCTTTCTATCTATAGAGATAGATATTTATATATCTATTCATATGTCTGTCTGTCTGTCTGTCTATCTTTATGTTGTATCTTTGAGTTCTCGAGCCTCTTAACACATATTTTAATATACAGTTGCTGCTAACATTTGTACAAATGACAAATAATCTCGAACTAACTATCTAAACTAACTAACTAAACTAAATATCTAAACTATCTAACTATCTAAACTAGCTATGAGTCTGTCTGTCTATCTGTCTGTCTGTCTGTCTGTCTGTTGTTTTGGATAAAGGCTTCTAAATACTGAAAATGTAAATGTACAAAGTGCCAAAATTGGATTCAAGGAAAAGTGGAAAGAAGGAAACCATTAAAACCATTAAAACCATCAAAGCATTAAAGCATTAAAGCATTTCCAGTCATCTGTAAGAGCGATATCTTTCTGATAAACTCTGATAAATCTGTCTGTGTGTTTCTGTCCACACCAGGCGGACATGTTCTCCGGAGCCATCTTCATTAACCAGGCTCTGAAAATGAACATCTACCTGGCGGTGGTGATGTTGTTGCTGATCACGGCGCTGTACACGGTTACAGGTAAAATACTCCACATTCATAAAATATCAGGTCATCGGGGGGGCTGAGCGGCTAGCACGCTAGGTTAGCTGCGTTAGGCGTGTCCTCAGGAGACTTTGAGATCACGTGCATTGTTAATGGACACTTATCTGCTGAGTGAAGTGCAGAGCGAGGCGAGAGTAAAGTCCGGCCTCTGTTATTCACATGTTTTCTCTAGAAGACGAGCGACTGTGAGGACAGCGTGGGCTGTGGGTGCGTCATATCTCAAACATCAGAGCTAACTGCTCACATGATCTGATAAGCTCCAGCAATCTGAAGATCCACTCAGTTCCAAACTCTGCCACCAGTCAGACTCCTGCTTTACAGTGGGTGTTTCGGCTTCATGATTAGAGCCAAAACACCCAAAATAATAAAAAGATGAAAGTGAGAAAATAGAGAGATAAAAGTGAGAGGATGTAGAGATAACAGTGAGAGGATGTAGAGATAACAGTGAGAGGATGTAGAGATAACAGTGAGAGGATGTAGAGATAACAGTGAGAGGATGTAGAGATAACAGTGAGAGGATGTAGAGATAACAGTGAGAGGATGTAGAGATAACAGTGAGAGGATGTAGAGATAGAGGATGTAGAGATAACAGTGAGAGGATGTAGAGATAGAGGATATAGAGATAACAGTGAGAGGATGTAGAGATAGAGGATATAGAGATAACAGTGAGAGGATGTAGAGATAGAGGATGTAGAGATAACAGTGAGAGGATGTAGAGATAACAGTGAGAGGATGTAGAGATAACAGTGAGAGGATGTAGAGATAACAGTGAGAGGATGTAGAGATAACAGTGAGAGGATGTAGAGATAACAGTGAGAGGATGTAGAGATAGAGGATGTAGAGATAACAGTGAGAGGATGTAGAGATAGAGGATGTAGAGATAACAGTGAGAGGATGTAGAGATAACAGTGAGAGGATGTAGAGATAACAGTGAGAGGATGTAGAGATAACAGTGAGAGGATGTAGAGATAACAGTGAGAGGATGTAGAGATAGAGGATGTAGAGATAACAGTGAGAGGATGTAGAGATAACAGTGAGAGGATGTAGAGATAACAGTGAGAGGATGTAGAGATAGAGGATGTAGAGATAACAGTGAGAGGATGTAGAGATAGAGGATGTAGAGATAACAGTGAGAGGATGTAGAGATAACAGTGAGAGGATGTAGAGATAACAGTGAGAGGATGTAGAGATAACAGTGAGAGGATGTAGAGATAACAGTGAGAGGATGTAGAGATAGAGGATGTAGAGATAACAGTGAGAGGATGTAGAGATAACAGTGAGAGGATGTAGAGATAACAGTGAGAGGATGTAGAGATAGAGGATGTAGAGATAACAGTGAGAGGATGTAGAGATAACAGTGAGAGGATGTAGAGATAACAGTGAGAGGATGTAGAGATAGAGGATGTAGAGATAACAGTGAGAGGATGTAGAGATAACAGTGAGAGGATGTAGAGATAACAGTGAGAGGATGTAGAGATAACAGTGAGAGGATGTAGAGATAACAGTGAGAGGATGTAGAGATAACAGTGAGAGGATGTAGAGATAACAGTGAGAGGATGTAGAGATAGAGGATGTAGAGATAACAGTGAGAGGATGTAGAGATAACAGTGAGAGGATGTAGAGATAACAGTGAGAGGATGTAGAGATAGAGGATGTAGAGATAACAGTGAGAGGATGTAGAGATAACAGTGAGAGGATGTAGAGATAACAGTGAGAGGATGTAGAGATAGAGGATGTAGAGATAACAGTGAGAGGATGTAGAGATAACAGTGAGAGGATGTAGAGATAACAGTGAGAGGATGTAGAGATAGAGGATGTAGAGATAACAGTGAGAGGATGTAGAGATAACAGTGAGAGGATGTAGAGATAACAGTGAGAGGATGTAGAGATAACAGTGAGAGGATGTAGAGATAACAGTGAGAGGATGTAGAGATAGAGGATGTAGAGATAACAGTGAGAGGATGTAGAGATAACAGTGAGAGGATGTAGAGATAACAGTGAGAGGATGTAGAGATAACAGTGAGAGGATGTAGAGATAGAGGATGTAGAGATAACAGTGAGAGGATGTAGAGATAGAGGATGTAGAGATAACAGTGAGAGGATGTAGAGATAACAGTGAGAGGATGTAGAGATAACAGTGAGAGGATGTAGAGATAACAGTGAGAGGATGTAGAGATAACAGTGAGAGGATGTAGAGATAGAGGATGTAGAGATAACAGTGAGAGGATGTAGAGATAACAGTGAGAGGATGTAGAGATAACAGTGAGAGGATGTAGAGATAGAGGATGTAGAGATAACAGTGAGAGGATGTAGAGATAGAGGATGTAGAGATAACAGTGAGAGGATGTAGAGATAACAGTGAGAGGATGTAGAGATAACAGTGAGAGGATGTAGAGATAACAGTGAGAGGATGTAGAGATAACAGTGAGAGGATGTAGAGATAGAGGATGTAGAGATAACAGTGAGAGGATGTAGAGATAACAGTGAGAGGATGTAGAGATAACAGTGAGAGGATGTAGAGATAGAGGATGTAGAGATAACAGTGAGAGGATGTAGAGATAACAGTGAGAGGATGTAGAGATAACAGTGAGAGGATGTAGAGATAACAGTGAGAGGATGTAGAGATAGAGGATGTAGAGATAACAGTGAGAGGATGTAGAGATAACAGTGAGAGGATGTAGAGATAACAGTGAGAGGATGTAGAGATAACAGTGAGAGGATGTAGAGATAACAGTGAGAGGATGTAGAGATAGAGGATGTAGAGATAACAGTGAGAGGATGTAGAGATAACAGTGAGAGGATGTAGAGATAACAGTGAGAGGATGTAGAGATAACAGAGAGAGAATAAAGTGATATAATTTAGAGATGTAAGTCTGATGTATGTTGTATGAATGTGTGTTTTGGTGCAGGGGGTCTCGCTGCAGTTATTTACACAGACACTCTGCAGACCATCATCATGGTCGTGGGATCATTTATACTGATGGGATTTGGTGAGAAAACACTTCACATCTCACCTTCTATCTCCCATTCTCTTCTGTTCTGCTCATCCATACATCCATCCATTCATCATCCATCCATTTATCATCCATTCATCATCCATCCATCCATCATCCATCCATCCATCCATCATCCATCCATCCATTCATCCATCATCCATCATCCATCCATCATCCATCCATTCATCATCCAGCCATCATCCATCCATCATCCATCCATCCATCATCCATCCATCATCCATCCATCCATCATCCATCCATCCATTCATCCATCATCCATCCATCATCCATCCATTCATCATCCATCCATCATCCATCCATCATCCATCCATCCATCACCCATCATCCATCCATCCATCCATCACCCATCATCCATCCATCATCCATCCATCATCCATCCATTCATCGTCCATCCATCATCCATCCATCCATTCATCACCCATCATCCATCCATCCATCCATTCATCATCCATCCATCATCCATCCATCCATTCATCACCCATCATCCAGTCTTATTACCCCATAATTAAATAATCTGTCTGTCTGTCTATCTAGCTGGCTGTCTGTCTGTCTGGCTGGCTGTCTGTCTGTGTCTATCTATAATAATTATAACAATCACATCTATCACATGTGTGTTTTACAGGTTATAAACTAATAACCTCACCTTTCTGTCTCTCTCTCTCTCTCTCTCTCTCTCTCTCTCTCTCTCTCTCTCTCTCTCTCTCTCTCTCTCTCTGTGTGTGTCTCTCTCTGCAGCGTTTGATAAGGTGGGAGGTTACGATAACCTGCAGGAACTTTATATGAACGCCATCCCGTCTAACACAGGGGTGAACATCAGTTCGGAGTGTTACACCCCTCGCCCCGACTCCTTCCACATCTTCAGAGATCCTATCAGTGGAGACATGCCGTGGCCCGGACTCATCTTTGGCCTCACCATCCAGGCGGCCTGGTACTGGTGTACAGATCAGGTACTCTAACACACACACACACACACACACACACACACACACACACACACACACACCATATGAGAGGGCAGTTAGCACTTCCAGTGATCTATAACCTGCAGAAAAAACTGGGGTCTGGAAGGAAGCACATGTTAGCCTTCGTCCTCTCTGATTGGTAGTCAGATTACACATCGCACATTTTGATGCTCTGGATGCTCAACAGCTCTGGAATGAACTGGAACATCAAGCCAGGCTTTCCTGACTGCTCTTTTGAATGCTCTGTTGACTGAATGAGCACAAATTCCCACAGTCTTCTCAGAGGAGCGGCAGTTATTCTAGCTGAAAGATCACTCTTTTTTAATAACATTTGTTTTGGAAATGTGACGTCCGACAAGCTCCAAATACTTTTGACCATATACACCGATCAGGCATAACATTAAAACTCACTGTCCATTGTAGTTCTACAATTACTGACTGTAGTCCATCTGTTTCTCTTCATGCTGTGTTAGCCCTCTTTCACCCTGTTCTTCAATGGTCAGGACCCCCACAGGACCACCACAGAGCAGGTATTATTTAGGTGGTGGATCATTCTCAGCACTGCAGTGACACTGACATGGTGGTGGTGTGTTAGTGTGTGTTGTGCTGGTATGAGTGGATCAGACACAGCAGCGCTGCTGGAGTTTTTAAACACCGTGTCCACTCACTGTCCACTCTATTAGACACTCCTACCTAGTTGGTCCACCTTGTAGTTGGGCTCATCTATTGCTGCTGTTTGATCTTCATCAGTGGTCACAGTTGGTCCACCCATGGGGCGCTGTTGGCTGGGTATTTTTGGTTGGTCACTCAGTCCAGCAGTGACAGTGAGGTGTTTAAAAACTCCAGCAGCGCTGCTGTGTCTGATCCACTCATACCAGCACAACACACACTAACACACCACCACCATGTCAGTGTCACTGCAGTGCTGAGAATCATCCACCACCTAAATAATACCTGCTCTGTGGGGGTCCTGACCATTGAAGGGGGTAACAAAGCATGCAGAGAAACAGATGGACTACAGTCAGTAATTGTAGAACTACAAAGTGCTTCTATATGGTAGGTGGAGCTGATAGAATGGACAGTGAGTGTGGAAACAAGGAGGTGGTTTTAATGTTATGGCTGATCAGTGTATATATTGATGTATTGTTTACGTTTCTGTGTTTGTGGTTTGCAGGTGATTGTCCAGCGCTGTCTCTCGGCTAAGAACATGTCTCACGTTAAGGCCGGTTGTATTCTGTGTGGTTACCTGAAGCTTCTGCCCATGTTCCTCATGGTGTTCCCGGGCATGATCAGCAGGGTTCTCTACCCAGGTTAGTTTATTTATTTATTAGGATTTTAACGTCATGTTTTACACTTTGGTTACATTAATGACAGGAACGGTAGTTACTCATTACCCAAGATTCATCAGTTCAAGTTTAATATCAAACACAGTCGTGGACAATTTTGTATCTCTTTGTATCTCTCTTGCCTGTCAGTTGAATGGTGGAGTAGCTGGTGCTCTGTCCTATTAGATTGAGTCATTAAATGCAGGGAAGAGTCAAGTTCATGACCTTTCTCTCCAGTTTTAGTGAGGGGTGAGCTGGGCCACTGTTTGGCTATATTTATACTTCCCACATTCCCTTTCTATTTAGCACTTGGGACTGGGGGTTTCTTTTTAATAACTCTTACATTTTATTTGACATTATGTGTAGTTTATTTCATATTTTCTTTGTGAAATGAAGCTAATTAATCAGCAGGAAATTTTTTCAGCCATACTTACCCAAGTTACTCATAATTTTGGAACTGACCGTTCATGACCGTTCGTGATGGACGTCTCCGTGTTTCCTGTGTCTCTGGTTCACACGTGTGATTATTTTTATTTCCTCACAGACGAGGTGGCGTGTGTGGTACCGGAGCTGTGTAAGGAGTACTGCGATACTGAAGTGGGCTGCACAAACATCGCCTACCCCAAACTGGTGGTAGATCTCATGCCTGATGGTGAGAATGTGTACATCACACACACACACACACACACACACACACACACACACACACACACACACACTCACTCACACACTGAGAGGTGTGAGATTTCATTAAATCATCGTTATTAATGTTCATCTGCATTACAGGACGAGGTTTTAATGCAACTAATAATAAATAGACAGACTGACAGACAGATAAATATATAGATAGACAGACAGACATACACATAGACAGACAGACAGATAGACGGATAGAAAGACAGATAAGATAAATTGAAAGACAGAAAGATAGATAGATAGATAGATAGATAGATAGATAGATAGATAGATAGATAGATAGATAGATAGATAGATAGACAGACAAACAGACAGATAAATAAATAGACAGACAGACATATAGATAGATAAATATATAGAAAGACAGGCAGACAGATAGATAAATAGACAGACAGATAAATAGACAGATAGACAGACAGACAGATGGACAGACAGACAGACAGATAAATAGTAAGACAGAAGGATAGATAGATAGATAGATAGATAGATAGATAGACAGACAGACAGACAGACAGACAGACAGACAGACAGACAGACAGACAGACAGGCAGACAGACAGACAGATAGATAGATAGATAGATAGATAGATAGATAGATAGACAGACAGATAGATAGATAGATAGATAGATAGATAGACAGACACACAAATATATTAAATAAATAGACAGACAGACAGATATACAGACAGATAGATGGATAGACAGACAGCTAGCTAGCTAGACAGACAGACAGACAGACAGACAGTTGGACAGATAACTAGACAGATAGATAGATAGACGGACGGACAGACAGAGAAGACAGATAGATAGATTGAGAGGTAGACAGGCAGACAGTCAGACAGACAGACAGACAGACAGAAAGATAGATCAATAGATAGACAGACAGATAGACAATGTCAGATTCGTATGTTAATTTGTGTGTGTGTGTTTGACTGTGTGTGTGTGTGTGTGTGTGTGTGTTTGACTGTGTGTGTGTATATGTGTGTGTGTGTGTGTGTGTGTGTGTGTTTGTGTGTGTGTGTGTATGTGTGCTTGTGTGTGTGTGTGTGTGTGTTTGACTGTGTGTGTATGTGTGTGTATGTGTGCTTGTGTGTGTGTGTGTGTGTGTGTGTGTGTTTGACTGTGTGTGTGTGTGTGTGTGTGTTTGACTGTGTGTGTGTGTGTGTGTGTGTGTTTGTGTGTGTGTGTGTTTGACTGTGTGTGTGTGTGTGTGTGTGTGTGTGTGTGTTTGACTGTGTGTGTGTGTGTGTGTGTGTGTGTGTGTGTGTAGGTCTCAGAGGTCTGATGCTGTCGGTCATGTTGGCGTCCCTGATGAGTTCGCTCACCTCTATCTTCAACAGCTCCAGCACGCTCTTCACCATGGACATCTACGCCAAGGTCCGGCACAGAGCTTCAGAGAAAGAGCTCATGATCGCTGGCAGGTACTGAAACCCACACCACTATTGGGCCCCTGAGGATGGCCCTTAACCTTCATTTACTTGTATCGTGTTGTATTAAGTCACAGATGTAAGAGGATATTAATGAAAGCATCTGTGCAGATGTAAATGTAAAAGTAACCGTTTGAGTGGGACTGTGGCAGCTCACTGGTTAAAGTACTGGACTAGTGGTCAGGAGGTTGTTGGTTTAAGCCCCACCACCACCAGGTGTCACCAATTCAACACTCAATTTCTTATACTGTCATTTTACAAGTCGTTTTGAATACGAGCGTCTGCTAAACTGTGTTTATTATATAAGTGTAGGGTGGCACGACGGTGCAGTGGGCAGCATGTTGGTCCTGGGTTCGATTCCCTGAGTCCTTTCTGTGTGGAGTTAGCATGTTCTCCCTGTGTCTGCATGGATTTCCTTCAGGTGCATGCACTCAGGTTAAGTGGAGCTACTAGAAAGTGTGTGTGTTGTGGCAGACCCACCTTGACCTTGACCAGAATAATGAATGACAGTTTGGTGCTCGCTAGAAGCCCACTAGGATCCAGGGTTCGAATCTGCAGAGGTGCTATCGGCCAGTCATGATTAGCTGTGTCTGTGGGGAAATGGATGCACTGCAACCCTGACCAAAATAAAGTGGTGGTACGTGTCTGTGTGCCTGTGTTGTTAACTGTATATATGCTGTGTGTGTGTGTGTGTGTGTGTGTGTGTGTGTGTGTGTGTGCTGCAGGCTCTTCATTCTGGTCCTGATCGGTATCAGCATCGCGTGGATTCCCATCATCCAGACGGCTCAGAGCGGCCAGCTCTTCGACTACATCCAGTCCATAACGAGCTACCTCGCTCCGCCCATCGCTGCCGTCTTCACCCTCGCCATCTTCTGCAAGAGGGTCAACGAACCGGTCAGTTCCAAAAGTATCCTACAGATATACGGGGGAAAAGTAGTGGTACACCCCTTCTAATTATTGCTTTATACAAGATTACAGAAACTACTAGTAGCTCTAAATAAGCAGTTGGCAGTTGTAGCCCAGAAGTTAAAGGACTAGCAATCCAAAGGTCGCTGGTTTAAGTCCCACCACTGCCAGGTTGCCACTGTTGGGCCCTTGAGCAAGGCCCTTAACCCTTAATAGCTTAGACAATGTACAGTATACTGTCACCATACTGTTAGTTGCTTTGGATAACAGTGTCTGCTAAATGACAAAAACGTAAATGTCTTTGGACTTGATGGGAATGTGGGAGGAAACCGGAGCACCCGGAGGAAACCCAGACACAGGGAGAACATGCAAACTCCACACAGAAAGGACCCGGACCGCCTGGCCAGGGAATCGAACCCATGATCTTCTTGCTGTAAGGAGACGGCGCTACCCACTGAGCCACCTCCAATAACAAGTTACTGGACTAGTAATCATAAGGTTGCTGGCTCAAGTCCCACCACTGCCAGGTTGTCACTGTTGGGCCCTTGAGCAAGGCCCTTAACCCTCAATTGCTTAGACAGTATACTGTCACAGTACTGTAAGTCTGCTAAATGCCAAACAATGTAAATGTACTCTAACTTGACTGTGGGAAGAAAACTGGAGCACACAGGGAGAACATGCCAACTCCACACAGAAAGGACTCGGACCACCTGGCCACTGAGCCACCTCCAATAACACCGCAGTTGTAGCTTAGTGGTTAAGGTACCGGACTAGTAACCAAAAGGTTGCTTGTTTAAATCCCACCACTGCCAGGTTGCCACTGTTGGGCCCTTGAGCAAGGCCCTTAACCCTCAATTGCTTAGATTGTATCAGTCACAGTACTGTAAGTCTGATATATGCCAAAAATGTAAATGTAATCTAACCTGACTGCATATCTTTGGACTGTGGGAGGAAACCCAGACACAAGGAGAACATGCAAACTCCACACAGAAAGAACCCTGATCGCCCAGCCAGGGAATCGAACCCAGGCCCTTCCGCAGTCTTGTAAAATGAATCATATTTGTATGTATAATATAATGTGTATAGCTTTAATAAACAGTGGATCTTTGTTCTCCTCCTCTCTCAGGGCGCGTTTTACGGCATGTTGATCGGACTGGCGATCGGACTGGCCAGGATGCTGGCCGAGTTCGGATACGGGACGGGAAGCTGCGCCAATCCCAGCGACTGCCCGACCATCATCTGCGGCGTGCACTACCTCTACTTCGGCCTCATCCTGTTCGCCATCTCCTGTGTGCTGGTGCTGGTCATCTCGCTCGCCACCAAACCCATCGACGACAAGCACGTAAGATTCTTACCACCACGGGGTCTGTCTGAAAAAAAATAACCTACTGATCTCTTTATATAGACGCATTTTACATCATCATACACTGCCGAGAAGAGGGCGTGTCTAAATTCTTAGATCCCTTAAAATGCTCCTACGGAGGCGCATTAATTCTGAGTGATGGTCTGACTGAATGACGAGGGAGCGTCCGACGCCTCTTCAGCGCTGAGGGCAATCCCAGCATTCAGTGCGGCACGACCTTTCTTACAAAAAACTACAAACATGGCAGACAAATATAACGTGGAGCAACCAACAGAGTTCTTTTTAAATGTAAATACATTTTCATTGATGTTTAATCTGTATAAAGGTGTAATTATACGAGTGTCGTTTATTTGTAAATTGGGGCGTCAGGGACAGTTTGAGCATTTTCGGTACACGGAGGGAGACGTTAGCCGGCGTGCTAGCGGGTTTGAACGGCCTGAGGCTAACTGTGTTAGCTTAGTAAGCTAAAACTGCGATGACATAATTGCCGTCTCAGTAGAGCGTCTAAATAATCTGCCTCATGAGCTCCATGTCTTATTAGAATCCTCTCTACTGAGGCAGCTGATCAGGTAGGCATTAGGCAGCAAGGCAGCCCAGTAGGTTTTCACACAGACCCACGGAGTGAATTCAGAAATTATTCACACCCCTCTGCATCTTGCACACTTTATCATGTTGAATGGTTAGAATTGCCTTTTTTTTTACCACCAATTTACACTTAATCACTCGTAATAAAGGAGTGAAGAGCTTTTTTTGAAAAAAAAATCTGTCTCCTATGTCTGAGGAGACATAAATGGACATAAATGAAAGGATTTATAGGTAGAAAAGATATAAATAACAACAATATGTACCGTATGGTCGAAAACGTTCACTGTGAAACATGGTGGTGGCAGCATCATTCTATAGGGGTGCTTCTCAGCAGCAGGGAATTCAGGGACGAATAAATGCAGCCAATTACAGAAACAAACACAGAATAGGGCAACTGTTCACTGTTCAACACAGTTCAACAATGACCCAAAGCATGCAGCCTAAACAACACTGGAGTGTGTGTGTGTGTCAAGTCAAGTCAAATTTATTTGTATAGCGCTTTTTACAAGGGACTTCGTCTCGAAGCAACTTTACAGAATCCAGGACCAACAGACAAAAAACCCCCATAGAGCAAGCCGAGGGTGTGTGAGTGTGTGTGTAACATGTTTATGTGTGTGTGTGTGTGTGTGCAGTTGTACAGGCTGTGCTGGAGTTTGAGGAACAGTAAGGAGGAAAGGGTTGACCTGGACGCTGATGAATGGACCGAGGAGCAGAACGACGACACTCTGGATGTAGATGGTGAGACAGTCAGGAGAATTTATTGATAATACATGGGCAGGTATTATGTAACACTGTGTGTGTGTGTGTGTGTGTGTGTGTGTTGAACCTTGCACACTTGAACATTATTAAATCAGCAGTTCTGGTTCTGGTTCTGGTTTTGTTCCCCACTGTGTGGATCATTATTTACAACGTATCTGTAATTCCAGAACCCGAGTCGGATCCCAGCTGCTGGAAAAAAGCCTACAACTGGTTCTGTGGGTTCGAGCAGAAAAAAGCTCCACAGCTTACCAAGGAGGAGCAGGCCGAGCTGCAGAAACAGCTGACCGACACGACGGAGAGGCCGCTCTGGAGAAACGTGGTGAACGCCAACGCCATCGTCCTCCTGTGCGTCTGCGTCTTCTTCCACGGCTTCTTCGGATGAGGACGCCGCGCCGTCTCTCAGGTGGACGCAGGGACGTATCGGAACTCTTTACGGTGGATACGGATGAGGGATTATTTTTACACTGTCGGAAGTATAAAGGACGTGAATATTTTTTTTCCCCATCCAGCACTTGAATTGTTTTTAATAACCGAGCAAGAACTGCAAGTTTAAACCAAGTAAATAATGAAAATAATATTATTTAAATAAATTATTGTGTATTTCCAGTCTGAGCTGCATGGTTTAAGCAGAATGTATTTAATTTAGCACGTTTTATAACTTTTAATAACTTAAATTATCAGTAATTAAATAAAATAAAAGTAAAATAAACATTTTTAAAGTATCCTTAATGTTTCCAAATTACACATGCACTGTATACCTTGTTTCTACACTCACTATCCATTTTATCAGCTCCACTTACCATATAGAAGCACTTTGTAGTTCTACAATTACTGACTGTAGTCCATCTGTTTCTCTGCATGCTTTGTGAGCCCCCTTTCACCCTGTTCTTCAATGGTCAGGACCCCCACAGGACCCCCACAGACCAGGTATTATTTAGGTGGTGGATCATTCTCAGCACTGCAGTGACACTGACATGGTGGTGGTGTGTTAGTGTGTGTTGTGCTGGTATGAGTGGATCAGACACAGCAGCGCTGCTGGAGTTTTTAAACACCTCACTGTCACTGCTGGACTGAGAATCGTCCACCAACCAAATACATCCAGCCAACAGCGCCCCGTGGGCAGCGTCCTGTGACCACTGATGAAGGTCTAGAAGATGAGCGACTCAAACAGCAGCAATAGATGAACGATCGTCTCTGACTTTACATCTACAAGGTGGACCGACTAGGTAGGAGTGTCTAATAGAGTGGACAGTGAGTGGACACGGTATTTAAAAACTCCAGCAGCGCTGCTGTGTCTGATCCACTCATACCAGCACAACACACACTAACACACCACCACCATGTTAGTGTCACTGCAGTGGTTTTAATGTTATGGCTGATCAGTATACTGTATATACTATATAAACTATATATTACTGTTGCCTCACAGCAAGAAGATCCTGGGTTCGATCCCCAGGTGGGGCAGTCCAGGTCTTTTCTGTGTGGAGTTTGCATGTTCTCCCCGTGTCTTTGTGGGTTTACTCCGGGAGCTCCGGTTTCCTCCCACAGTCCGACAACGTGCAAGTGAGGTGAACTGGAGACACTAAATTGTTCATGACTGTGTTTGATATTAAACTTGATCTTAAGCAGTAACTACCGTTCCTGTCATGAATGTAACTAACGTGTAAAACATGACGTTATAATCCTAATAAATAAATCAATAATCATTAAAAGGGGCGTCCCAATACTTTTGCTAGTTTAGTGTATCTCTTTTGGACTTTATGTTCTACACAACACACGTTTTTTTTGTGTGATTAAATGATAAATTAATGATTTTTATTTGTATTAATGCGAATGAATGAAGAGAAACACAGACACACACACCCTCAGACACAAACAGACGGCCATTCATACTCTGCCGCTCTTCAGTAGGTTTTACAGTGTGTGCTGTGTGTGTGTGTGTGTGTGGGGGGGGGGGGGGGGGGGTATGTGTATGTCTATGTGTAGGTGTCTGTATAACCTCTATGCGTGTATATATTGGTGTGTGTATACATTACTGTGAATGTGTTTAATGGCTCATTGATGACAGAACTGTGTGTGTGTGTGTGTGTGTGTGTGTGTGTGTGTGTGTGTGTGAGTAAAAACATTAGTAATTAGCTAATATATAAAGTTGACCCCCAGGTGTCACTGTGTAATTTACACTCTTTCTACCACTCTGCCTATGGGTGTCTATATAACCTCTGTGTGTGTAGGGGTGTGTGAGTGTGTGAGTGAGTGATTGAGTGTGTGTGTGTGGGTGTATGTTTGTCTATATAACCTCTGTGTGAATTTATGTGTGTGTGTGGAGGGGGGGTATGTGTGTGGTTATGTGTGAGTGTCTATATAACCTCTGTGTCTGTAAAACGTGTGTGTGTGTGTGTGTGTAGTTGTTTATATAACATCTGTGTGTGTGTAGGTGTCTATATAACGTGTGTGTGTGTAGGTGTCTATGTAACGTGTGTGTGTGTATAGGTGTCTATATAACATCTGTGTGTGTGTGTAGGTGTCTATATAACATGTGTGTGTGTATAGGTATCTATATAACATCTGTGTGTGTGTGTGTGTGTAGGTGTCTATATAACGTGTGTGTGTATAGGTGTCTATATAACATCTGTGTGTGTGTGTATAGGTGTCTATATAACATTTGTGTGTGTGTAGGTGTCTATGTAACATGTGTGTGTGTGTATAGGTGTCTATATAACATCTGTGTGTGTGTGTGTGTATAGGTGTCTATATAACATGTGTGTGTGTATAGGTGTCTATATAACATCTGTGTGTGTGTGTAGGTGTCTATATAACATCTGTGTGTGTGTGTGTGTGTAGGTGTCTATATAACGTGTGTGTGTATGGGTGTCTATATAACATCTGTGTGTGTAGGTGTCTATATAACGTGTGTGTGTGTATAGGTGTCTATATAACACCTGTGTGTGTGTATAGGTGTCTATATAACATTTGTGTGTGTGTAGGTGTCTATATAACATATCTGTGTGTGTGTGTGTGTGTAGGTGTCTATATAACGTGTGTGTGTGTGTAGGTGTCTATATAACGTGTGTGTGTGTATAGGTATCTATATAACATCTGTGTGTGTGTGTGTGTGTGTGTGTAGGTGTCTATATAACATATCTGTGTGTGTGTGTAGGTGTCTATATAACGTGTGTGTGTGTATAGGTGTCTATATAACATTTGTGTGTGTGTAGGTGTCTATGTAACGTGTGTGTGTGTATAGGTGTCTATATAACATCTGTGTGTGTGTGTGTGTATAGGTGTCTATATAACATGTGTGTGTGTATAGGTGTCTATATAACATCTGTGTGTGTGTGTAGGTGTCTATATAACGTGTGTGTGTGTGTGTGTGTAGGTGTCTATATAACGTGTGTGTGTGTAGGTGTCTATATAACGTGCGTGTGTGTATAGGTATCTATATAACATCTGTGTGTGTGTGTGTGTAGGTGTCTATATAACATATCTGTGTGTGTGTGTGTAGGTGTCTATATAACGTGTGTGTGTGTGTGTGTGTGTATAGGTGTCTATATAACATCTGTGTGTGTGTGTGTGTGTGTGTAGGTGTCTATATAACGTGTGTGTGTAGGTGTCTATATAACGTGTGTGTGTGTATAGGTATCTATATAACATCTGTGTGTGTAGGTGTCTATATAACATATCTGTGTGTGTGTGTAGGTGTCTATATAACGTGTGTGTAGGTGTCTATATAACGTGTGTGTGTGTATAGGTATCTATATAACATCTGTGTGTGTGTAGGTGTCTATATAACATATCTGTGTGTGTGTGTGTGTAGGTGTCTATATAACGTGTGTGTGTGTGTAGGTGTCTATATAACGTGTGTGTGTGTATAGGTATCTATATAACATCTGTGTGTGTGTGTGTGTGTAGGTGTCTATATAACATATCTGTGTGTGTGTGTAGGTGTCTATATAACGTGTGTGTGTGTATAGGTGTCTATATAACATTTGTGTGTGTGTAGGTGTCTATGTAACGTGTGTGTGTGTATAGGTGTCTATATAACATCTGTGTGTGTGTGTGTATAGGTGTCTATATAACATCTGTGTGTGTGTGTGTGTGTAGGTGTCTATATAACATATCTGTGTGTGTGTGTGTAGGTGTCTATATAACGTGTGTGTGTGTGTGTGTGTGTGTATAGGTGTCTATATAACATCTGTGTGTGTGTGTGTGTGTAGGTGTTTATATAACATCTGTGTGTGTGTGTGTGTGTAGGTGTCTATATAACGTGTGTGTGTGTATAGGTGTCTATATAACATCTGTGTGTGTGTGTAGGTGTCTATATAACATCTGTGTGTGTGTGTAGGTGTCTATATAACATCTGTGTGTGTGTGTAGGTGTCTATATAACATCTGTGTGTGTGTGTAGGTGTCTATATAACGTGTGTGTATAGGTGTCTATATAACATCTGTGTGTGTGTGTGTGTGTGTGTGTAGGTGTCTATATAACATCTGTCTGTGTGTGTGTGTGTAGGTGTCTATATAACATCTGTGTGTGTGTGTGTGTAGGTGTCTATATAACATCTGTGTGTGTGTGTGTGTGTAGGTGTCTATATAACGTGTGTTTATAGGTGTCTATATAACATCTGTGTGTGTGTGTGTGTGTGTAGGTGTCTATATAACATCTGTGTGTGTGTGTGTGTGTGTGTAGGTGTCTATAACATCTGTGTGTGTGTAGGTGTCTATATAACATCTGTGTGTGTGTGTGTAGGTGTCTATATAACGTGTGTGTATAGGTGTCTATATAACATCTGTGTGTGTGTGTGTGTGTGTAGGTGTCTATATAACATCTGTGTGTGTGTGTGTCTGTAGGTGTCTATATAACATCTGTGTGTGTGTGTCTGTAGGTGTCTATATAACGTGTGTGTATAGGTGTCTATATAACATCTGTGTGTGTGTGTGTGTGTGTGTGTGTGTGTGTATAGGTGTCTATATAACATCTGTGTGTGTGTGTAGGTGTCTATATAACGTGTGTGTATAGGTGTCTATATAACATCTGTGTGTGTGTGTGTGTGTGTGTAGGTGTCTATATAACATCTCTGTGTGTGTGTGTGTGTGTGTGTGTGTGTGTGTGTGTGTGTAGGTGTCTATATAACATCTGTGTGTGTGTGTGTAGGTGTCTATATAACGTGTGTGTGTATAGGTGTCTATGTAACATCTGTGTAGGTGTGTGTGTGTGTGTAGGTGTCAGATTACAGGACTGGCAGAGCTTGGCATGGCTGCGCCGTTCTTGGTACTGGACCTATTGTGACCCTGACCAAGATGAAGCGGCTAGTAGAAGTGGATAAATAAATGAAGAACATTACACTGTAAGGCTTGACCTGGACATGCTTAACCTAGTGGTTAAGGTACTAGACTAGTAATCAAAAGGTCATTGGTTCAAGCCCCACCACTGTCAGATTGCCACTGCTGGGCCCTTGAGCAAGGCCCTTAACCCTCAATTGCTTATACTGTCACAGTACTGTGAGTTGCTTTGGATATAAGCGTCTGCTAAATGCTGAAAATGTAAATGCAGTTGATGTATGGGATACTGTACCTGTGTGTGTGTGTGTGTGTGTGTGTGTGTGTGTGCAGCTACTTCAGCATTTCAGAATGAATGGCAGCAATGTAAAGCCTGTGTGTGTGTGTGTGTGCCTGTCAATGAGAAGGGGTGGAGACGCTGAGCCGTGATTGGCTGACGTTCCTCGGTAGCCATGAGAAAAACGTGATTCGGTCTGCAAAGGCACTGCAGCAGAGACTGCAAAGAGAGAGAGAGAGAGTGTGTGAGAGAGAGTGAGAGAGCAAGAGAGAAGGTGCGAGAGAAAGAGAGAGAGAGGTAGAAAAAAGAGCAAAAGAGAGAGAGAGAGAGTGAGAGAGAGAGCACAGGGGTGGGTGAGAGAGCAAGAGAGAGTGAAAGAGAGAGAGCGAGAGAGGCTGAGTCAGACTAAAAGGGAGGAAGGGGCGAGAGAGCTGAGCCGAGCAGAAAAAGGAAGGGTGGGCATCGAAGGAGGGTGAAAAAAGAGAGAGCGCGATCGGGAGTGGATGCCAGCCATAAGACTGCAGCGTTAAGAGAGAGCGGACGAAGAAGAGAGAGAGAGAGCGAGTGAGAGAGCGAGTGAGAGAGCGAGTGAGAGAGCTGACCGTCGGAGGAATGGCTAAGCGGATGGTCAGCGGACGATCTTGAAGCAGGAGAAGATTCAGGACGGAGGAGAGCAGGAGAACCTCCTCCATCATCAGTCCATGTGTCAGGCTGTGACGCAGTCTCCTCCATCATCCCTCCACCTCCCCTCCCGAACCCTCGGCGGGGATCCGTCCGTCCTCCGCAGCATCCCTCCATCAGCGCCCGGGTACCTGGACCAGCGTGCTTTAGGTACGATCTTATCTTGATCTGGGGTGGATGGGAGGCTGGCGGCGTCATCATCGTTCCCATCATCTGCATCGTCGTTAACATCATCATCGTCTGTGTCATCAGCATCATCGGTGCCAAAGTGGATGCCACAGCAACTGGGCACACACACACAGGTGTGTACGTGAGTGTGTGTGTGTGTGTGTGTGTGTGTGTGTGTGTGTGTGTGTGTGTTTCATTCTGTTAACCTTTTATTTTAGGAAACTGTGGCTGTTATGCTACCTTCATGTGCACTGTAATTCTATGTGCGTAAGTGTTCCGCAGACCTGACGGACAGAATAAGGTGTGTGTGTGTGTTCATGTTCCGATAGGTTTGTTGTGTACTCGACGTGGATGATAACTGTAAAGCTGTGAGGCTGCATGTGTGTGTGTGTGTGTGTGTGTGTGTGTTCATGTAGCAACATTCATTCATTCATTCATTGTCTGTTTTATCACAGATTTATCCTGATCAGGGTCTCAGTGGGTCAGATTCCCTAGTTAAAACGTGGGAAACACCTCGGACAGGTCGCCAGTCCATCACAGGGCACACACACAACAAACACACACACACACACACACACACACACATACTCACAGCAAATACACACACACAGACACAACAAACACACACACACACAGACACAACAAACACACACACACACACACACATAGACACAATAAACACACACACATAGACACAATAAACACACAAACATAGACACAACAAACACACACACTCTTAACAACAAACACACACACATACACAACAAACACATACATACTCACAACAAATACACACACACACACATAGACACAACAAATACACACACACATAGACACAACAAATACACACACACACATAGACACAATAAACACACACACATACACAACAAATACACACACACATAGACACAACAAATGCACACACACACATAGACACAACAAACACACACACATACACAACAAACACACACATACTCACAACAAATACACACACACACACATAGACACAACAAATACACACACACATAGACACAACAAATACACACACACACATAGACACAATAAACACACACACACACATAGACACAATAAACACACACACATAGACACAACAAATACATACACAACAACAAGCACACACACACACTCTTAACAACAAACACACACACATACACAACAAACACACACATACTCACAACAAATACACACACATAGACACAACAAATACACACACACAACAACAAACACACACTCTTAACAACAAACACACACACGCTCAACAAACACACACACAACAAACACACACACAATAAACAAACACACACAGACTCAACAACACACACACTTACTGCAATTTCAGTAGCTCCAGTTGTTCTGACTACACGTGAGGAAGGAAACCAACACAGATGCGGGGAGAACATGCAAACTCCACACAGAAAGGACCCAGACCACTCCACCTGGGAATCAAACCCAGGACCTTCTTGCTGTGAGGTGACAGCAACATACAGTCAGGCCAAATGAAGCTCCTAACAATGACCCAAAGTGTGTGTGTGTGCCCTGTGATGGACTGGCGACCTGTCCAGGGTGTTTCCTGCTTATCACCTGACCCACAGTGACCCTGACCAGCAATTTTTCACCTCTAGTCGCCTGAATCGCTGATCACTCATCGCCCTGCGTTCACACCGGCAGCGTCATCGTCGTCTGTGGGTGTTTGGTTGCCACGATTGAACTGACACCAAGCAAAAAAATAAGAGAACAAATGCTGTGAGAGAAGCGGCTCCATATCGTGATGCTCCCACCGCTATACTTCACAGTAATTCTGTCTTCTAGCTGAATTAGTATCAGAGAGTTTTACTTTGGTTTCATCTGAGCAGTTTTATCATCTCTGGGTTTAGGTGTTAGCAAAATAGTTTCACGAGAGATGAAGTGACCTGTGTTGCTTTTTTTTTTTTGAGTGTGTAACTGTTGTTCCTGCTGCTTTCCAGTCATCCTGAAACTGTTTTTAGGTCACTGCTGGCTTTTTTCACATTTTAAGCATTAATCTTGAAGCACTCAGGTGCTGCACCTGTCCGGGGACGACGTGTGGTGCTGTGAGCTTTCCACTTGCGGATTATTGAAAGAATTGTCCCTGCACGGATGTTTGAGGTGTCGATGTGACTCTTTTGTTATTTGGATGTGGTGAAATAACTTTATTTGTGATATTTTTTTAAAAACTTCTTCACCATGACCTGCTACTCATCGTGTGAAATCGTTTGTACCGATAGTTTCGTCTTTTATGATAAAAACAGGTGCATTTTACACAAGAACATTTTTATCTGGATGTATTTGATGTTTGTCTGCAGCCAAATTTCTATTCCTCTTCTTTGGCACCCAGTTCAGTCCTGACCAATCAGAGCTCATCCCTACACACGATCGCTTCTTTTCACCTGTCAGGGGCGAGGTCTCCCAGAGCACAGTATCTCATGTGGAGAGCCACCGATCCACCAGTCAGCAGCTCCAACCTGAAATCAGATCTGAAGCGTGACTCACTGTCATGTTGACTGTACAGTCAGTGATGGACTACACAGGGATGAGATTTACAGACGAGCGATTTACCTCCAGGATTTCATTTTTAGCAGGAACGCGTCTGATTCATTATCAGATTGTTTTGTTCTATTTGTTCTGTAGATACGAGCCTTTTTTTGCTTGGCGTCAGTTAAATCGTGGCAACCAAACACCCACAGGTGACGATGATGTGTGAACACATGCCGCTTCTTTTCACCTGTCAGGGGCGGGGTCACACAGAGCGCAGTATCTCATGTGGAGAGCCACACTGCCATCCAGTCATTAGAGGCCGCACTTGCACCAGAGTCAAGGAACCCTGTTTTAGCCGTCGTCCCTCCTCCTACAGACACAGCCAGTCGTGTGTTTGAATAGGCGCCCGTCTGGCTGATAGCAGAGCTGAGATTCGAACTCTAGAGCTTAAGATCTCATCACTGGATGTCACATTTAGAATTTTACTTATATCATAAACGAACTGAATCATTTTCTTATTTAATCTAAATACATTTCGTTCATATCTGTAAGTTTTTCATTCCGACTGCTCATATTTAGGCGTCGCTACAGTGGATTTGGGTTCGAATACCAGACTTGGCACAGTTTTTACTCTGGATGCCCTTCCTGACAAGACCCTCCTTATAATATCCGGGCTTGGGACCAGCACTGAGAGCGCACTGACGAGTTCACCTCCTAATGGCCGGGCTGTTTCAGCCCTCACTCTCAGACGTTAGACAATCAATCACGTCCATGCAGACGCCCGACCGGGTAGCAATCGAACCCTTGATCCTTAGATCTCAGTATTAGTGGACTAGCGTTCTAAATGAAAATTTGTTTCCTCTCACTTCATGCAGCACTTTAGTCCAGCGTCCCCAACCTTTTTTGCACCACAGACCGGTTTCAAATAAGATATAATTTCACTTACCGGCGAGCATAATAGAAAACACAAAGTGCATAACGATACTGCTCACCAATGATGGAAATCAGTGGGATGTTCACTGCAGCGAGATGCTCCCACCTAGTGGTGATAGGAGACAATAACACCCAAAGTGTGTTCCTAAAGTCCAGTTACTCTGTAACTTACGTAACTCTAATTATTTATTCTTCCTGTGCAGCCCAATAATAAATGACACACAGATCGGTGGTTGGGGACCACTGCTTTCAACAACAGATGTTTTTGCAATGCATCATGGGAGAGATTTAGGTGTGGAATTAGACTCCAAACGAGCAGACGGAGCTTCAGTGTTCATACATGACATGAACAAAAGTATTGGGACGCCCCTTCATATAATTGAATTCATGTGTTACAGTTACAACAGTCGCTAATAGGTGTAATAAATCAGTTATATAAAGGAAACTTTATGCTTCTAACTTTGTAGCAACAGCTTAGGGAAGGACCTGTTCTACTGTACCTCTGTGCACAAAACAAGCTCTATAAAGACATAAAGAAACTTCCTGACCTCTGCTCTACTGAGCAGCTCTGGAACGAACCGGAACATCAACTGAGCTCCAGCCTTTCAAATGCTCTCTTGAACGGGCACAAATTCCCACAGACATGCTCCAAAATTTTGTGAGAAGCCCTCTCAGAAGAGCGGCTCTTGTTTTCTTTATTTTAACAGCATTTATTTTTGAAATGAGGCGTCCAGCAAGCTCACGGTCAGGCGTCCAGATACTTTTGGTATTCGATACGATGTTCTGGACAGACGTTCATGCATCTTAGCTTAGTGCTGCTCTGATTGCATAACCTGCACTGCTGCTGGCGCATCCCCCCTCCCTGCATGCAACACACACACACACACACACACACGGTGACTGAACGGCCTCCACACCTCACGCGCTGATGAACGTACAGACCAGCGCAGCATCTCGGCTGCTTTATTGTTCTCCGCACAGTAATTAGCGTCAGGGCTAATGGGTTGCTTTGCTAGCGTAATGAGCGCCTGGACGCGCGGGGTAATCAGTGTGGTGGGTTATTAGCGTAACGTGGTTTGATATAAAGAGCGCGAGAGAAGTGCGAGTAAAACGTGTATACACAGACCGAGCATTTTATTAGGTACACCTGTCTGATATGTACCTTCATTCATTCATTGTCTCTTACCATTGCTCCATCCTGGTCAGGGTCCCGGTGAGTCTGATGCATCACACTTGCCAGTGAACATGCAAATCAGTCGGGTAATCGAACCCAGACCCTTCTTGCTGTGAGGAGACACTTCGAGGCTACCACTGTGCCACCCAACCGACACGTACATTCACGAGTTATTTAATGAGCTACAATTACCATACAGATGAATTTTGTGGGTATACAATGACTGACTGTAGCCCATGTTGGTCTGTTCGTTCTGCCGCCCCCTTTCTACTCCAGTCTAAGAACTGGAAAAAGGCATTAATATATTCAGAAGGTTTTGGACTGTGTCTGTGGGGGTTTGTGACCATTCATTTCAGTAGCTCCATGTTTTTGCACTTGAGGAGAACATACCAATTCCACACAGAAAGAACCTTGGCTGCCCGACCAGGGAATCGAACCCAGACCCTTCTTGCTGTGAGGTGACAGAGCCACCCACGGTGCCACCCAACCGACATGTACATTCATTGATTATTTAATGAGCTACAGTTACCATACAGATGAACGTTGTGGGTATACAATGACTGACTGTTGCCCATGTGTTGGTCTGTTTGTTCTGCCACCCCCTTTCTACTCCATTTATCAATCGAAATGAGTGGAATGAAGACACAGGCATTAATATATTCAGAAGGTTTTGGGCTGTGTCTGTGGGGGTTTGTGACCATTCATTTCAGTAGCTCCATTTGGCATGACTGCATGTTTTTGCACTCGGGGAGAACATGCAAATCCACACAGAAAGAACCTTGGCTGCCCAGCCGGCTGGGGAATCAAACACAGACCCTCCTTGCTGTGAGGTGACACTTCGAGGCTACCCACTGTGCCACTGTGCCACCCAACCCATACATACATTCACTGATGATTCTATAAGCTACAATTATCATACAGATGAATGTTGTGGGTATACAATGACTGACTGTAGCCTGTGTTGGTCTGTTTGTTCTGCCGCCCCCTTTCTACTCCATTTATCAATCAAAAGGAACCCTTTAAGCCCCTAAGGATAGTGAGTGAAATGAAAACACGGGCATTAATATATTCAGAAGGTTTTGGACTATGTCTGTGGGGGTTTGTGACCATTCATTTCAGTAGCTCCAGTTGGCCAGACTGTGGGGAGAACATGCAAATCCACACAGAAAGAACCTTGGCTGCCCGGCCGGGGAATTGAACCCAGACCCTTCTTGCTGTGAGGTGACACTTTGAGGCTACCCACTGCACCACCCAACCGACACATACATTCACTGATTATTCTATAAACTACAGTTATCATACAGATGAACGTTGTGGGTATACAATGACTGCATGTAGCCTGTGTTTGTCTGTTTGTTCTGCCGCCCCCTTTCTACTCTATTTATCAATCGAAATGACCCCCTAAGCCCCTGAGGACCAGATAAAGTGTGGGTGGTGTGTGTTCTCAGCACTGATATGACCGCGTATACAATATTTTCAGAAGATGAAGGTTTTGGACTGTGTCTGTGGGGGTTTGTGACCATTCAAAATCAAACAAAGTTCTTTCTAACTGTCAGCTGTCAAGGGCTTCTGTGCAGGGTGCTAGAACTCGTCCACATCAAGGTTCTCAACTTGCTCAACCCCTCTCTGTTCTTTTAAAGAGGTCCACTAGATTTTGGAACATGACTGCAGGAATTGGCTTCCATTTATCCACCAGTGGACCTTGTACATGACACATAACCCTATGTTATGGTTGACTGGTGAACTATAGGACCTGAGAGTGGTGGACCAGTCTGACCTGGGAACTGACCGCACCTCAGTACTTCCCAAGGACACACACCTTCATTTGTGTGTGTGTGTGTGTGTGTGTGTGTGTGTGTGTGTGTTGCATCAGCGACTGCAGGAGGAACAAAGAGTTCCCGCTGAACTGCAGGCAAAATGGCTGACACATGCTCTGACATTCACTGAATTATTAAATGCTGCTCGCTTCACACACACACACACACACACACACACACACTAATCCCTTCATTGTTGATGGATGATGTGCACGTGTGTGTGTGTGTGTGTGTGTGTGTGTGTGTGTGTGTGATGGTTTTGCTCTGAGGTGGAATCTAGCGGGAGATGAGCTGCATCGCTGCAGTCGCTGCATTCACACACATGCATGCAATCACCAAGGCAACACACACACACACACACACACGTGTGAGCACACATTCACACATTTACATGAAATCGTTTACACACACACACACACACACACACACACACACACACACACAATAGAGAGAAACAGAGAGGAGCGTTACATTCAGATACACTATAGGGCCAAAAGTATTTGGACACCTGACCATGAGCTTTTTGGACAAACGGTATTAGAACAGAGTGACCTCTGAGAAGGCTTTGAAGTATGTCTGTGGGAATTTGTGCCCATTCAGTCAAAACATGACAACGTTTAAATCATATGGCCGGGCATTGAAAGGTTCAGTTGATGTTCCGGTTTGTTCCAGAGCTGTTGAGTGGAGCTGAGGTCAGGGCTCTGTGCAGGACACACAGGAAACAGGGGCACAGTCATGCTGGAACAGGACAGGGCCTTTCCTAAACTGTTGCTGCAAAGTTAGAAGCATATCATTTCCTCTATACGTATATATGATTTATTACACCTCATAGCTACTGTTGTGGCTGAATTAAAAGCGGTGTCCCAATACTTTCATCTATATAGTGTGTTCTAGTTTGTGTGTGTGTGTGTGTGTGTGTGTGTGTGTTGAGCCCTTGATACTGAGATGTGATCAATACACACCTGGGTGGATTCACAACTGTTAAGCCGTCTTTATTTAGAGATAATCGCTCTTAATGTGGTTTGGTGGAGTCCAACAAGATAGTGCTACCTATAGTAACACACACACACACACTCCATTTACTTATACACACAGACACACTCATCCATCCATTCACATTCACATACACACACACACACACACACACATTCATCCAATCACATACACACACATTCATAAGTTCACACACAGACACACACACACACACACACAAAAAGAGAGATGCACACAAACACATATTCATCCATTCACATAACCACACACACAAACACTGTAAAAGTACAAAGATAAAGAGATACAGGCTGAAAGGGGTCAGGAATGTTCTGGGTGGTTGATGTGAATGTGTGTGTGTGTGTGTGTGTGTGTGTGTGTGTGTGTGTGTGTGTGTGCAGGACTGAGTCAGGGATGCACAGGGACGTTCTAGATCTTTAAAAATATTGAGCGCTGGAGCATCCTCACTGTTTATTAGCACCGATGGGAGTGAAGAAGGTAGGTGTGTGTGTGTGTGTGTGTGTGTACTTTCTGCTTCTGTGGAATGCGATGAGATCTAACATTCGAGGGAACACTGCACTCCCAGTTTAAATGAATGTGAGGCCTGGGAGTGTGTTTATTCCTACACTGCGATATCAGAGTGTGTGTGTGTGTGTGTGTGTGTGGTTTGTTGGGCTCCACTAATGTTCATTTTGGAAAAAAATTCCTTATAATAAAGTGATTTAATTATATGTGTGTGTGTGTGTGTGTGTGTGTGTGTGTGTGTGTCGGGGTGTTGGTGAGATGATGGGCTGAACGTTCCTCTTACATTCAAACAATTTTGGATTTCATAGGGGCGTAGTAGCCTAGCGGTTAAGGTAATGGACTATTAATCAAAAGGTTGCTGGTTCAAGCCCCACCACTGCTAGGTTGCCACTGTTGAGCCCTTATTTTTTTGCATTTTCTTCCCATTTTCCTCATGATTTAGGGCACTCAATTTTGTCTTCCACTGCTGAGGGACACCAGATTGCATCTGAGGAGAGCACGTCGCTGTACACGCCTCTTCCGACACGTGTACAGCCCTCCTCTTCTCGCCCATGCTTTCTGCACAGGCGTCTCTTCCACCAATCAGGGTCCTTACACAGCGTATGAAGATCCCACCCACCCACACATGGTCCGGCCCCCACCCTGCAGATACAGTGGCCAATTAGTATCTGCTGCAGGCACTGCCTAGCCGACCGGTGGCAACGGCGAGTTTCAAACCAAGGAGTTCAGAATCTCTGTGCTGGTGTGCTAGTGGAATATCCCGCTGCGCCATCTGGGCGCCACCACTGTTGAGCTCTTGAGCGAGGCCCTTAACCCTCAATTGCTTAGACAGTATATCGTCACAGTACTGTAAGTCACTTTGGATTAAAGCGTCTGCTAAATGCCGAGATCGTAAATAAATCTATTCACAATATTATGTACGGTAGATGGTGAAAGCTTTGAGAAATCTTGAGCTGATTTGTGTGTGTCCCATTCTTTTAGTCTGTCGCAGTCATTAAATTAAAACTTGTATTATATTTAGTCAGTAAAAACATTGACATTTATTTCTTTGTATCAGTTTAACAAAGATTTCATAAAACAGGCGCCCCCTAGTGGGCACAATCAACAGTGCCTGCAGCAGACAAAATCGGCCACTAAAGTTTGCTGGGTGGGAAAAGACGGGACTAATAAGGGAGCTGTGTTAGTAGTCTGAGGCGCCTGTACAGAAGTGGAGGAACGCGGAGATCAGCGTGTGACTCTCCGTGCGTGAGACTGGTGCACGAATCCACCAAAACACGGGTGAATAAGAAGGGGTCGGTGGACCATGGACGCATCAGAGGGAGCGTGGGGCAGGCGAATATACCCTCCTCGTACTCGGACACCATCAGGATCCCCAGCAGTGGAAAATGAATTGGCTGTGCTAAAATCGGGAGAAAAAGGGAGATACGATACACTACACAGACAAAAGTATTGGGATGCCCCTTCTAACTTTTCAATTTCAGCCACAACAATCACTAACAGGTAATAAATCAATCATATAAGGGAAATGAAATGCTTTACACTTTGCAGCAACAGTTTAGGGAAGGCCCTCACCTGCTCCAGCATGCCTAAAACTCCAGTGTCCTGCACAGAGCCCTAACTTCAGCCCCACTCAACAGCTCTGGAATGAACCGGAACATCAACTGGGGCTTTCTTTACCAGCATCAGTGCCCAGCCGTACAATTTAAACTAAATGGGCACAAATTCCCACAGACATATTTCAAAATCTTCAAAGTGAGAAGCCTTCTCAGAACAGCGGCTGATTTTTGAAATGGGACATCCAGCAGGCTCATGGTCAGGTGTCCAAATACTTTTGGTCAGACCCAACAAACGCCAAGGCATGTTGGCTGTTCCTATATATAGGTGACTTTGTGTATTCATGTGGCACCACACCCACCCTCCATTTCCTCAATAAAGCCCTGCATACGTCCACTCCGCCACCCCTCTGCCCCTGCTTCCCTCCACCCCTCCGCCCCCCTCCCACTCCACTCCCCGCCTAGTGCTGACTGGGTTAAACACACACTTCATTACATTAGCCAGCTCTTCCCGGCCGTCGACGGTCCACCGCGCGCACCGGTACAGAACCCATCAGCAGAACAGCCTCTTATATAACTGCATCCGGCGGGGGGCAGGTTCTCAGAGTCACCCGACCTCCGTACATCCGTCTTACGTTCTGTTCTGTGATGAAATGAAACAGGAGAGCTGAATGCTGAGACACTGTGTGCTCCTCAGAGATAGTGAGAACTAAGATCAGCTCGAGTGATTAACCACCGGGAAACAAAGCGTGACGTGAACGGTGGGGTCAGTGAATGCAGCACGGCGCCGAACATGTTCATCTTATCGACATCTCCCTCCAAAAATGCAGACGGTCCGGTGATGCGCTGTTGGCATTTTTCTCATATTTTCCAGTGTCCAGGGTTGTACTGTCGCCTCACAGCAAGAAGGTCCTGGGTTCGATTCCCAGGTGGAGTGGTCCGGGTCCTTCTTTTCCCCGTGTCCACATGGGTTTCCTCTGGGTGCTCCGGTTTCCTCCCACAGTACAAAGACATGCAGTCAGGTTAACTGTGTGTGTGTGTGTGTGTGTGGTGTGTGTGTGTGTGTTTGCCGTGTGGTAAACTGGCGACCTGTCTGGAGTGTTTCCTACCTTTTGCCCACTGAATTGCACCCACTGCAACCCTAGTCAGAATAAAGTGGTGATAAAACAGACAATGAATTAATGACTGTGATTGTTATTATTATTATTTTAATATTATTATTGTTATTATTATTATTATTATCATTATTATTATTATTAATATTAATATTATTATTATTACTATTATTGTTATTATTATTATGATTATCATTAATAATATTATTATTAGTATCATTTTCATTATTAATAATAATATTATTATTATTATTGTTATTATTATTATTCATTTTATTATTCATATTATTATTATTAATATTATCATTATTATTCTTTTTTAAATTACTATTATTGTTATTATAAATTTTGCTATTATTATTATCATTATCATTATTAATATTACTATTATTATTATTATTATTGTTATTAATACTATTATTATTAGAATTATTATTATTATTAATATTATAATTTTTTATTTATGTTATTATTATTACTATTATTGTTATTATTATTATTATTATCATTATTAATATTATTATTATTAGTATCATTTTCATTATTAATATTATTATTATTATTGTTATCATTATTATTCAGTTTATTATTCATATTATTATTATTAATAATATTATCATTATTATTATTTTTTTAATTACTATTATTGTTATTATAAATTTTGCTATTATTATTATCATTATCATTATCATTATTAATATCACTATTATTATTATTATTGTTATTATTATTATTATTATTATTATCATGAATAATACTATTATTATTAGAATTATTATTATTATTAATATTATTATATTTTTTTTATGTTATTATTATTAATAATATTATTCATTATTAATTATTATTATAATTTAAAAAATTATATAAAATCCATTTATTTAATGTTATTATTAAAATAATTAAATGTAGTTATTTTGAAATCAGTAGATCATTTTTTATTGGTAGTTTGGTACCATGTGATTATTTCTTACATTTCATCATATTTACACATTTTATTTAATTACAGATTATTTTTTATTTATTTATTTATTTGTATGTGTTTTGATGGAGAATTAATTTCATGAGCAGATTGAAAGTGGGCCGGCCATTTTCTCCTCCAGATCTCATGCGTTCTGACGCCCACAGAGATACCAGCTTGTGCTAATGGCAGATGCACGCTTGTGTGTGTGTGTGTGTGTGTGTGTGAGTGTGTGAGTGTGTGTGTGTGTGTGTGTGAGTGTGTGTGTGAGTGTGTGTTTATTTTTGGCGCTACCTCGCAGCTCTGTGAATGTGAAAGATTTGAGACTCAGAAAATGGATGACAGCACAAGGAGGAGAAAAACGAACGTAATACAAGAACGTTTCTGAATTACGATGATTTGTATTCAAACCCGGATCTCAGGGGTGGTTGCCAGGTGCTACACAAACATGAATGACTGCGATGGATTGGCACCCTGTCCAGGGTTTTCCATTATTATCCATCTCTGTTCAGGTGCTTTTGACCAGCTGGTCAGCAGAGGTCACAGCAGCAGCAGCAGCGATGACGAGTCCTTTCGGCCTACCCACCATCAGACACAGCCAATCATGTCTGTGCAGGCGCCTGGTTGGCCGATCGTTCTCTCGTCAGTGCTGCCACACCCACCCTGAACGACCTGCTAGGGGCGGGGTTTTGTGTGTGGAGAGCCACGTACTGCCATCCACGATCAACCAGCAACAAGGATCCTCGTTGTTACAGACACACAGCCAATCATGTGTCTGTGTAGACCTGGCTCGTATCTCATCCGGTCACATTTATTTAAGGTGGTATTTTAGATGTAAGGACACTGTGGGTCTCACAGCAAGATGTCTGAGACTGTAGGGACCTTAAGATCCTTTAGCGTTCCAGCATGACTCTACCCCTGTGCCCACAGTGCCCACAGTGCCCACAGTGCTGTCCATAAAGATACAGTTTGAAGAGTTGTACTTGTGCACCCCAGGATTTTCCCCTCCATCACAAGATGACCAAAAATACATGGACACCCCTTCTAATGATTGATTTCAGGTGTTTCAGCAGCACCAATTGCTAACCTGATTATAGAACCAATTATATATGTGCTTCCAACTGTGCGGCAACAGTTTAAGGAAGGCCCTCTCCGGTTTCATGTCAAGCCGGACCTTTCCGACCAACATTAAATGATCTGTTGAGCACAAATGCATGCAGACACAGTCCGTAATCTTGTGGATGGCCTTTCCAAAAGTTCATTCATTCATTCATGGTCTGTTTTTACCACCGCTGTATCCTGGTCAGGGACGCGGTGGGTCTGATTCAGTGGGCGAAAGGCAGGAAACACACACACACACACACACACACACACTCATACCTAGGTATTCTCAGGTGCCCTGACTGTACATCTCTGTACTGTGGGAAGAAATCGGATCACCCGAAGGAAACCCACACAGACACGGGGAGAACATGCAAATTCAGATTGCTCCTCCTGGGAGTCGAACCCATGACCTTCTTACTGTGAGGTGACTAACTCCTGTTTTATCTTAAAGCTCATGGTGCTAAAAATGGCATCTCTAACAAGCTCCTGGTCAGGTGTCCACATAACTTTGGCCATATAGTGTACAAGGGTTTATTTGACTATTTCTTGTTCCCAGTTTGTTGACTTTCCTCCCAGTCCAGCCCAGAATCAGCAGCCCTGTGTGTATTTATAGGAACAGGATGGTGAGTTTTGGAAGGCGTTGTTCTTCTGACGTCACAAGTTTAAAGCCGTGAACGTGATGAGCGATAAAAAGCGACTCTAAAATAAAGTGTGTCTGCCGTTGCTGTGTTCTCTCTCTGTTCTGTCTTACATTCAGCATGTAGGTCACCTCACTTCATCTCCAAATTTACATCCTGACTGGTACTGTGTCAGTCCTCCTCACGACTTCCTGTCCTCCTTAATACCACATGACTGGAGTCTGTATGTTAGTAATCCTTTATTGTTTTTTATTGTTTTCCCTCCTCTGTTTACCCCTGGTGGGTACTTACAACCATTTATTGGCCCTTATTAAAGCTCCTCAGGTGTTTATGATGATCAGATCTGCAGAATTTACCACAATCAGCCCAACATAATTAATAGATCTCTCACCCTCACATATCCAACTGTGAAAATAGGCATCGTCATAGACATTTTGGAGAGCGGTCCTAATGTTTTGGCTCATCTGTGTCCACAAAGGGTTAAAAAATTTAATATTTTTACCTCTAAAGAATCAAGAACACAAGATAGTGTCAGAAGATGTTATATAAGGGCCGCTCAGGTGGCACAGCGGTAAAACACACGCTAGAACACCAGAGCTGGGATCTGGAACACATCGTATCGAGTCTCGGCTCTGCCTGCCGGCTGGGCTGAGCAGCCACATGAACAACGATTGGCATGTTGTTCAGATAGGGGTCTCTCTCATAACTGATGCAACTACGACCTCTGCTGGCTGATTGATGGCACCTGCACAGAGATGGGAATAGAGTGAGTTCATCAGGTGTGTTTCTCCGTACACAGGGTTGATCCTCACTGCCCACGTGTCAGAGGGGGCCTGGGTTAGCTTCGTTCTCCTCAATCAGAGCCGGGATCGGGATGGAGAGGAAGCATGACGCAATCGGGCAATTGGACGCGCTGAAGTTGGGAGAAAATGACATAACATGACATAAACAAAAATATATGAAAGATGTCATGTACAATAGAAGAATATAATAACATGAAAGGCGCTTGGGTGGCAGAGTGGTAAAGTACGCTGGCTCACTATTTATTTTCAGCGGTGCTATCGGCCAGTCGTGCGTCTGTATAGACATATTCGGCTAATGGTCATAAACAGCCTGGTCATTGGGAGGTGCACTTGACAATGCGAGTTCAGTGCAGGTCCCAAGCCCGGATAGAAATAGGAGTGTTGATGATATTAAAGCTACAAAGCAAGCTCAGGGTCAATCAGGTGTCCCAATACTTTTGTCCATACAGTGTAGTACAGTTCTCCTCATGACTGTTTAATGTAACACGACTGTTTTGTTTTTGGAACAGGACAAGAATCTACCTAAAGCAACAAACCAGAGAGAGAGAGAGAGAGAGAGAAGATCTGGCTCCACTCCTGGGACATTCCTGGACTGGTCATATCACTGAGGAGTCAACACACGCCCTCTTAGACCAACACACACCCACAAACAGCTCTTGAGAAATCCCAAGCCGTGCCAGACCAAGTCTAGACGTTTCAGATATTTCTGTTCCCTCAGAAAGCATCACCTAAAAAGGACAGGATTCCTGGGACATTCCTGGTCCTGATACTGGACAAGCAACCATCGTTCCTCCGGCTGAGGAATCACTTCTTAAGGAACTAGCGCTCTGAGCCAGCTAGATGTTACGGTCACCTGCATAAAACACTGTCAAGAAACCACCCACAGTAACAAGCAGGGAGCGGACTTTACTGGTCATACTGGTGGGTCACTGAAAAGAAGACGCACAAACTTTTGGAATTCCAAGCTGTCCCGTACATTAGAAGAAAAGCTTCAGATACTTTGATCACCTCAAAGTTGGAACCTACTAGATTTGTCATAAGGACCATAAAGACTTCGGTCAACACCCATAAAGAACGAGGACGGTGTAGTGGTCGCACCGTTAACTGGACACGGCAGCTCTAGACCTTTGGTTCCTTGAGGAACCTTCAAAGACTGTAGAAGGACTTGTCTCTATTTAGACTAGCGTTTCAGGTGCTAATGATATCTGTGCCACTATAAACTAGACGTTTGTGTTAATGTGAGCCTGAATATTACGTTTGATTTATTTTATCGTGGTTAAATATCGTGCTGTGCCATTTCTGTATGAGAGAAGTCGTCGTATCACTGGACTGAAGAGAAGACTTCACGCTGCTACCTGCTTCGACTTCGGAATCAAGACCAGAGCCTCTACTATCCTTTAGGAGTCTCAGGACGTAACCCAGGTCCATACTGACCCACACCGGGCGAAGACAGACGAAGAACGATGGACAAAAGCATGCGCCCCTACGTCCCTTCCAATGGCTGAGTGTCCGATAATAAAGACGTCCGTTACGAGGCTGTAAGTCGAACACCACACCCCTGCAGAGACCACCCAACTCCTCCCAGAGCGAATGTCCTGTCTCCGCCGCCAGCCTGTGATCATCCCAATGGATACCGTCAAGATCATCCAGTCGGAGAAGTTCTCTCGGGAGTGTCCCGTCCCCGTGACCCAGCCTCGTTACGCGCCCCCTCCACGCGTCGCCTGGGACGGAGGTGGCGAAGGCGAGGTCATCGTCAACCAGGCCTGCAGCGACCTGGGCATGGAGGTCAACGGTAACACGGTGATTAAACCACGCCCTTTGGCCTCGTCCCCGGCACCGATCCTCCGGCGTGAAGCGAGCTACCTAGCCCAGCGCAAGGCCAGCAACAGCGAGATATGCTACCACCAGTTCCACTACAAGATGGACGACGTGATCGTCAACCAGTACGTCCTGCGCTCGTCGTCCACCTCGTCCTCCTCCTCGTCCTCCACGTCTTCGGGCCCCGTGATGCCCTGTGAGCCGCTCAATTGCCCCACCTGCGGGCACATGTACAACTTCGCCGGCAAGCGCCCCCGGATCCTGTCCTGCCTGCACTCGGTGTGCGAGGAGTGCCTGCAGATCCTGTACGAGTCCTGCCCCAAATACAAGTTCATCTCGTGCCCGACCTGCCGCCGCGAGACCGTTCTGTTCACGGACTATGGTCTGGCCGCGCTCGCCATCAACACCAGCATCCTGAGCCGTCTGCCGTCCGAGCCCGGAGGGGCCGTGCAATGGGGCGGAGACGCCGACCGCAGCTGCTACCAGACGGTGCGCCAGTACTGCCAATCGGCCTGCACCTGCCACATCGCCAACCCGCTCTCCACCTGCGGCATCATGTAGACGTATATTCCAAGCAATCCACGAGGTGGCGCCGTTCGAGCCTGCTGTTCCGAAGCCCTCCGTCCTAGCCCCAACGCCGACGTATCTTTAGATCTTATTAGCGCAGACGGCTGCTGTCTGGACTTTAAAGAAAGCGAGAGACACTTTGTGCGAGAAGCCAAGTAAGATGTTCTATCAGAGTAAATGTATTTTATGTACGAACCCACCGACCCCTCCTCCCCAATCCCCGTTTCTCTTGTTTGGATGTGTTCGCCATCGACATCTATTCACATGGGAATGCCAAGGAGACTTTGTCTCCCCCTTATCCTAAATAAAATAAAGCAAATAAATAAATCTAAATAAATGTTTGCTTCGTCTGAACTTTAAACTGAAGCTTTTCATTATATGCTCACGATTTTGGGCGGTAGCACTGTCGCCTCACTCACTCATTCACTCACTCAATTGTTAATTTACTCATTAATTCATGTACAGTGTATCACAAAAGTGAGTACACCCCTCATATTTCTGCAAATATTTCATTATATCTTTTCATGGGACAACACTATAGAAATAAAACTTGGATATAAGTTAGAGTAGTCAGTGTACAACTTGTATAGCAGTGTAGATTTACTGTCTTCTGAAAATAACTCAACACACAGCCATTAATGTCTAAATAGCTGGCAACATAAGTGAGTACACCCCACAGTGAACATGTCCAAATTGTGCCCAAAGTGTCAATATTTTGTGTGACCACCATTATTATCCAGCACTGCCTTAACCCTCCTGGGCATGGAATTCACCAGAGCTGCACAGGTTGCTACTGGAATCCTCTTCCACTCCTCCATGATGACATCACGGAGCTGGTGGATGTTAGACACCTTGAACTCCTCCACCTTCCACTTGAGGATGCGCCACAGGTGCTCATTTGGGTTTAGTCCATCACCTTTACCTTCAGCTTCCTCAGCAAGGCAGTTGTCATCTTGGAGGTTGTGCTTGGGGTCGTTATCCTGTTGGAAAACTGCCATGAGGCCCAGTTTTCGAAGGGAGGGGATCATGCTCTGTTTCAGAATGTCACAGTACATGTTGGAATTCATGTTTCCCTCAATGAACTGCAGCTCCCCAGTGCCAGCAACACTCATGCAGCCCAAGACCATGATGCTACCACCACCATGCTTGACTGTAGGCAAGATAGAGTTGTCTTGGTACTTCTCACCTGGGCGCCGCCACACATGCTGGACACCATCTGAGCCAAACAAGTTTATCTTGGTCTCGTCAGACCACAGGGCATTCCAGTAATCCATGTTCTTGGACTGCTTGTCTTCAGCAAACTATTTGCTGGCTTTCTTGTGCGTCAGCTTCCTTCTGGGATGACGACCATGCAGACCGAGTTGATGCAGTGTGCGGCGTATGGTCTGAGCACTGACAGGCTGACCTCCCACGTCTTCAACCTCTGCAGCAATGCTGGCAGCACTCATGTGTCTATTTTTTAAAGCCAACCTCTGGATATGACGCCGAACACGTGGACTCAGCTTCTTTGGTCGACCCTGGCGAAGCCTGTTCCGAGTGGAACCTGTTTTGGAAAACCGCTGTATGACCTTGGCCACCATGCTGTAGCTCAGTTTCAGGGTGTTCGCAATCTTCTTATAGCCCAGGCCATCTTTGTGGAGAGCAACAATTCTATTTCTCACATCCTCAGAGAGTTCTTTGCCATGAGGTGCCATGTTGAATATCCAGTGGCCAGTATGAGAGAATTGTACCCAAAACACCAAATTTAACAGCCCTGCTCCCCATTTACACCTGGGACCTTGACACATGACACCAGGGAGGGACAACGACACATTTGGGCACAATTTGGACATGTACACTGTGGGGTGTACTCACTTATGTTGCCAGCTATTTAGACATTAATGGCTGTGTGTTGAGTTATTTTCAGAAGACAGTAAATCTACACTGCTATACAAGTTGTACACTGACTACTCTAAGTTATATCCAAGTTTCATGTCTATAGTGTTGTCCCATGAAATATTTGCAGAAATGTGAGGGGTGTACTCACTTTTGTGATACACTGTACTTACTCACTCGCTTGCTCATTTACTCACTCATTTACTCACTCACTAACTCACTCTCTTATTTACTCACTCACTCACTCACTCACTCACTGTGTTACCATGGTGCCAATTCTCATTGTTTTTGCAGCAAAAGAAAAATGTTATTAGAATTAAAAATACATGCACTATAACGCGCAGCGGTAAAGTGAGCTATTCCTGCAGAGATCTGGGAATCTAGGGTTCGAATCTCAATGGTGCTATCAGTCGGTCAGGCGTCTGCACAGACATGCTTGGCTAATGTCGTCCTATGTCGACACAAATAGGAGGGTTGCATCAGGACATCTGAGCTGTGGACCAGATCTGCAGTGGTGAGTATGTGGACGCCTGACTGTATTATTAAACTATTATTTTAAATAATGGACTTTACACACCTGCAACGAGTGTAACTGGAAGACCTGAACTCAACAATTAAAACGTCCACACAATTCTGGCTGATTTATAAAATAAGTAAATATGAATTAAATAGTTATTGAACATAATACATAAGTCTTTTAAAAGAATGGACTATACATTATATACATTATATACATTATATACATACATTAATATTAACTAATAATACAGTATAATACACAATTTGGATGTTTTTAGAAAACAACATGAATTAAACATTAAACATTGCAAAACATTTTCTTGTTTCCCCTGAGTTGGAGAAAATGTTAATTACAGGTTATTTAGTTATTTAGTGCTCGGAGAAATGGGCGGCACGGTGGGTAGCACTGTCGCCTCACAGCAAGAAGGTCCTGGGTTCGATCCCTAGGCGGGGCGGTCCGGGTCCTGTGTGGAGTTTGCATGTTCTCCCCGTGTCTGTGTGGGTTTCCTCCGGGAGCTCCGGTTTCCTCCCACAGTCCAAAACATGCAGTCAGGTTAATTGGAGACACTGAATTGCCCTATAGGTGAATGGGTGTGTGTATGTACGTGTGTGTGTGTGTGTCTGCCCTGAGATGGACTGGCGCCCCGTACAGGGTGTTACTGTGTGCCTTGCGCCCATTGAAAATCTGGGATAGGCTCCAGCATCCCCCGCGACCCTGATTGGATAAGCGGTTGGTGAGTGCTCTGAGTAACAGCAGCTTGTTACAAACTTCCTCATCTTTAACGTTATGCAAACCGAAGCGCTTTAATCTGAACACGTCAAAACAAGAGTTTAGCTCGCTCACCAATTCTACATCTGTTCTCATTTCGTAAGAGCACTGAGAAGCTAGATGGGACATAAAGCCCGGAATAAACAGCGTGTGTAACCAGCCGAGCTCTAGCCGGCCACGCCCGGACTCTACACCCTCCCCTAAAGCATGACACAATCTGAATGCTATGCTATTCACACCTAATAGCATCATTAACCTTCAGACCTGATATACACAGATCTCATCCTATCCTGAGTTAGCATTAGCTTTTACTGTGTAGTATTAGAATCCCTGAGTTAGCATTAGCTTTTACTGTGTAGTATTAGAATCCCTGAGTTAGCATTAGCTTTTACTGTGTAGTATTAGAATCCCTGAGTTAGCATTAGCTTCACTTGTGTACTATTAAAATCTCTGAGTTAGCATTAGCTTCCCTGTGTAGCACAATAATCCCTGAGTTAGCATTAGCTTCACTTGTGTAGTATTAAAATCTCTGAGTTAGCATTAGCTTCCCTGTGTAGCACTAGCTGAAAACGATGTAAATGAGACTGTCACCGTGCCAGGCGGGCACCAGCGCATCGACTCATTCCTGCTTTTTCACTGGACGTGGTTCTGCTTCGTCCTCTCGTGTTCCAGCGGTGTGGTTCTTCTTCTGAACATCTGCCTGAACGACATCTTCTTCTCCACGCTCGAGCTGGAGAGAGAGACAGAAGCCAAAATAAAATGTACTGTCATTTTAAATCACCACAATTTACATTATTAGTTACAGCGGTAGGTCTGGGTGAGGCTATGAGTTGTAAAAATGTTGAGTTTTAAGGTATTTTTTCCCATAAGGATGTTTGGGAAACCTGTTAACTGTTATAAGAACTGCTAATATTTTAGTCTCATGTAAAATAATGAGGTGGTTTTTGATACTTATACACTGAAAATAACACAAATATAATATAAACACACTGAAATATAATAAAACAGTTAAACATCAATAAAAACACAATAAAAGCTGCACTTTAGCTTTACTTCTTTATTGTTTCCTTATGCTTCTTAATCATGGAGATGCTTAATCTTGGAATACCGTATTCTCTTTAGTTTAGCGACTAAACCATTATTTAAGTGTGACAGCGGTGGTGCACAAAGCTTAACGTGACTTATTGTAGTAAAACAGCGAGTGAGGAACTTTATTAGTGGAGAGAAGTTATGAGCAGTAATAATGAAGAGAAGTTTAGTGCTCCTGTGCACTAGTTTTTGCACTAGTTTATACAGCAGAAGAACTAAAGGGACAAAATGATTTACCTGCTGTTCTTGAGAGATTTTGTCTTCTCGGTTTTTCCCAGTGAGATGATCCTGAGCTTCAGACTGCTGCTCGTCTTCTTCTGCTCTGGTTTAACTATCTGGATGAGCACAAATCAACATTGTTTATACAGTATTTTACCTCAAACATTGTTTATACAGTATTTTATCACAGACTGGACTGAATAATGAAGAACTTACATTGTTTACATGATTATTGTTTGCTAGTTATGATTTTAAGGGAGTTTTTCCTTGCCACTGTTGCCCTCTGTTTGCTCAACAGGGGTTTTTGGTAAGTGCTGTAATAAATCGCCCCCGTTCTAGTTTAATTTATGATTGCGTATTTGGCACACTGAATTATTTTAGGTCATTAAGAAATAAAAAGATAACATTACAGAAACTCGAGTAAAAACAACTCTCTCTCAAACATTTATCTAACAAAAAATGTGCACTATAAATATTAATTATTTTGAACATTATAAAGTCAAACAGTTCCCTTAAAGTTCTACAGGAACAACGTGATACTAAAATAAATACATAAATAAAGATACTAAAAATACTAAAATAAATAAATAAATAAATAAATAAAGCTACTAAAATCGATAAATAAATAAAGATACTAAAGATACTAAAATAAATAAATAAAGATACTAAAATAGATAAATAAATAAATATACTAAAATAGATAAATAAATAAAGATACTAACGATACTAAAATAAATAAATAAAGATACTAAATATACTAAAATAAATAAATAAAGATACTAAAATATATAAATAAATAAAGATACTAAAATAAATAAATAAATAAAGATACTAACGATACTAAAATAAATAAATAAATAAATAGATACTAAATATACTAAAATAAATAAATAAATAAATAAATAAAGATACTAAAAATACTAAAATAAATAAATAAAGATACTAAATAAATAAATAAATAGATACTAAAGATACTAAAATAAATAAATAAATAAAGATACTAAAATAAATAAATAAATAAATGAATAGATACTAAAGATACTAAAATAAATAAATAAATAAAGATACTAAAATAAATAAATAAATAAATAAATAAAGATACAAAAATAAATAAAACAAATTTACCAAGAAATCAACTGACTGATCCTGAGACTTTTTAAGATATTGTTCTATGCAGAAATAAAAAAAATGGATTTCAAAGGAAACAGCAAGGGTCTCATTACATCTGTATATCTTTATATCTTTATATTTTAGTCACAGAAATAAAAAGGAACCCTTGAGAAAATTCTTTATTGATAAATTTAAGGTGACAAAGGCGTTGAGGCGTGTTTGTACTAGATCAACAGTCACCAAACCAGATCCTTCATATAAACTAACAGACGTGAAGACGTGGTTCTTACCGCTGGTGGGTCGTCTGGCTCTTCCAGTAAAACATCTGTAGAGGTGAACTGTTCCGCCCGCAGGATTTTAGATTTACCTGAGAGAGAGAGATTTATTATGGATATTAGTATTTGATTATTTAACTCACACTCTATATACACTGTTTACAGTAATTATTATTGAATTATTTTTGACTTGATGAAACTCACTGGGGTTCCTGAGGAAGGTCGACGTGTCAGAAACGCTTCTGCGCCGAAAATCATCATCAGGAAATCTCGCCTGGTCCTCAGAACCTCCAACATCCGGCATTTCAGAGGTTGTGGAGCCGTTCGTAACGTTCTGTGTACTGAGATCCTGCAGACACCAACACAACCACATTAACACCAGCACGTTTACACCAGCACATTAACACCAGCACATTAACACAACCACATTAACACCAATACATTTACACCAGCACATTAACACAACCACATTAACACAACCACATTAACACCAACACATTTACACCAGCACATTAACACAACCACGTTTACACCAGCACATTAACACAACCACATTAACACCAGCACATTTACACCAGCACATTAACACAACCACGTTTACACCAGCACATTAACACAACCACATTAACACCAGCACATTTACACCAGCACATTAACACAACCACATTTACACCAGCACGTTTACACCAGCACATTAACACAACCACATTAACACCAGCACACCAACACAACCACATTCACACCAGCACACCAACACAACCACATTAACACCAGCACAATAACACAACCACATTAACACAACCACATTAACTAAGCAAATAGGTAAGAGCCTCCCATTGGATAATTACTGCATGGGTGATTATGTTTCAGCTGGCAACAAGTTATTTAACCCTAACTGATGCAGTGAGTAGCTTCGCATTTGTTAAACAACCTTGTGGAAAGACACTCTCAGAAGAGAGGCGGCTGAAGTGATGCACCCATCATGCCTAGTGCCTACCGTACCAGCCCGTGGGGGCAGTGCTATGATCTGGGGTCGCTGCAGTCAGTCAGGTCTAGGTTCAGCAACGTTATGTGCCCAAAGAATGAGGTCAGCTGACTACCTGAATATACTGAACCACCAGGTTATTCCATTAATGGATTTTTTTCTTCCCTGATGCGTAATCAAAGCTAAAGGCGGTCCAACCAAATATTAGAGTGTGTGACACTACTCCAATTAAATCTAGATTAATACAAATACTACTCTAATTAAAGCTAGATTAACATAAATACTACTCTAATTAAAGCTAGATTAATACAAATACTACTCGAATTAAAGCTAGATTAATACAAATACTACTCTAATTAAAGCTAGATTAATACAAATACTACTCTAATTAAAGCTAGATTATTTCAAATACTACACCAACCAAATCTACATTAAAATAAATACTACACCAAATTAAAGCTAGATAATATAAATACTACTCCATTTAAAGCTAGATAATATAAATACTATTCCAATTAAGGCTGGATTAATATAAATACTACTCAATTTAAAGCTAGATAATATAAATACTATTCCAATTAAGGCTGGATTAATATAAATACTACTCTGATTAAAGCTAGATTAATATAAATACTATTCAATTTAAAGATAGATAATACAAATACTACACCAAATTAAAGCTAGATTGCTACAAACACTACTCTAACGAAAGCCAAATTAATACAAATACTACACAATTAGTGCTAGATTAATACAAATACTACTCTGATTAAAGCTAGATTAATACAAATACTACTCTAAAAAAAGCTAGATTAATACAAATACTACTCTAAAAAAAGCTAGATTAATACAAATACTACTCAAAAAAAAGCTAGATTAATACAAATACTACACAATTAAAGCTAGATTAATATAAATACTACACCATATTAAAGCTAGATTAATACAAATACTACTCTGATTAAAGCTAGATTAATACAAATACTACTCAATTTACAGCTAGATTAATATAAATAATATTCCAATTAAAGCTGAATTAATATAAATACTACTCAATTTAAAGCTAGATAATATAAATAATATTCCAATTAAAGCTGAATTAATATAAATACTACTCCAATTAAAGTTGGATTAATATGAATACTACTCAGTTTAAAGCTAGATAATATAAATACTATTCCAATTAAAACTAGATTAATATAAATACTACACCATATTAAAGCTAGATTAATATAAATACTACTCAGTTTAAAGATAGATTAATACATATTCTACTCCAATCAAAGATAGAGTAATACAAATACTACACCAAAGGGAGCCAGATTATTACAAAAACAACACTAACCAAATCCTAATGTCACCAATAAAGTGCAGGATAATATAAACACTACAACAATCAACAACTCAGTTGCCACAAATACTCCACCAATCAAAGTCATGGTAATACAAACACTAAAGTAATTATAGCAACTGTAATAAAAATACTACATTAAGCAAATCCAGCTTACACAAATACCATACCAACCCAAGCCAGGTGAATCGGTTACAGATAAATATTTACCGCTTGTGATTAACAAACACTGACATGAATGACCTAAAGATTTCTTTCATCATACTCAAAATGTTGTTAAACAACACATAAAAACAATAACAAACTGAGCTTAGCGTGAATACTACACAAATAAAAGGATGCAGTTCACAGAAAGGACGTTCAGGACACAACCTCTCGTTATTGTTCTTATTATGTACGATCAGAACACCTCGGGTTCAAATCTCAGTCACCTCTCAGCGGGTGTTGTCACCAACGAGCCCAGATTAAATGAGCTCAGATTAAAATAACACAACGGTATTCAGGAGGAACCAGACTGAAAGCGCTGTGTGAAGTCATCGACACGCCTGCGTTAGAGTTTAATCCGGGTTTAGAGGAGTCAAAGGAAAACATAATCACAGATAATAACAGACCGAAGCTCCAGACGGGAGCAAAACAAACACCAGGGGAGGAGGAGATGAAGAGTATTTGTTAAGGTTCATTTATCACATTGCATCATATACACTAAAAATATGTGGACACCCCTGCTGATGACTTCAAATTTGTGAAGAAAGGTTTGGAGAGGGGTCGCCTAAATACTACACAAACCAAAACTAGATTCATATAAATACTACTCCAGATACTGCTCCAGATACCAAATACTACTCCAATTTAAAGCTAGATTAATAAAAATACTACTCCAAATAAAGTTAGATTAACACAAATACTACTCCAGTTACAGCCATATTAATACAAATACTACTCTGATTAAAGTTAGATTAATATAAACACTAGTCCAGTTTAAAGTAAGAATAAAGACGTGTACAGTATTTTAAAAGCAGGATTATTATTATTATTATTATTTGCAATCTTTAATACCTCTCTGTGATGTGGGTGTATTTTCTGATGACCAAACATGGACTGAAATCGGGAAACGAGCCTCTGATTAGCTTGTGCATCAGCATTACAGTGACTCTAATCATTAATCTGAAGACGTTAATAAGCTCCTCTTGACCACGCCCGGTGCCTGACCTCACCTCTGTCTGTGTCTCTTCCTTCTGCTCATGAATGTTTTGAATTTGGAGCTGCAGGTTCTGGTTGTGTTTCTGTAACCGGCTGATTTCCTCCAGCATCCTGCACAGCTGCTCCAGATACAGCAGCCCAGGAGAAAGATGCTCACAGTCGTTACTGATCTGTAAACACACACACACACACACACACACACACACACACACACACACACACACACACACACACACACACGGTCCACATGAAATCCACATCATGTATCCACTTTAAATCTACACACAATGTTTACTTATAAATATAAATTGGTATATTAAATTTATAGAAATAAATAATACACTTAAAATCAAGTTAAAGAGGGAAATAAGTATTTAGACACCAGCACACACACACACACACACACACACACACACATACACTGACACATACTTATAAATACACACTTATATGTACATACATACACACACTCATACACAAACATACACACATACTGTACATATATACACAAACTTAAATACACACATACACACACACAAACACACACAGATATAAACTTACACACTTGCACATACACATACATATACACACAAAATTAAATACACATACACACACACTAACATACACACACACAAACACACAGACATAAACTTACACACTTGCACATACACATACATACAAACTTAAATACACATACACACACATTAACATACGCACACTCACAAACACACACACACACACACATACATAAACTTATAACACACTTGCACATACACACACCTACACTGTGACACATAATTACTGTCACATATATACACACTTATATGTACACACACACACTAACACATAAAAACAAACTTATATGCACATGCGCACACACACACACACACTAACATATGCACACTCACAAACACACACACTTGCACATACACATACAGTACATACACTAACTTAGTTATTACTTATACTTATACTTATACTTATACATATTACTTGCATCTTTGTACATTATTGCATTTTTTGCACATTATTCTTGAATCCCTGCTGCTGTTTAAACTCATCACTGCGACTTGTATATACAGAATATATTTACCTCATCATTTACTCATGATCATGAACTGACCAGCACTACTCTTGTCTCTAGTACCGTCCCCCTCAGTTTCTTTACATTAGAAAAGTCTCTTGTATATATTGTACTGTGTTTTTAACTCCCTGTGGTTATTGTACTGTGTTTTTAACCTGTACTGTGTTTATTGTATTGTTTTGCACTTGTGTTGCATTTTGATCCTGGAGGAACGTTGTTTTATTTTAATATGTACTCGTATAAACCTGAAATGACAATAAAGCCACCGTTAAACTCTTGAACACTTAAACTCAAACACAATACAAACACCAGTTCTGGTTATAAAAGCGCAATAAAAACATGAATCTGTGATTTGTTTATATTCTTACATTTTTATATAACTGACAGAATTACAAAGAAAAGACGTTTTAATGTTACATTTTGTAAATATGAATATATTTTAAATTTAATGCCTGCAACACAATTACAAAAGTTGGGACAGACACAAAATTAATGTAAAAAATTTATAGCATAATATCAGGTTACGCAATTTTTAAATGTTCCACGACAAGCAGGTGAATGAATCATGACTATCAGGCTATAAATCCCAGTGTTAGAAAACCCATACTAAAACAGTCAGCATTGTTATGGAGCTGCCTTCCCACATTTGCAGCTATAACAGCCTCCACTTCACTGTACAGGTATTCCACAAGATTTTAAAGCAAGCCTGTGGGAATTTGTACCCACTCTATTAAAACAGCGGTGAAAAACAGGCACTAAATTGGCTCATAATCCATAATCGAAACCCAAAGTACTTTATTCCAAAGTAATTGATTAAAAAACAAATAATTTCAGTATTTTACCATCTACTGTGCATAATATTGTGAAAAGATTCAGAGGATCCGGAGATATCTCAGTCCATATAGGGCAAGATTGGAAATCACAGTTAAATGACCTTTAATCACACATCCGCCCATTCTAAAACCATTAGCAATAATATGGAGCTGCCTTTATACATTTGCAGCTATAACAGCCCCCACTTTACTGTAAGGGCTTTCCACAAGATTGTAAAGCAAGCCTGGTGGAATTTGCACCCATTCCATTAAAACAGCATTTGTGTAATCAGTTGGCTTATAATCGATACCCCAATTTATCCCAAATTGATTGATTAAAGCAACATTTCTCAACGCAAGATTGCAAATAATTTCAGTATTTTACTGTCTACTGTGCATAATATTGTGAAGAGATTCAGGGGATCAGGGGAAATCTCAGTCCGTGTAGGGCAAGATTGGCAACCATTAGCAATAATATGGAGCTGCCTTCCCCCATTTGCAGCTATAACAGCCTCCACTTTACTGTAAAGGCTTTCCACAAGCTTTTAAAACAAGCCTGTGGGAATTTATACCCATTACATTACAAAAGCAGTTGTGAAATGAGGCACTAAAGATGGCCATATAATTAATACCCAAGTTTAATATCAGGTTTTTTTAACCATCTACTGTACACAATATTGTGAAACGATTCAAGGGATCCAAAGAAGTCTCAGTCCAAGTAGGGCAAGATGAAAAGCCACTGTTAAATGACCTTTAATCACTCAACCACCTATTATAAAACCATTAGCGATAATATGGAGCTGCTTTCTCACATTTGCAGCTATAACAGCCTCTACTTTACTGTAAAGAAAGCCTGTGGGAGTTTGTACCCATCCCATTACAAAAGCAGTTGTGAACTCAGGCACTTAAGTTAAGCTAATAATCAATACCGAGGTTTATTTTAAATTGATTGATTAAAAATAGTAATAATAATAACAATAATAATCATATCAGTTTTTAGCATCTAGCAAAATATTGTGAAAAGATTCAGGGGATGCAGAGAAATCTCAGTCCATGTAGGGCAAGCTTGGAATCCACTGTTAAATTGCATGAAAAAACCTACTGTGCTAAATACAGCCATGTGGGCTCAGGAGCACTTCGGAAAACCGTTGTCACCTGCCACAGTCTACCGTTGCATCAAGAAATGAAGAATCGCAGCCTGACTCATTGGAAATCTTTTCTTTGCACCGTTGCCAGTTATAATGAATCAGATCTCAGTAAGTTCCCGTTTGGTGTTGCGACAGGTTCTGCTATCAGTGTTTCCACTGTCGCTCGTCCACATTCCTGCTGATCTACTTACACACCTGAACCAACAGGTTCACACTGACCCGAGTGGAAATGAGGAACCTGGTGCTAGTGACGGTGATGTGTGTGTGTGTGTGTGTGTGTGTGGGTGTGGGTGTGGGTGTGGGTGTGGTAGTGGAAGTAAAGTGTGTGAGGAGTGATTAGCGTATAATATGAAATTGAAATGAAAACATTTTAGGCTACGTGCTGACATGCAGCGTTAGCAATGTCTCGATTTACCAGTTATTAAACTGTAGTACAGGTGAACTATATGGCCAAAAATATTTGGACACCTTGACCTTGTTTGAAATCCCATTGAAATCCCATTCTAAAACCATTAGCATGAATATGAACTTGCCTCCCACCATTTGCAGCTATAACAGCCTCCACTTTATGGTAGGCTTTCCACAAGATTTAAAAGCAAGTCTGTGGGAATTTGTGCCCATTCCATTAAATAAAACAAACATTTGTGAGGTCAGGCACTAAAGTTGGCTCACAATCAATCCCCCAGTAAGTTATTCTGACCAGTGAAGATCTTCCACACCAAACTGGTCAAACAATGTCTTTATAAAGCTCACTTTGTGCCCAAACTAAAGACTTTCTGTTATTTATTATTAATTTATTTCCAATTGCCCTCCACTTCCTTGTTTCTACACTCACTGTCCATTTTATCAGCTCCACTTACCATATAGAAGCACTTTGTAGCTCTACAATTACTGACTGTAGTCCATCTGTTCTCTGCATGCTTTGTTACCCCCTTTCACCCTGTTCTTCAATGGTCAGGACCCCCACAGGACCACCACAGAGCAGGTATTATTTAGGTGGTGGATCAATCTCAGCACTGCAGTGACACTGACATGGTGCTGGTGTGTTAGTGTGTGTTGTGCTGCTATGAGTGGATCAGACACAGCAGCGCTGCTGGAGTTTTTAAATACCGTGTCCACTCACTGTCCACTCTATTACATCATAGAGTATATGCATCTATTGCTGCTGTTTGAGTTGGTCATATTCTAGACCTTCATCAGTGGTCACAGGACGCTGCCTACGGGGCGCTGTTGGCTGGATATTTTTGGTGAAAACTCCAGCAGCGCTGCTGTGTCTGATCCACTCATACCAGCACAACACACACTAACACACCACCACCATGTCAGTGTCACTGCAGTGCTGAGAATGATCCACCACCTAAATAATACCTGCTCTGTGGTGGTCCTGTGGTGGTCCTGGGAGAGTCACGACCATTGAAGAACAGCATGAAACAGATGACCTTACAACCATCTCCAAAATCTTCTAAAAGGAGGTGAAATGTAGAATTTACAGTAGTCAACCAGGTCCTGATGCAGCAAAGCACCCTCACAGCTTCACCTTCAAACCTTCACCACCATATTTCACAGTTGTATGTTCTCATTCTAAATACCTTAATTTCTAAAGGTTTGGAATCCTCTTTTGTTCATGTATACAGGCACTGATATTTCTCCTTACATTTACATTGCTCAAGGGCCCAACAGTGGCAACCTGGCAGTGGTGGGGCTTGCCTATCCCAGCTTTTCAATGGGCACAAGGCACACAGTAACACCCTGGATGGGGTGCCAGTCCATCACAGGGCAGACACACACACACACACATTTACCTATAGGGCAATTCAGTGTCTCCAATTAACCTGACTGCATGATTTTTGTTTTTGGAATTCTTAATAAATAGAGTTTAAAAGTGCGGAAACTTTTTAAAGACCCTCGTACTGGGATTTGTAGTAAGCAGATGAAGGGGCAATTATATTTTAGATGGATGGTTTTATTGGAAAATGTTTTTGATGGGACTTTAGCACCAATGGAATTGGTTTTGAAGGAACAATGAATGAACTGAAAGCACTCATGGTTCCTCTCTGCATGGCATTGGGGGTTAACAACCATTTTCAAAACCTCTTTTAAGTCTAGACTTCCATTAAAACCATTCAAACAGACAAAAGTTGGAAATACCTCTGCTGGATCTGTGTTTTTGCTACCCGACTGCTCTGGTATGTGTGTCTGAATGAGGCTCTCAGATCCTGGATCTCCATCCTCTGTCCTCCCTGGTTGTAAACCTCCAGCTCTGCGGCGCATCAAGGATGCATGAAGTCCGGACGTTACCGAAGTGGTGTTGCAGCGGCGTCTCAGACTCCCGTCCACGCTTCTCCTCCAGGACGGCTCAGTTCTCTGTAGTGCCTCCTCCACCATGAACGCCGCCGTCTCTGCCGGCTTGAGGCTTCCTTTAGAGAGGCACGAGGATGACGAGGAACGTACAGAACAAGATGGGGACGAAGACGTGGGACAGAAATCGTCCAGAGCTGTTTGTGACTCCGGGCTGAGGCCACGATGATGCAGGGGCAGCGGGCTGACCATGGAGGGTGACTCCATTCCGGAATCCTCCGACTCTGACCTGAACGCGCTTCCCATGAGTCTTAGAGAGTTGGCAGATGCCGAGTGGCTACCGTTCATCTCCAGACACTTCTCAGAGTTATTTCCTGTGGATGATGACTTATCTGGGTAACCCTCAGCCACATAAGCCTCGAGCAAGCACCCAAAGCTCCTGTACAGATTCATTAGCCCTGCCACTGGCTGCCCGTGGTGCCCGGTAAAGCTCAGTAAGACCGCGAGCTCTCTCAGCGCTCCGTGCTGCACCTATTCTACCTGACAGCTAATGACGAACTGCACCTAGCAGGAAGAGGAGCCTGAAACTCCAGCACGAGCTTAAAAGCACCTGCCCCGCCCGGCCCACATTCCTACCAGATCTTCCTCCTCCCGAGAGCCCGGGCTCTGAGACAGTGCCTCGGTTTCCCGCGCTTCCTTTCGTCACCCTCCAGACACCCCGTTCTGCCTCGACACGTCCGAACGTGAACGAATTCCACAGAAGAACGCACACAGAAACTGCAGCCGAACGTGACGTTCACCGAAACTCGAATCGAGCGCCAAGTGGTCGCGTGGAGACTCCCAAACCTGCACCGACAAGAACTGCAAACCCATTTCAAACGCCTGTCAGTCGCAGAAACAAGAAACTACGGCTGTATGGAACAGGGTTTTTTATTTATCATCAGTCCTGGAGGCTCACTGCCCTGCAGGTGCAATTAAACTGTGTGTTTTTATTCACAGTAACAATATTGTGTACGCAGCTCTCTTGAAGGTAGAAAGGAGGAACGCAAAAATGCAAATTTCTGAAGTTCACATTCCTGCATAAATGCATAACAGTTTAATGACAACCACCTTTTAAAATTCCAGAAAATTGTCGTTAAGTCGTGCCTTTAAAATATGTTCGCTTTCCTAATGAAGCCTCAGTACTTTTTTGCAATCCATCCTTCAGCTGTACTGGTTCATCCTTTCACCCGTCTGTTGGATCGGACCACAGGGGCCAGCCTTCGCTCCCCACATGCATCAATGAGCCTTGGCAGCCCGTGACCCTGTCCCCGGATACCACTGTTCCTGATAGATACTGACCACTGCAGACCGGGAACACCCCACAAGAGCTGCAGTTTTAGAGATGCTCTGACCCAGACGTCTAGCCATCACAATTTGGCCCTCGTCAAACTCGCTCAGATCCTCACGCTCGCACATTTTTCCTGCTTCTAACATCAACTTTGAGGATAAAATGTTCACTTGATGCCTAATATACCCCCCCACTAACAGGTGCCGTGATGAAGAGATAATCAGTGTTATTCACTTCACCTGTCAGTGCTCATAATGTTATGCCTAGTCGGTGTATTGTCTAAGCAATTATGGGTTAAGGGCCTTGCTCAAGGGCCGAACAGAGGCAACCTGGTGGTGGTGGGGCTTGAACCAGCGACCTTTCGAATTACTAGTCCAGTACTGGCTACAATTGCCTTCTTTTATCTTTTTTTGGAGAGTGTCACAGTACAATTTTGTTGTATATTTATATATACAGTGGTTGTAGCAACAAACGAATCAATTCACACCTAAAATAATTTTTCTAATAAACACTGAAATTATCCTCCAGGCCACCCAAGGGGGACGGGGGTCCCGGCTGAGTCTGGTTCCTCTCAAGGTTCCTTCCTGTAATTTTAAGGGAGTTTTTCCTCGCCCCTGTCGCCCTTGGTTTGTCTGTTGGTCCTGGATTCTGTAAAGTTGCTTTGAGACAATGTCTATTGTAAAAAACACTATACAAATACATTTGACCTGACTTGACTTGACTTGACAATTGCTCTGCCTCTTGCACAACCCCCTCTCTGGCCAAGGAGGAGGTCAGACTAGCACCTGCCAAACGTCATTTATTTACACCAATCAGCAATTAATTCTCACAGAGAGCCGCACAGCGCACGGAAAGTCATGCTGTGCACCAAATGCTCAACCAGACCTTGGCCCCCTTTCCTCAGACACAGCCAACTGTATGCCGAGCTTCCGGCCAGACCGGCAGCAGCGCTGAGATTCAGACCTGAGAGCTTAAACTTTCTAGGAATCATGAAACCATGTTTATTTTGTTCAGCACATGATGTACCGGTGCCCTGCCCGGGGAATATTCCTGTATTGTTTTGACATTATGTTCTGGACCCACCCCAACCTTGAGGTGAGTCCAGCAATTAATAAAGATAAATGAATGAATGAATGAATGAATGAATGAATGAATGAATGAATAAATTGTGTTAAAACACAGAGCCCAGTACAGATTACATGTTAAGACGATTAGACGTAATTGAGGGATAAGGACCTTCCTCAGGGGTCCAATAGTGGCAACTTTGTGGTGGTGGTGGTGGAGTTTTTACCTTAGTCCAGTACCCTAACCACTGAGCTTTCACCGCCCTAGAGATCCAAGTGCATCAGCGTGAGCGAACCAACACACAGAATCTGAACCTCAGCTAACCTCTTAAATGCCACAAATTCCATCAGTATTGTTACCGTGACTAATATTTCAGACTCGAATATGAGAAACAATTAGCTTTTGTTTGACCTTGTCAGTGGGGCTCAGTAGTACATCAGGTCTAGTGAGTGAAGTTGGGCAACACCCACTTACACCTTCACTCACTCGTGTACTCACTCATGTTTGTTTTTGGGAGGTGGAGGGTAACCAGAGTGTCCAGAATTAAATACAATGCAAAGATGTCAAACCCCTCACACACAGCGACTGGAGATAAGGATCGAACCTAGATCTCTAGGACTTTAGCTGACACTGGGCATTGTGCATGGTAATCTTAGGTTTGTGTGCGGCTGCTCAGCCATAACAACTCAATCCATAAAGATCCAGATAAACCCTGCCGATCTCGCCTCCAGGAGTAGTCTGGAATTTTGTATTTGCAACTGCTGACTAGCTTCACAAGTTTCATTCTTCAGCACTCTGCTGCCCTCTTTCTGTTAGCTTGTGTGGCTCGACACTGAGCCGTTGTTGATCCTAGACTGTACCACTTCACAACAACAAGCTACAAACTTGTTGTTCTCTTACAGCAACCCAGCACTGCCTTAATATTCTGCTCCTCTAAAGTACAAAAAATGTAGATATTAGTGTAAATTATATCTTTACATCTTAACAAAATTAAATACATGAGTTATTTGGAACCCCTGCCCTGAGTGCACATACTGTAAACAAAATGATTAATGATTAAGTATTAATAATTTAGCTTCAATCTACAACAAGAATGCTTAAGAAATGATTAATTATTATAATGTTTTATTATTTTCAAGAAATAAATAATAAAGGTTTTTTATAATTAACAAAATCTGATATAAGAATTAAAATAAAAAAAAGTAAATAACAAAGGTAACTGAGTAAAATAACAGTTTTCAAAAAAAATAACATGTCATTTTCTTTAATATGATAAATTAATATAGATTATTTAAACTGTGTTTTGGATTTGTGGGCTTTTATAGGAAGTTTATTGAGAAAATGAGGGAATATTTCCCTTAATCTTGCCAAATACCTACAATCATCATCTTTTTTCTGTAATACAGAAAACTAGTCCTTTTAAATAAAAAATACAGTAATAAAACTAAAGCTTAACCTACATTAAAAACAAAACAACTACAGTACAGTGGTACCCTGTAACTCAACGTCCCCTAAACTCAAAATCTTTGAAACGTAACGCCCTTCGTCTACAAATTTGTACTTGAACTTAACGTGTTCAGTTTGTTTTTTAAAAATGTATTTATTTCATTTCAAATTAACAATGAACAGCCGCTTTGTTCAGCGCTCGGCTTGAGCGGTAAAATCTCTGAAAGCTCCACATGTATCTGTGTTTATCTGGATTTTCCTCCCTGTTTCACTTTTAAACTTGTGTTACAGCTCGAGCTTCTGAGAAACTGAGAAAATCAGCTTCTTATTTCAGTGTTTGTATATTATATTTGTGTTATTTTCAGTGTATAAGTATCACAAACAACACCATTATTTTACATGAGCCTAAAATATATGCAGTTTCACGGGGGCATGGACGCTTTAACAGGTTTCCTAAACATCCTAATGGGGAAAAAATACCTTGAAACTCAACGTCTTTTAAATTCAAAGTTTCAAGGTACTGTTGTACTCAAATTTTAAACACTATAATAATCTTGCTTGAAACTTCTACTACTGTAAGATTTATTTTTCTTTAATTTGCAAGGTATTCTGTTTTTTTGAAACCTTTTAAAATCTTCTCAATATTTTATTATTTTGCACTTTAAATCATATTTGGAAATAAATAATATTTGATTGTTTCTGTAACTGCAGAACGTGAGAGAACCAAACGCTAGAACAATTGATGTAACAAACACGTCCGGGCCGGAGTCCTCGCTTTGCCCTGCATTCCTCAAACATGGCATAATTCTGTACTTAAGGAAGTAGGAGGGAGTTCGATGGCATTGAGGGCATCAGATATTTACACACTGGTTTTTATTTTCACACAGCAACCTGTTATCATCTTTACAAAGTAAAAAAAAGACTGGAATGGTGGCACAGAGGGTCATGTGTCACCTTACAGCATAAAGGGCCTGGGTTTGATTCCCTGGGTGGAGTTTGCATGTTCCCACAGTCTGAAGACCTGCAGTCAGGTCAACTGGAGCTACTAGAAATGATTAATAACACAATTTTTTTGGTGATTGTGACAGACCTATTCGAGCTGAACACAGATGTTTGATTGTCTGTACCACCTAGAAATTTTGAGAAACATGAGATTAAGTTTTACTGATTATAACACATTAAAATCTTATACATGTCATTAGCTCAACCGAGCTAAAAGTGTTTTGCTGCTGATTTTCATTTCTACTCAACATCTGTTGCATCTCATATTAGTGTCCAGCAATAGTCAGCCAGTATTGACGGATTCCAGTGGCCTTGGTAACATTCCATTGTGGCAATGTCTTGGTGAACGCATTTGCCATGCTCATCACTTACTGCACCAAGATGAGCAGTGAAGGAATCCAAGTGTCAATGCAGGAAATGGATTTTAAATGACATGTTGCACTTCATCACTTTGTAAGCTTAAAGAAGGCTGTCAACCAGTTTGATGAAGTTTGGCAGTCAATAGTCGCAAAAGAAAATTTTCAGCAACCATCCTTGAATCATTTCCAAGCGATTTTCTCAGGTCCCACCACCAGATCATTCATGATGTGTCAGATTTGTGGACCTACAGAAATGCCTTCACTAATCTTGGCATCAGTTATTCTCGGGAACACTTGTCTTAAATAACGAAAACCTTTCCCCTTTTTGTTCATTGCTTTCATAATTTTTCTCCTCAGCCTGAGTCTTATGTAAAGTGGAGGCAAAAATATCTGGAGTTAAATTCTGCAAATTGGCCAGTTCTTTTTAGTGTAATATGATTTTTTTTGTGGCTGTGTCTATCGCAAATGAAGCAGCAATACTTGGTATATCTGAGCTGCAATCCAAGAAGCAGTGCCACTTTGAATCTCCAGATGTTTCAGGTGTAGTTGCTGTACTTGATGTATTTCAACAACAGTTCCATGTTCTGATATGTTTTCTTGATGTGTGCAGCATACCAACAGGTACTGAGGAATATACATTGCCTCTGTGTAACAAGACAGCCTTGTGTCTTAACAATCATGAATCAATAAAATAGTATGTGATAGGAAAAATTCGAGGCGATTTATGTTATCAGCGGCTCAAAATACATAAGATGCACCCGAAAGTGTTCAAGAAACAAAATCTCTGTTGACCAGTGTAATTAAGTGTTTGTGCCCTGTGATGAACTGGCGACCTGTCTGGCGTGTTTCCGGTCTTTTGTCCAGTGACCCTGACCAGGATAATGTGGAGGTTAAACAGACAATTACTCACTTTCTTAAAGGGTCACAAGGGGGTGCTGGAGCCTATCCCAGCTTTTCAGTGGGCGCAAGGCACACAGTAACACCCTGGATGGGGCACCAGTCCATCGCAGGGCAAACGCACACACACTCACCTATAGGGCAATTCAGTGTCTCCAGTTTTTTGGACTGTGGGAGAAAACTGGAGCTCCCGGAGGAAACCCACGCAGACACGGGGAGAACATGCAAACTCCACACAGAAAGGACCCGAACCGCCCCGTCTGGGGATCGAACCCAGGACCTTCTTGCTGTGAAGCGACCACTGAGCCACTCTGCCACCCCTTAAAACTGTAAATAAATTAAATACACATTATTAAATGCTTTTTTAATCCTGTAGAAGTAATGTAGAAGAAGGGGGTGTTTACTTTTGCAATATTTAGCAGACATTTTTATTTAAAGCAACTTACAATAAGGGCCTTGCTCAGGGGCCCAACAGTGGACCCAACCCTGTGAGCACTAAATTCTCCTCAGTGCACCGTTTTGCTGCTTCAGCACTATGTGACGTCTCAATAGGCAGAACAAAGGCTGTTTGATCTTCTCCTTGACGCTTTGTCCATAGCAACCGGTTCGTGTAAACACACACTTAAACATAAACACACACACACACACACTCATGAGCTCTGCAGGAGGTTTAAAGCTCTGGATCTGGTGCTTTTGCTCCCGCTTCGTTCCCCTGCGATGATGGAGACGTTCCCGCCGAAATTCAGCAAGGTGCTGGTGACACCCGACCCGCACTACATCCCGGGGTCAGTAAACGCTTTCTCTCACACTTCATTCAGCATGCTTCACTTTAAAAGTAATCAGATTTTATTGTACAGTAGAACAATTAAAATACTGAAACTTAGTGGACGTGACATTTTAGAACAAAAAATGTGGACGGTGGTGCCCAAGGTGTCCATGAGTACAGTTTTAGGGTGGACAGCTTTTTGGACAGCACAATTGTGAGGAACTGGGATTTAAACTGTACCAGTCATGAGTGACCCTGTTTCCTGCTCTGATATACACACTGTATGACCAAAAGTATTTTGGTAATTGTACTACTACTTTGTGTTTCTACAATTACTGACTGTAGTCCATCTGTTTCTCTGCATGCTTTGTTAGCCCCCTTTCATGCTGTTCTTCAATGGTCAGGACCCCCACAGGACCACCACAGAGCAGGTATTATTTAGGTGGTGGATGATTCTCAGCACTGCAGTGACACTGACATGGTGGTGGTGTGTTAGTGTGTGTTGTGCTGGTATGAGTGGATCAGACACAGCAGTGTTGCTGGAGTTTTTAAACACCTCACTGTCACTGCTGGACTGAGAATAGTCCACCAACCAAAATTATATCCAGCCAACAGCTCCCTGTGGGCAGCGTCCTGTGACCACTGATGAAGGTCTAGAAGATGACCGACTCAAACAGCAGCAGGAGATGAGTGATCGTCTCTGACTTTACATCTACAAGGTGGACCGACTAGGTAGGAGTGTCTAATAGAGTGGACAGTGAGTGGACACGGTATTTAAAAACTCCAGCACAACACACACTAACACACCACCACCATGTCAGTGTCACCGCAGTGCTTAGAATAATCCACCACCTAATTAATACCTGCTCTGTGGTGGTCCTGACCATTGAAGAACAGCATGAAAGAGGGCTAGCAAAGCATGCAGAGAAACAGATGGACTACAGTCAGTAATTGTAGAAATACAAAGTGCTTCTATATGGTAAGTGGAGCTGATAAAATGGACAGTGAGTGTAGAAACAAGGAGGTGGTTTTAATGTTATGGCTGATCAGTGTAAATGAATATAAAGTGACAGGCAGATCACTAAATGAATTCAGTCCTAGGTGTGTTGGACTAGTAATTGAGTAGGCTGAGAATTTAAATTCAGACTTAATCATTAATGGGCCCTTGAGTAAGGCCCCTAACCCGGCAATCATTGCTATTATAATGACTAATGACACGTTGGGGTGTTTTCGTACAGGTATGCAGGGTACTGCCCTCAGTTTAAATATCACCTGGGGAAAACATACGGTCAGCTAACGTCCAGACTCCTCACCTCACCGGACATCTCAAGATCTCAGAGACTGGTACTGAACTCAGGACGTTTAACCCCCACGAAGACGGACACTGGGACGAGAGACGAGATCTGGAGGACAGGATCGGGACACAGCAGCCAACCAATGATACCCGGATACACAGGTCAGAGCTTCTAACCCAGCTCATAACGATAATGTGATCATGTCATGTGGTTGAGTGGTCATAACGGTCATTACAGACTGTGTCACATGCTTATAATCTGTCCTGACAATTACAGACTTTTATTCATTCATTCATTGTCTGTTTTTCCACTGCATTATCCTGGTCAGGGTCGCGGTGGATCCAGTTAATTAGGTGAAAGGCAGGAAACACACTGGACAGGTCACCAGTTTATGACTGGGCAAACACACACACACACACACACACACACACACACAGTTGTAGCCGTGTGGTTAAGGTACTGGCCTAGTAATCAAGACAACACTGTCACTGTTGGGCCCTTGAGCAAGACCCTTAACCCCAAATTGCTTAGACAGCATACTGTCACAACTGGGAGGAAACTGGAGCACCCGGAGGAAACCCACATGGGCACAGGGAGAACATGCAAACTCCACACTGAAAAGATTCTGGTCGTCTGGTGATAAAACAGACAATGAATGAATGAAACATCTGAATTAGTTCATTAGAATGGTGTCCACATACTTTTGGCCATATAGTGTATGTATAGTAAATAACCTGTGTGTGTGTGTGTATGTGGTGAAGGGTTTGTTCCCAGACGTCAGAACTATTTCTCGAAGACGTACGCAGAGACGTGTCGAGATGCTCTGAGCGAGTTTGATTCGAATCAGAAAAGGATTCGACTCACTTCAGTTGATTCGCTAGCTGCTGTACACCACTCACTCCCGGACATCAAGGTAACACACACACACGCACGCGCGCACACACACACACACACACACACACACACACGCACACACACGCACATTGCCCTGACCTCCCAGGTTCGGTGCTTGTGATTAATAATGAATGCAGTGGGTATCAGGTATCGAATCGAGTCTATTGTTTGTTCACTCTGATTCATTCAAATCTCTTTGCTGCAGCGGAGGGGGTCAGATGGCCCTGGTCAGGGTCCTGGCGGGTCCAAGGTGTTAAGCAGAAATATACTTTAAACAGAGTACCAGTACATCACAGGACAGCATGCCGGTCGACTCTGATTCACTGACTCACTGATTCACTAACTCACCGATTCACTTACTGATTCACTCACTCACTCACACATTCACTCACTCACATACACGTTTGCTCGCTCACTCACTCCCTCACTTCCTTACTCGCTCACTCTCTCACACACTCACACATTCACTCACTCACTCTTTCACACACTCACACGTTCACCCATTCACTTACACATTCACTCACTCATTCACTCACTCATTCACTCACTTACACACTTACACATTCACCCGCTCACTCACACACTCACTTACTTACTCACTCCCTCACTCACTCACATATTCCCTCCCTCACTTCCTTCCTCACTCACTCGCTCACTCACTCACACACACACTTCCACACTTGCATAGTTGTGAGTTGAGAGGAAACCAGAGTACCTGAAGGATACCAACATGGGAAAACAAGAAGAAAACACGCCAGACTTTAATGTTGCTGTGCCGCCTCTTTAGGTTCAGCTAATCTTATTTATTTCCATCTTTAGTCCCTGAGCCTGAGCGCCCCTCTTACACCCGTTTTAAAAGAAGCTGCTCCTTTTAAATCTGTGAACTCCTGGAAGCCTCTTGGTTCTCCGTATCTGATGGACGACAGCAACCCTCACAAGTACTTTATCTCAGGTAGGAAACACCAGTCTCACAGTCTGGGATTTAAACTACACCAGTCATTAGTGACCCTGTTTCATTATTCTGCTCTGCTAGAACAACTGCCAGCTTTCTAAAAAGGCTTCTCACAAGAGATTGAAATATGTCTGTGGGAATTTGTGCCCATTCAGTCAAATGAGAATTGTATAGCTGGGCACTGATGCTGAAGACAATAAAGCCTCAGTTGATGTTCCAGTTCATTCCAGTGCTGTTGAGTGGGGCTGAGGTCAGGGCTCTTTGCAGGTCACTGGTCAAGCGGTTTGCTCAAGGGTCCAACAGTGGCGAACCACAGTGTCTTAACCATCAGATGTTTAACATCAATTACATGCTCAAAATATTCTGACAATGAGCACAAATCTGGGTCTGTTGGGTCTATTAAGACATGGTTTGATGGGTTCTGTGTAAGTGGTCAGCATTCCATATATATCGGTTTCATTCCATATATATCGGTTTCATTCCATCTATATCGGTTTCATTCCATATACGTATATTGGTTTAATTCCATATATATCGAGTTTCATTCCATATACGTATATTGGTTTCATTCCATATATATATATACAGTGTATCACAAAAGTGAGTACACCCCTCACATTTCTGCAGATATTTAAGTATGTCTTTTCATGGGACAACACTGACAAAATGACACTTTGACACAATGAAAAGTAGTCTGTGTGCAGCTTATATAACAGTGTAAATTTATTCTTCCCTCAAAATAACTCAATATACAGCCATTAATGTCTAAACCACCGGCAACAAAAGTCAGTACACCACTAAGAGACTACACCCCTAAATGTCCAAACTGAGCACTGCTTGTCATTTTCCCTCCAAAATGTCATGTGATTTGTTAGTGTTACTAGGTCTCAGGTGTGCATAGGGAGCAGGTGTGTTCAATTTAGTAGTACAGCTCTCACACTCTCTCATACTGGTCACTGAAAGTTCCAACATGGCACCTCATGGCAAAGAACTCTCTGAGGATCTTAAAAGACGAATTGTTGCGCTACATGAAGATGGCCAAGGCTACAAGAAGATTGCCAACACCCTGAAACTGAGCTGCAGCACAGTGGCCAAGATCATCCAGCGTTTTAAAAGAGCAGGGTCCACTCAGAACAGACCTCGCGTTGGTCGTCCAAAGAAGCTGAGTGCACGTGCTCAGCGTCATATCCAACTGCTGTCTTTGAAAGATAGGCGCAGGAGTGCTGTCAGCATTGCTGCAGAGATTGAAAAGGTGGGGGGTCAGCCTGTCAGTGCTCAGACCATACGCCGCACACTACATCAAATTGGTCTGCATGGCTGTCACCCCAGAAGGAAGCCTCTTCTGAAGTCTCTACACAAGAAAGCCTGCAAACAGTTTGCTGAAGACATGTCAACAAAGGACATGGATTACTGGAACCATGTCCTATGGTCTGATAAGACCAAGATTAATTTGTTTGGTTCAGATGTTCTCAAGCATGTGTGGCGGCAATCAGGTGAGGAGTACAAAGATAAGTGTGTCATGCCTACAGTCAAGCATGGTGGTGGGAATGCCATGGTCTGGGGCTGCATGAGTGCAGCAGGTGTTGGGGAGTTACATTTCATTGAGGGACGCATGAACTCCAATATGTACTGTGAAATACTGAAGCAGAGCATGATCCCCTTCCTCCGGAAACTGGGTCGCAGGGCAGTGTTCCAGCATGATAATGACCCCAAACACACCTCTAAGACGACCACTGCTTTATTGAAGAGGCTGAGGGTAAAGGTGATGGACTGGCCAAGCATGTCTCCAGACCTAAACCCAATAGAACATCTTTGGGGCATCCTCAAGCGGAAGGTGGAGGAGCGCAAAGTCTCGAATATCCGCCAGCTCCGTGATGTCGTCATGGAGGAGTGGAAAAGCATTCCAGTGGCAACCTGTGAAGCTCGGGTAAACTCCATGCCCAGGAGAGTTAAGGCAGTTCTGGGAAATAATGGTGGCCACACAAAATATTGACACTTCAGGAACTTTCACTAAGGGGTGTACTCACTTTTGTTGCCGGTGGTTTAGACATTAATGGCTGTATATTGAGTTATTTTGAGGGAAGAATAAATTTACACTGTTATATAAGCTGCACACAGACTACTTTTCATTGTGTCAAAGTGTCATTTTGTCAGTGTTGTCCCATGAAAAGATATACTTAAATATCTGCAGAAATGTGAGGGGTGTACTCACTTTTGTGATACACTGTATATATACATATCTCAGACTGTTGTGGCCACAAAAGATAGGAACGGGGTTAATAATGCCCACGATTTTGGAACAAGATTATGGTCAGGTCAGTCCACATACTTTCGGCCTAATGGTGAACCTCTGTATGCTTGCAGGTTTTAGTGGCTACGTCCCTAAATCCAGAGTCCTGTTCGGTACCAGTTATCCCATCACCACCAACAAGGCCCTGATCCATTTTGGGAAGGAGATGAAGCAGGGGGGCACTGCCCTCAGCGTGAGAGAAGAGAGCGATGACAGTCTGCCCCCGGTGCCAACCATTTACCCTTCACATCAGGGCCTGCTTCCCAAATACACCGGCCACGTCCCAGGTAGTTTGGTATTTAGAACCTGTTTTTGCAGTAATGATAACATGCATGATGGTACAGCTGGTAGAGTGAGTGCTGCACAGCAGCGTAGGTCCTGGAAACCTGAGTTCAGTCCTTGTTGATGTTTCCCAGGTACTTAGCTTACCTCCCATATATCAGACATGCAGGATGTGGATTGGCGACTCCTAATCCTGCCATTACCCAGTGTTTTCAGGTGGCGCTGGACCCCTGCGCTGGCGTCATTAGATGACAGGGAAGTGGGAGGGTATGGCAGGGGTATTTTAATGAGAGTGTAGATCTTACTCATCGTCATTAATGTGTTTCTATCAACTGTGTGGCTCATTTCAGTTGTGTTACTGTCATACCAACAGGATACAGGTTCAGATACGGGCAGACGTTTGGGCAGCTCACCAGCAACACCCTGGCACTGAGTGGCACTGACCAGGAGCTGAAATGCCAGAGATGAGTCACGGACAGCAGCTGGTCTGAGACCAAAATATATCAGCAATTAAAGAAAATCAGTGCAGTTGTGTGGTGTTTGGTTTGAACTGAATGAAGGTTTTTTAGCTTTTCACGTGGAAATGTTACAACACTGCATTACAGTCACACCTCAAGAATTCAGCAAGGGTCCCCTGGGTCAATATTAATAATAATAAATATAATAATAATAATAATAATAATAAAAATATTATTTTTACTATAATAATATATAATAATAAGTATTATTATTATCATCATTATTATTATTATTTTTAATTATTATTATATATTATTTTTTTAATTTATTATTTATTATTAATAATAATTAATAATTAATAATTATTATTTATTATTATTATTTATAATAAAAACAGTAGTAGTAGTATTAATAGTAATATTATTATTACTAACATTATTATTATTATTATTATTATGATTATAACAGTGATAGTAGTATTAATAGTATTATTATTATTACTAACATTATTATTATTATTAATTAATTATTATTATTAATTAATAATTATTATTAATTAATAATTATAAATTATTATAAAAAAAATTATTATTGTTATTGTTATTAATAATATTATTATTTTTATAGTTATTATTATTATTATTATTATTATTATTATTGTAGTTATTATTATTATTATTAATTATTATTATTATTATTAGTGCCATAAAGTTGATTCCTGGAACCCCCATAGAATCAACCAGATCATGTTTGAACCATTCTCACCACTGCTAATATGTGTTCTGGGATGAGTGTATCAGGTGCAGCAGTGTTGTTGGGATTTTTAAACACTGTTATTGTTTACATTTTCACACAACAAATTTTTGCTAGCTAACAATAAACACTTCTTGTAAGTACATTTAGATTTAAAATGGCTACACGGCTAAAAGGAACAAACTGGAAAGCCCAGTATGGCAGCATAGCTGTTTACTGGTTTATAAAACTGATGTTTCTTAGCAGGTGAGCATTAACACACACACACACACACACACACACACACACACACACACACACACACACACACACACACACACACCGGTTTAAACCAGTAATACATCAGTATTCAGCAGCAGAAACCAGTACATGGTTTTAGGGTAAAATCTCATTTGGCATTTTAATTACATACAAACTTTTAAAATCAGTTTGACCTCAAATCTAAACATTTCTTAAATAATCACCATGAAGCTAATATAGCTGAACACATAACAGACAGACATGTCCACATACTAATGAAAACATCATTGTGCTTTTTTTTTACACTTAGAGAGGTTTTTTAGATCAGTTTTAGTTCTAATCTCGTCTAAACATGACTAGGCTTAATACACTATACAGGCAAAAGTATTCAAACACCCGACCTTGAGCTTGTGCCAGTTTGTGCCAGTTAAGTCAATTCAGCATTTGTACGGCTGGGCGCTGATGTTGGTCAAGAAAGTCTTGATTGATGTTCCAGTTTATGACCAAACCTGAGGTCAGGGCTCTGTGCAGGACACTGGAGTTTTGTCCCAATACTTTTGTTCTTATAGTATTCAGGAAGTTCAACAGGAAGTGCACTGTTCAAGCTACATCACTAAACTGAACAGATTTATGATACATCTGAATATTTCAGGTTCTTTGTGCTTCTGGTGCTCTTGGGTGACTGAGCTTTTCTTCATATCCATGTAGGACTTGGGTTGTAGGTTGAGGTTAGGTGTGGTTGGGTTGTGGTTGGGTTGTAGGTTGAGGTTAGGTGTGGTTGGGTTGTGGTTGGGTTGTAGGTTGAGGTTAGGTGTGGTTGGGTTGTGGTTGGGTTGTAGGTTGAGGTTAGGTGTGGTTGGGTTGTGGTTGGGTTGTAGGTTGAGGTTAGGTGTGGTTGGGTTGTAGGTTGAGTTTTTGTTTGGTTGGGTTGTAGGTTAAGGTTAGGTGTGGTTGGGTTGTAGGTTAAGGTTAGGTGTGGTTGGGTTGTAGGTTGAGGTTAGGTGTGGTTGGGTTGTAGGTTGAGGTTAGGTGTGGTTGGGTTGTAGGTTGAGGTTAGGTGTGGTTGGGTTGTAGGTTGAGGTTAGGTGTGGTTGGGTTTTGGTTGAGGTTAGGTGTGGTTGGGTTGTAGGTTGAGGTTAGGTGTGGTTGGGTTGTGGTTGGGTTATAGGTTGAGGTTAGGTGTGGTTGGGTTGTAGGTTGAGTTTTTGTTTGGTTGGGTTGTAGGTTGAGGTTAGGTGTGGTTGGGTTGTGGTTGGGTTGTAGGTTGAGGTTAGGTGTGGTTGGGTTGTAGGCTGAGTTTTGGTTTGGTTGGGTTGTAGGTTAAGGTTAGGTGTGGTTGGGTTGTAGGTTAAGGTTAGGTGTGGTTGGGTTGTAGGTTGAGGTTAGGTGTGGTTGGGTTGTAGGTTGAGTTTTGGTTTGGTTGGGTTGTAGGTTGAGGTTAGGTGTGGTTGGGTTGTAGGTTGAGTTTTGGTTTGGTTGGGTTGTAGCTTGAGGTTAGGTGTGGTTGGGTTGTAGGTTGAGGTTAGGTGTGGTTGGGTTGTAGGCTGAGTTTTGGTTTGGTTGGGTTGTAGGTTGAGTTTTGGTTTGGTTGGGTTGTAGGTTGAGGTTAGGTGTGGTTGGGTTGTAGGCTGAGTTTTGGTTTGGTTGGGTTGTAGGTTGAGGTTAGGTGTTTTCATGAGTTGTAGTGGGGTTTTGGTTGGGTTGTGGTTACGTTGTAGTTTGGTTGTAGCTGGGTTGTGGTTGAATTGTGGTTGGGTTATGTTTAGGTTTTGGTTGAGTTGTGGTTTGGTGTGTTTAGGTTGTGATTAGGTTGTGGCTGAGTTATAGATGAGTGGTGGTTGGGTTGTGGCTGAGTTATAGATGAGTGGTGGTTGGGTTGTGGCTGAGTTATAGATGAGTGGTGGTTGGGTTGTGGCTGAGTTATAGATGAGTGGTGGTTGGGTTGTGGCTGAGTTATAGATGAGTGGTGGTTGGGTTGTGGCTGAGTTATAGATGAGTGGTGGTTGGGTTGTCTTTAGGTTGTGGTTTGGCTGTGGTTGGGTTCTGGTTCTCATCTCTATACGGTTGTGCTGATTTCTCTCCTCCAGACTGTCTGCACCAGTTGATCCAGCTTTGATGCTCCGAGTTTGAGCCACTGAGAAGGAGGCCTGAGGAAAACACACATAACGGCTCATTAATAATTGTGGATCGTAGCTTATCTGAGCCCTCTAGACTTTGCTGCAGGTTCGAGCATCATTTATCCAAAAATGTTATCAGTGTTGAAGACTCTACTTAATAGTACACTATGTAGCCAAAAGTATTTGGACACCTGATAATAGGCTTGTCGGACATCATATTACAAAAACAAACTGTATTAAAACATTGAAATATTAAAAGATTTATGTGATCTTTTCAGCCATAACAGTCACACCTCTGAGAAGGCTTCTTATAAGACATTGATGTATACCTTTGTATGGGAATTTGTGCCCATTTTACCACTGTGGTCATGTCTACACAAGCACTAAAAATAATGTGGACAGTGATACTCATACCTATTTCCTCCTGCTTTTGCTACTGACCTGGTTCTCTGGGTCTGGACGGTACTTTCTCCTGCACTTTTCACCATCGTTGGCGTCTTGATCCCAGAACCGAATAATCGAGTCCAGCGCAGGTCTTTTGGTGGCTCGTCTTCCTCGTTTTGAGCCAGGATCTGATTATATTTCACTCCTGAACACACTACCACATCTTCATTGATTGGGTTCTGGTTGAGCCACCATCCAGCACGTTTTTTCTCTGAAAGTTCTACAGAATCAGACCTCCGCTCATCATCTCTGCAGCTAGATAACCCAACCACACAGCTTCGGAGGTTCTGGCTGATGTTCTTCTGGCTTTTATTTGGAGATTCCTTCTCCAGTTTGGGTGTTTCGGGGCCTCCGAGTCTTGGCGTTGGTAGAAAGTAGCAGCCTGAAAGAGAACGAGGTCTCAGATGTTGGATGGATGGATGATTTAGTTCCTGTCTGCTCTGTAGTCTGGACTCAGAAAGCAGGTGGAGGTCGAAGGGTAACTGGGACAGCGGCTGTAACAGGATGAGAAGATCTCGAAACAGAGGGTTACAGGAGTCACGAGACAGAGAGAGGAAAGCCCATGGATGGTAGAACTCTCCGATCACGTCTACAGCGAGAAAAAGAGAGAAATTATGTGGTTATTAGGATATTTTATAAATAAAATGGGATAAAAGAAGATAAAAGATGATTGTATAATGTGACAGCAACAATATTGGGAAAAAGAGGCAAAACAAGCTATTTTTGTGTGTGTGTGTATATACAGTATATAGTCTATATACACACACACAAAATACTGATCAGCCATAACATTAAAACCACCTCCTTGTTTTTACACTCACTGTCCATTTTATCAGCTCCACTTACCATATAGAAGCACTTTGTAGTTCTACAATTACTGACTGTAGTCCATCTGTTCCTCTGCATGCTTTTTTAGCCCCTTTCATGCTGTTCTTCAATGGTCAGGACCCCCCTTCAATTCTCAGCACTGCAGTGACACTGACATGGTGGTGGTGTGTTAGTGTGTGTTGTGCTGGTATAATTGGATCAGACCGTGTCCACTCACTGTCCACTCTATTAGACACTCCTACCTAGTTGGTCCACCTTGTAGATGTAAAGTCAGAGACGATCGCTCATCTATTGCTGCTGTTTGAGTCGGTCATCTTCTAGACCTTCATCAGTGGTCACCGGACGCTGCCCACAGGGCGCTGTTGGCTGGATGTATTTTAATTTGGTGGACTATTCTCAGTCCAGCAGTGACAGTGAGGTGTTTAAAAACTCCAGCAGCGCTGCTGTGTCTGATTCACTCATACCAGCACAACACACACTAACACACCACCACCATGTCAGTGTCACTGCAGTGCTGAGAATGATCAACCACCTAAATAATAGCTGCTCTGTGGTGGTCCTGTGGGGGTCCTGACCATGGAAGAACAGCATAAAAGCAGGCTAAAAAGCATGTAGAGAAACAGATGGACTACAGTCAGTAATTGTAGAACTACAAAGTGCTTCTATATGGTAAGTGGAGCTGATAAAATGACAGTGAGTGTAGAAACAAGGAGGTGGTTTTAATGTTATGACTGATCGGTGTAATTTATGTTAGGGCGGCAGGTGTGGAGTTTGCATGTTCTCCCTGTGTCTGCATGGGTTTCCTCTGGGTGCTCTGGTTTCCTCCCACAGTACAATGATGTGCAAGTGAGGTGAATTGGAGATATTAAACGTGAACTGATGAATCTTGTATAATGAGTAACTACCGTTTCTGTCATGAATGTAACCAAAGTGTGTAAAACATGACGTTAAAATTCTAATTAATAAATAATAAATAAATATATATATATTATTTTAAAGCATCGTAATGGAGATCCAGCTCTTACCTGCACACGTGTGCAAGTGATGAAACCAAAACTCCAAAGCAGATAAGCTACAAAACAATAGAATTATGATAATATAAGAATATATTTATTTAATCTGAAGGTTATTCATGTTAATTTGATATCAGGACTTACTTCAGTAGGCCGAGGATGAAAGCGTTTAGTCTCATACTGTGGCTGCTTAACTCTGAGCATTTCCAAACAACTGAGACCAGACTGTACAGAACACGGCTGGAAGTACCTGAAAATATAAAACCTCCAGTTAGTAATGGTATACATACACCGATCAGCCATACCATTAAAACCACCTCCTTGTTTCTACACTCACTGTCCATTTTATCAGCTCCACTTACCATATAGAAGCACTTTGTAGTTCTACAATTACTGACTGTAGTCCATCTGTTCCTCTGCATGCTTTGTTAGCCCCCTCTCATGCTGTTCTTCAATGGTCAGGACCCCCACAGGACCACCACAGAGCAGGTATTATTTAGGTGGTGGATCATTCTCAGCACTGCAGTGACACTGACATGGTGGTGGTGTGTTAGTGTGTGTTGTGCTGGTATGAGTGGATCAGACACAGCAGCGCTGCTGGAGTTTTGAAATACCGTGTCCACTCACTGTCCACTCTATTAGACACTCCTACCTAGTTGGTCCACCTTGTAGATGTAAAGTCAGAGATGATCGCTCATCTATTGCTGCTGTTTGAGTCGCTCATCTTCTAGACCTTCATCAGTGGTCACAGAACGCTGCCCACGGGGCGCTGTTGGCTGGATATGTTTGGTTGGTGGACTATTCTCAGTCCAGCAGTGACAGTGAGGTGTTTAAAAACTCCATCAGCGCTGCTGTGTCTGATCCACTCATACCAGCACAACACACACTAACACACCTCCACCACCTAAATAATACCTGCTCTGTGGTGCTGCTGTGGGGGTCCTGACCATTGAAGAAGAGGGTGAAAGCAGGTTTAAAAAGCATGTAGAAAACACACACACATATTCACACAGCTTTATTAACACTGACCGGTGTTCTGACCTGGCTGAGTCGAAGCCTCCACCACACTCCACAGTTTTATACGTCGTCGTCCAACAATCAAATCCGGCTTGAAGGATCTCAGCCCGTCCTGAAGAAGAGTTCGGAGAGCAGGACAGAGCTGATCCAGGACCAGCTCACTAACTCTGGGACACAGCGAGCTGCTCCCCAGTCTGATCTGTAACCAGGTAATAATCACACAGTCGCTAAAGTCTTACAGAACCCTCATCATCACCTTTAACAACCGCTAGACTTGATTAGCGCCTGCGCTGGTGCTACAGTGGTGCTAATTGGATCTTATGTGACATGTTTAGTTTTGGTGGGACATAGAAATTTTTAAAAAAAAAGATCACCTTTCATGGCATTTTATGTGCTTTAAACACACAAAATTATTATTATTATTATCAATTTAAACCTCAGTTCTTTTACATGATGTCTCATAAATAATAAACCACACAGAAATATTGATGTAGTTTTTACTTTGATCTCCTTTAATTCATGATTATTGTTGGTGTTGTTGATGTTTATTCATAATCTATAATTATTCAAAGCCATTATTAACGCCCGACCTGCATTAATAAAATGATTTTGGAGCAACTCAGGTGGCGCAGCAGTAAAACACACGCTGTTCACCAGAGCTGAGATCTGGAATACATCGTATCGAATCTCGGCTCATGAACAACGATTGGCCTGTTGTTCAGATAGGGGCGGGACTAAGCCGGATGTGGACTCTCTCTCAGACTAGTGCGATTACGACCTCTGCTGGCTGGTTGGCTGCACGGAGATGGGAAAGGAGTGCGGTAGAGGGTGTGGCCCTCCGTGCACAGCGCTGTACTGCACTGCACTCATCAAGTGTAGGTGATGAGATGTTCGATTTCTGTGCATGTGTCGGAGGGGGCGTGACCTCCCCAATCAGGAGCAGGGACCAGCATTAGTGAGAGGATGATTGACGGGCAGAAACTGGATGCGCTAAAGTAGGAGAAAAAGGGGTAAAATAAATTTTTTTTATAAAATAACAAAAATAAATGATTGTGATGATTTTACCTTCTCTTGTGGGTCTTTGCCGGAGTTAAAATGATCCGTGATCAAATCAACAGCTGAGCTCACAGCTTTCAGCAGATCTTTAGGAAAAAAATAATTAAAAAAATTACAATTTGGGCATAAAAAGAGAAAAAAATCCATCTTACTGAGCTTAATTATCTGATTTATTCATTCGATCTTACTGAGCACAAAGCAAAAATACATTGGACAGGGGGTCAGTCTGTTTGCAGGGCAAAACCATTAAAAAATTTCCTCCTTCCACCTGTCATTAACACCCATGAGAAGCCAGTCCACCCTGCATATTTTTGGGAGGTGGGAGAAAACTGGAGGACCTGAAGGACACCCACGCTTGGACACTTGGAATACAAACAAACTCCTCACAGACTGACCGGAGAACAGGATCTTTCAGTTTAATTTAATTTTCTACCACCACTTTATCCTGGTCAGGGTCGGGGTGGGTCAGGTTTGCCCAGAAACACTGGGTGAAATGCGTTAACACAACACACACAGGACGCCAATCCATAGCAGACCAGGTCAGGTAACAAAACTTATGAGACTGACTGAGGATCAACTCTAATCAGCACTAATAATTCCTTCTTTACTAAAAACAACAAGGAAAGAAGTTCTGAACACGTCATCACAGTTCGGTACAGACTGACTCGAGACTGACAAAACTCCAACTGGCTTACACAGCCCTCAACTGGCTTATACAATCTTCCAACTGGCTTAAAAACCCTCCAACTGACTTACACAGCCCTCAACTGGTGCACACAAAACTCTAACTGGCTTACACAGCCCTCAACTGGCTTATAAATTCCTCCAACTGACTTAAAAACCCTGCAACTGACTTACACAGCCCTCAACTGGTGCACACAAAACTCTAACTGGCTTCAAAAATCCTCCAACTGGCTTCTACTGCCCTCCAGCTGGCTTAACTGGCTTACACAACCCACAACTGGCTTCTTGTCTCCACACTCTCCAACCTTGGCATTACTAATCCAACATGACGGTTAGAGAGCTTCCTACCTGGAAAAGCATTTTTACTAGACACATGGATGGAATTGCAGCTTACCATGAAAACTGTGGTGTTCAGCAATGGTTTTGGGTTCCTTGTTGGTCGTAGCTTGTTGAGGAGCATCGAAGGACCACTGGTGTCTTCGTTCAGTACCAGGCTGAGATATGGACGCATTAAGGGTCAAGGAGCTGGCTGATTTAACAACTGAACACGACATACAGTGATGGAGACTAAAGTTCTTCTGGATTCTTCTTTCTGGAGGAGTCTGAATGGAGCACGTTAGCTCACGAGAAAGCTCCTGTAAACATTCTTCAGGAAAGGTCCAGGCTTGTTTAGGAGCTGGAGGAGCTTGTTCTAGGGTGGAGAAAAGACTCAAATTCTTCTCATGCAGGTCTTCATCTAGATCTTCTAGACTTTGGTCTCTTTCTGGGTGGGTTTGATAGAGCTGTGGGTTGAGTCTGGACCAGTGCGGCCATGATGGAGGCTGAATTGGGGTCGGAGTGCAGGTGGAGCAGGAGTCCGAACTAGATGCTACTTGGAGATTGATGGAAGAGAAGCTGCCAGAAGGTGAAGGTTCGACATGGCTGGACAACTCTTTGCTTTTCCCTTGCCTGTGGCTCATGTACTGGTCTAGCAGAGACACCAGAGCTGTACTAGACTGGTTTCTTGATGGTGGTTGAAGGACGAAGGTTTGGATGGGTAAAAAGGTGGGTCTCTGTACTTTCTCTTGGTGTTCCACTTCCAATGACTTCCACTTCTGGTTTATGGGTGAATTCAGGGTGAGTCCAGGTTGTTCTGTCCTCCTAACGGGGGGTTGTTTTGGGTTCTGGATGGTCTGTGAGATGTTCTGCATTACTGATGCCATTTTTGGGCTACATACCTGAAGGTTGCTTGTTTCTATTTTATCCACCTGTTCCTGTTCCTCCTTTGGTTCTTTAAAGAGGATGTATTCCTCGTGTGTCCAGCTTTCTTGGCTGTGAGGTTCTGAAGAACTGGTAACTGGTGACCATTCGGGACTCATAGTGGATTGAGGTGACAGGTCACAAGTCACCAGCTTGTAATAATTATTTTGGGGACTCAATCGCCTGATTCGGCTTTGCAAACAGACGTCAAGATCAGACATTGACGACCCATCATCGTCCGTTTGGTAGATGTTGCAGTTTGAATCAAATCTGTAAGGAGGCGAGCAGGATTGTGGGAGGTAACTCTGAGATGTCGACCCTGATTCCTGGGACTGCCTGGCAGGACTGTCCAAATCTTCGGGTGTAGCAGGGACTGCGTTGTTCGTTTTGTTGTAAATGGCACTGAAGTTGACCAGCACCCCGTCTGAACTGTTGCAGGAAGAGTCGCTGATGGAATCGATCTGGTAGGCGTAGTTCTGGCTCTCAGGTTTCTCACGACTTTCCTTCTCGCCCCAGTCTCGCTCATCACAGTCCATTAATATCAGAGTGCTCTTGCTTGCCCTGCAGAATTGCAACCCTGAATCTGATAGGGTTGTGATTTCTTCACGTTTTTCGGAAGTCCCCGAAAGGTCCATATTTTAATATCTTAAGAAGTCTGCTACACTCTTGGCACCTCTTGGTGTTCCTCAAAGCCATATAATTGGTACCTTCAAAATACTTCTGGAGGCTGCCTTCATCATCATAAAGAGACCAAGGTTCTTTGGCATCCCACAAGGTTTTATCATGGGTACAGTTTAAATTGTGAGACAATTCCAGGAAGGTTTCTTTACAGTACCTACTCAAATTGTCCACCTTTGTCTTATGTGCCCTGTCTTCGTTTTTATTTACCTCTGATTCTGAGATGAAGGGGTGATTACATTGTTCATGCAGTTGTGGGGTCAGGTAGCTCAGGCTCAAAGAACAGGGTCTCCTGGGTCTCAGTACTGGGTTGTAATGCTGAAAACCTGGAGACTTCCCATGAACCAGGGGGATATGTGGAGCAAACGTAGTGTCACCAGAGGGGCTATCAGAGGTCTCCATCATCTGTTAAGACATATCATGAAAATATGCAGCAAGAAGTCATGAAAGAACGTCAGGAGGAATCATCAAAATTCTTAAAAAGTGGAGAGAATGACACAGCAGGATATTCTGGACTCCTGGGTTCAAATATCAGCTCTGCTACCAGTTGGCTGGGCGCCTGCAGCAGACACAATTGTCCAAGAAAGTCTGCTGTGTGGGAAAAGACCGGGCTAAAAAAAAGGGGGCGGGGTCTTGGACGCTGTGTGAGGACCCTGGTTGGTAGACGAGGCGCCTGTACAAAGGTAGAGGAATGCGGGGTCGGTGCGTGACTATCTGTGCGCTAAACAAACCTAACGCACTAACCACCGAGGTACAAAGTAAATAAGACGGGGTTGGTGAATATACGCTCCTCGCACAACATTGGGGTCTCCAGCAGTGAAAGACAAATTGGCTATGACTAAATATCAAAAAAGAGGGAGATGCCGCTTAGGTGGAGCAGTGGTAAAACACGCTAGCACACCAGAGCTGACATTTCTAACTTGTACAAGGTGGGAGCCGAAGCCGGGACCTAATAACTGATGCAATTACGACCTCTGCTGGCTGAGTCGAGGAATAATGCGCTGATCAGGGTGTGGCTCTCCGTACACAAAGCTGATCCGCGCATGAACTCGCCTCGTGCAGGTGAAAAGATGCAGTCGGCTACTGTACACGTGTCGGAGGGGGCGTGTCAGTCTCGCTCTCCTCAATCAGCAGTGGGGATCAAGATCAGTAGAGAGGAAGCATAATGCAATCAGATAATCGGATAATGTATTACGTATACGGTATATTTAATCAATTCGAATTCAACACAGAGAGCTTGAACGTTCTGTGGTGGTTCAGGGTCGCGGTAAGTCCGGCTTGGCCACCCCCTATACCGTAAACATAATAAACTGGCTCACAGTGGAGCACACTGTGCCTTCCAATGGCAAGACTGTTTCAGACCCACGCCCACACATCAGCCAATCATGTCTACGCAGACACCTGACGCAGACGTAGTTGGCTAGCGTACTTTACCACAGCACCACCCCAGTATAATAACATATACTTAGGATAAAAAAAAAAACATGTCAGTTTAACATGATGGTAAAGCAGGAGGCCAAACTGCACCAAAACTTACCCATTCATGACGCCTTGAACAACAACAACAAACTCCTGCCCCCGTGAGTCAGTGCAGTACCTGGATCAGGATGTAAACACACCACATCACACACACACACACACACGAGCGCACGGATAATAACATGTACATAACGTGTAAACGTTACTCACCTGTGAAATGTGAGGCATCTAAACGAGGACGGAGGAGAAATCTTTCACTCCTTACTGTGTGTTTTCCTTCCTCCCTCCACCCATCCTCTCCCAGCACAGCCTGCATCCTCCTATAGCAACAGCATCCGTGTTTCTACTGAGCACGCTCACTAGACTCCACTCATTCCTGGCAAATGCTGACTCACACTGGATGAAACCACTGCACTCAGGACAGCAAAACCTAAAACTAAAGAGTCTGAGACTAAGACACAGATGTTTTAATACAGTGCAGCTCTACACTATAAGGCCAAAAGTATGTACACCTGACTGCGAGCTTGTTTCTACACTCACTGTCCATTTTATCAGCTCCACTTACCATATAGAAGCACTTTGTAGTTCTACAATTACTGACTGTAGTCCATCTGTTTCTCTACATGCTTTTTTTGCCTGCTTTCACCCTGTTCTTCAATGGTCAGGACCCCCACAGAGCAGGTATTATTCAGGTGGTGGATGATCCTCAGCACTGCAGTGACACTGACATGGTGGTGGTGTGTTAGTGTGTGTTGTGCTGGTATGAGTGGATCAGACACAGCAGCGCTGCTGGAGTTTTGAAATACCGTGTCCACTCACTGTCCACTCTATTAGACACTCCTACCTAGTTGGTCCACCTTGTAGATGTAAAGTCAGAGACGATCGCTCATCTATTGCTGCTGTTTGAGTCGCTCATCTTCTAGAACTTCATCAGTGGTCACAGGACGCTGCCCACGGGGCGCTGTCGGCTGGATGTTTTCGGTTGGTGGACTATTCTCAGTCCAGCAGTGACAGTGAGGTGTTTAAAAACTCCAGCAGCGCTGCTGTGTCTGATCCACTCATACCAGCACAACACACACTAACACACCACCACCATGTCAGTGTCACTGCAGTGCTGAGAATGATCCACCACCTAAATAATACCTGCTCTGTGGTGGTCCTGTGGGGGTCCTGACCATTGAAGAACAGGGTAAAAGGTGTCCACAAGCAACATTCATGGCTTGTGTTTTTTTTAATTCTGTGAAAACTCTTGATTTAATTGTAGGAATCTAAAAGCCACCAGACTGAAATATCGATCCTCATTAAGCCATAATGAGCCACCGATGAATAGAAATCAGTGTTAAGGGTTAATCCTGTATTTATTTAAACCTGTACGAGTGACATTAACAAAATACACCAAACTAAAAGCTGCTCTTGTGGGGAATCTTAGGTTTGTTCAAAGTGTGTGAACTACAAACCAGTTTTACATTATTTAGGATAAATGTAGCAATCATAGCATCATTTATTAAGAAATGATCCGTGTACAAAACTCAGCATTCAGAGATACAGTCAAATGAACATCGACATTATTGCATGATTAAAAAATGACAAACTTACAAATATAACTTAAAACTGTTTATTAATTCACTATTAAAAAAAATTGATGCATGAATTCATATTACTTTTCATACATAGATCAAAAAAATTCATTCTGTAGCTTTCTGTAGCTTTCTACTCACACAATTCTGTTTGATTAAACACATTGAACACTCAGAATTAAATTCACGGCCTTGAAACACTCGCTCACGTTTTAAAGCTTTTTACAGGCGCATCAGTAAAAGCATTTTATCAACTGCAATTATTTATACTATTATTTATAATGTACATCATATCATGCAGTGACTTTCACTTTCATTTGATTTCAGACAGCATCGGTGGCTCGGTGGGTAGCACTGCCGCCTCACAGCGAGAAGGTCCTGGCTTCTATTCCCAGGTGGAGTGGTCTGGGTCCTTTCTGTGTGGAGTTTGCATGTTCTCCCCGTGTCTCTGTGAGTTCCCTAGGGGTGCGCCGTTTGTTACTACAGTCTGATGTGTGTTAGGAGGACCGTGGGCCCTCGGTGATGATGCAGTAGGTGTGTTAGGAGGACCGTGGGTCCTCGGTGATGATGCAGTAGGTGTGTTAGGAGGACCGTGGGCCCTTGGTGATGATGCAGTAGGTGTGTTAGGAGGACCGTGGGCCCTCGGTGATGACGCAGTAGGTGTGTTAGGAGGACCGTGGGCCCTCGGTGATGACGCAGTAGGTGTGTTAGGAGGACCGTGGGCCCTCGGTGATGATGCAGTAGGTGTGTTAGGAGGACCGTGGGCCCTCGGTGATGACGCAGTAGGTGTGTTAGGAGGACCGTGGGCCCTCGGTGATGATGCAGTAGGTGTGTTAGGAGGACCGTGGGCCGTCGCTGATGTTGCGGTAGATCTGTGGCGAACTCTCAGCTACGGGTGACTCCGCCAAAGGAAACAGCACCGGGCGGCTCTTAACAGGGCGGCGTAAGAAACCTCCCGAGGTAACGAGGTCACCGTAACCGCGAGCGTGAGAAAAGGCATAACCAGATCGACGGGTGCTCATGCGTCGCCGTGGGAACCGGCGAGGAGGTGGCGGGAGGACGGCTTTGGCCTGTCGGACTTTATAGCGCACCTGAGGATAAATAAATTAATACATAAATAAATAATAAGAGACAGAAAGACAGAAAAAACACAAACATAGACAGACAGACAGACAGACAGACAGAGAAACAGATAGAAAGAAATAAAAAAAGAAAGACAAACAGACAAACAGAATAAAAAATAGAAAAACAGAAATACAGACAGAAAGAAAGAAAGACAGATAGGCAGACAGACAGAAAAACAGACAGAAAGACAGAAAGACACACAGACCAAAAGACACACAGAGAGAAAGAAAGAAAATGACAGGGACAGACAGACAGAAAGAAAGACATACAAAAAGGAAGGAAGAAAGACAGGCAGACAGAAATAGTGACAGACAGACAGACAAAAAGACAGACAGAAAGAAAGACAGACAAACAGACAAACACACAGACAGACAGAATGAAAAGACAGACAGACAGACAGACAGACAGAAAGACAGACAGAAAGGAGAAAAGGATGGACAAACAGACATAAAAAAGAGCAACAGACAGACAGACAGACAGACAGAGAGAAAGAAAGAAAAAGACAGACAGACAGAAAGACAGACAGACAGACAGACAGAAAGACAGCCAGCCAGCCAGCCAGACAGACAGAAAGAAAGAAAGAAAGAAAAAGACAAACAGACAGACATACAGACAGAAAAGCAACAGACAGAAAGACAGACAGACAGGAAGAAAAAGACAGACAGACAGACAGACAGAAAGACAGACACACAGACAGACACACAGACAGAAAGAAAAAGACAGACAGACACATACAGACAGAAAGAGCAACAGACAGACAGACAGACAGACAGACAGACAGACAGACAGACAGACAGACAGACAGAAAAAGCAACAGACAGACAGACGTAAACATTTTCAGACGACTTTTTTAATATACATTATGTGGTCAAAAGCTCCGTTTAATTACTTAATTTATGCATTTCAGCCACAACAGTCACTAACTGCTGTAATAAATCAATTATATAAAGCAAATCACATTCTTACAACATTGCAGTAATAGTTTAGGGAAGGCCCTTTCTCAGCATGTTCCAGCATGACTGTTCCCCTGGCGTCCCAATACTTTTGTCCATTGAGTATTTCAGATTCTCACTCACCTTGTCGTTGACGGTGGGGCGGAGCTGCATGAGCAGGAACCGGAGGGCGAGAACTGGCAACCCACAGAGGATGGTGGTGAGGAAAATGGTGAGCCAAACGTTAGGCTGATTCAGGGAGTTTCTTGCAGTGCCTAAAACACACACACACACACACACACACACACACACACACACACACACACACAGTCATGTGATCTGATAATAGTTCATGACTTGTTCACACCTACAGACAGACACGGACTGACAGACAGGCGAGTTGAGAGGGGCGAGACTCACCGATGAAGGGGAAGGAGGAGGTGAAGATGAGGAACATGCCGTTACTGTACATGGTGAAGGTAACGGCGAAATACGCCGCCAGACTCCCCCACAGGAAGAACTGATTCACCGCCGTCCAGTACGCCGTGTCCAGACCCAGCTACGACACACACACACACACACACACACAGTGTTTACTGTTCATCACTTCAATCAAACACGACTTGTACACACAAACCGAGTGCTGTAGGGAAAAGTCTGTAAAGTCATGGCTGTGTGAGTCAAACATCCGGGCGCCTACAGGGACCATAATGGGCTCGTCTGATGGAGGGATTTCTTATTACTGCTGCAATTATGACCCCTGCTGGCTGACTGATGGCACTGCACAGAGACAGAAGATAGTGGAGAGAGTGTGACTCTCTGTGCGCCATACGGATCTCCATATGAACCCGAACAGCAGTTGGCTAATTCACCCATTTCAGAGGGGGCGTGTGTTAGATTCAAAGAACATACACACTATATGGCCAAAAGTATTTCGACACCTGACCACGAGCTTGCCGGACGTGATCTTCGGTTAGGGTAGTGCTTCAGAAATCAGAAGGTTGCTGCTTCAAGACCCACCATTGCCCCTGAACAAGGTCCCGACCCTCAATTGGTCAAATTGTATTTAGTAATAATTGTACTATATGGCCAAAAGTGTTTGGACACCTGACCATGAGCTTGCCTGACGTGATTTTTTTCAGCTAAAACAACAGTCGTTCTTCTTAGAAGACTTCTCACCAGCCTTAATAGTAGTATGTCTGTGGGAATAATCCTCAATTGGTCTCAACTTTTGAATTACTGTGTTACTTTGGTTTGTTGTTGTTGTGAAGTCTGACCTCTGTAGTTCCAGTAATAATATTAATTCTATTTTTAATAATAAATAATAAAGTGTATTTATACAGCACCTTATATACAGCATCAGCGCATCAGTACGCGTGTGAGATGTTTAATGCCGGATTAAATACCTGAACGTTGACGGCGAACAGTAAGCAGGTCTGAGCGAGCAGGGCGAAGGACTGGTAGTCGGCGATGTCCTTGCCGTCGTCGCGCACCGTGTCGTGCATGGCGAGGTACGGCAGGAAGAAGAGGACGAGCGAGCTGTAGCAGCTGTGCAGTAGAATCTTAAAGAACGCCGTCTTGCTGAAGTACCGATTCTGCTGCCCGGGCGCGTAGAGCTGAGGATACTGGACGCTCCAGCGGTCGTTCACGTCCTGTAGGGTGCACATGAACAACAGCACATCAGTACAGATGTTTGTTTATTATTATTATTTATTAGGATTTTAAGGTTATTCATGACAGCAGAGGTAAGTTACAGGTTACTCATGATTACAGACAGATCAGATCACATCTATAAAGCGAGCGCAGGAGGAACCAACCTGATCGAAGAGACTGAGGCCGATGACCGGTAGTGCGGTGTACACCAGGTTATAGAGCGTAATAAACCACTCGTCATACACCGTCTGTTCAACAACCAAACACAAACACAATATTAATAAAGTGATGGATGTATAGATGGACGGATGATGGATGGATGGATGGATGGTGGATATATAGATGGATGGATATTATATTATAGATGGATGTATAGATGGATGAATGGACGGACGGATGGATGAATGATGGATGGTGGATGTATAGATGGATGGATATTATATTATAGATGGATGAATAGATGGATGAATAGATGGATGGATGGATAGATGAGTGGATGAATGTATAGATGGACGGATTGTGGATGTATAAATAGATGGTGGATGTATAGATGGATGGATGGATATTATATTATAGATGGATGAATAGATGGATGGATATTATATTATAGATGGATGTATAGATGGATGGATATTATATTATAGATGGATGTATAGATGGATGGATATTATATTATAGATGGATGTATAGATGGATGGATATTATATTATAGATGGATGTATAGATGGATGGATATTATATTATAGATGGATGTTTAGATGGATGGATATTATATTATAGATGGATGTATAGATGGATGGATATTATATTATAGATGGATGTATAGATGGATGGATGGATAGATGAGTGGATGAATGTATAGATGGACGGATGGTGGATGTATAGATGGATGGATGGTGGATGTATAGATGGATGGATGGATATTATATTATAGATGGATGGTGGATGTATATATGGATGGATGGATGGATTGACGGATGATGGATGTATAGATGGATGATGGATGTAAATATGGTGGATGAATAGATAAATGGATGGCTAGATGGATGTATGGATGGATGGATGGATGGATGGATGGATGGATGTATGGATGGATGGATGGACGGACGGCTGGACGAACACTGACCTGAGCAGAGAAGCCGCAGAAGAAGGCGTACCAGAAGTGCACAAAGGTGAAGCTGAAGTTTTTGTAAAAGAAATAGCGCAGAAACTTGCACATGCGCAGGTAGGACCAGCGGCCGTGCACCAGCAGGAGGCGCTGCAGATACCGAAACTGAGCGAAGGAGAAATCGCTGGAGAGGACGGCCTGCATGCCCTCCTGCCCGCTGATCCCGACGCCGATGTGAGCCGCTACAGGACAGAACAACAAAGAGAACACGGTCAGACGACGCAGTACGCCAAACGAAACATTAGAACAGTTTTTTCCTGCTCCGCCCACCTTTAATCATGCTGACGTCATTGGCTCCGTCCCCGATGGCCAGCGTGATGGCGTTCTTGTGTTTTTTGACCAGCTCCACCACCTGAGCTTTCTGCAGCGGAGTGACCCTGCAGCAGATGACCGCCTGACACATGCAGGCCGTCCGCAACAGCTCCACCTGCAGGTCCTTCTGCAGACCGTACGCCTGAGAGGAGACGCAACCAAACGTCATGCTGATCTAATACATACAAGCTTTCTTACCTCGTAACGACATTAGCCTGGATTATACTGGGGCTAGACTATAGGGTCGAAAGTATGTGGACACCTGACCACGACCAATTTTGTCATTTAGCAGACGCATTTATCCAAAGTGACTTACAGTTGTGACAGTATACAATATAGCAAGCAGTGGTGGGGCTTGAACCAGCAACCTATTGATTACTGGACCAGTACCTTAACCACTAGGCTACAACTGCCCCATTTCAAAACCTTGGACATCCCTGTGGGAATTTGTGCCCTTTTAGTCAAAGACCATTTGTAAACAATGATGGATAAAAAGCCCAAGCTCACAGTCTACATTCCGATTCATCCCAGTGGTGATTAAAGTGGTTGAGGTCAGAGTTTTGTAGTTTCTCCACACTATACCAAACAAGGCAGCCATGCTTCAACAGAGAGGGTCTTCGCTAAACTGTTTTGGCCATAATAATATGGACAAAAATATTGGGACGCCCCTTATAACTAGTGAATTCATGTGTTTCAGTCACAACAATTGCTAACGGGTGTAATAAATCAATTATATAAAGTAAATTAGATGCTTCTAACTTTGCTCTAACAGTTTGGGGAAGGTCCTTTTCTTGTTCCAGCATCCATGACCTCAGCTCCACTCAACAGCTCTGGAATGAACCGGAACATCAACATCAGTGTCCAGCCATACAAAAGCTATTCTGAATGAATGGGCACAAATTCCCACATACATACTTAGACAAAGCACCCAAAGAAGCCACCTCAGAAGAGCGCCTGTTGTTCTAGCCAAAAAGATCACACAGACGTCACTCTGTTTTAATCCCGCTTGTTTTTTTTAAATGGAACATCAGGTGTCCACATACTTTTGATCATACAATGTATAACTAATACAAAAAAAGTGAAAATGTATGTCGTTCTCACCAGGCTGTGCCCGTTTATCACCAAGCCGTACTCTCCGTCTACCTTCTCATCCAGAACCACCGGAGACTTCTTACTCAGGAACTTGCTCTGCTGGTACGGCGGCTCGTCCGCTGAACTCGGCGACATCTTTTTCCTCGCGTTTCTGAACGTTTCACAAGAAATTATGTAAGAATAGTGTATAATTTACATCGACCAGGCATAAGTGAATATCACTGATGATCATCACGGCACCTGTTAGTGGGGGGGGATATATTAGGCAGCAAGTGAACATTTTATCCTCAAAGTTGATGTTAGAAGCAGGAAAAATGTGCGAGCGTGAGGATCTGAGCGAGTTTGATGAGGGCCAAATTGTGATGACTAGACGACTGGGTCAGAGCATCTCCAAAACTGCAGCTCTTGTGGGGTGTTCCCGGTCTGCAGTGGTCAGTATCTATCAGGAAGAGTGGTAAACCGGCGACAGGGTCATGGGCGGCCAAGGCTCATTGATACACGTGTGGTCCGATCCAACAGACGAGCTACTGTAGCTCAAACTGCTGAAGAGATTAATACTGGTTCTGATAGAAAGGTGTCAGAATACACAGAGCAGCACAGATTGTTGTGTATGGGGCAGCAAAAAAGGGGACCAACACAAAACAGGTTTAACAAGTGCTGTTTTTAAGGGTTATTATTATTGTATTATATTAATTTGGACACATTTTTGAGCAGTCCCAGAACAATTGCTAGGTTCAAATACCATTTAAATTCTAATGATTAAGTTATACATAGTCATTTATGTGCTGTTTATACTACCACATGGGGATTCTTTTTCACCAGCCAGCAGCAGTTCACACACACAGAGCCATATCATGAACCGAGAGTCCCGCTATGCTTTATGTAAACCACCACCCCCATAATATTGCCACATTGACCACTTTGGATGAAAGCATCTGATCAATGCTGTAAATTTAAGTGGCAGCACTGACACTCAAGCTTACTAGTTCGAATCTCTTTGCCTACACATACGATGATTGGCTAGACTGAGAGAAGGAGGGCAGTAGGGATTCCTCATAACTGCTGCAATCATGACCTCTGCTGGCTGATTGATAGTGCTGCACAGACACTGGGGATAATGGAGATCGGTTCATGACTCTCGGATCTCCATATGAACCCGGCTGGTGCAGGTGAAAAGAAGCGGTCGGTACTGCACATGTGTCTGAGGGGGCGTGTGTTAGAAATGTTAGTTATGGCCCTCCTTAGTCAGAAGTGGAGGTTAGCAGCAGTATAGGCGAAATACGATTGGATAATTGGAGACGACTAAATTGTTACGCTATGCTTTATGTAAACTGCCCCCCCACCAATCATATTTGGATAAAAGCTCGGGTGGCGCAGTGGTACTGACACCAGTGCTGACATCTCCAGCTTGCAAGTTCGAATCTCAGCTCTGCTAAGGACCGGCCGGGCGCCTACACAGACAATGATTGGCTGTAGGGATTCCTCATAACTGCTGCAATCATGACCTCTGCTGGTTGATTGATGGCACTGCACAGAGACGGGGAATAATGGAGAGCAGTGCATGACTCTTCATGCGCAATACAGATCTCTATATGAACCCGGCTGGTGCAGGTGAAAAGAAGCGGTCGGTACTGCACATGTGTCGGAGGGGGCGTGTGTTACACACGGATCTCCTCGGTCGGGGTGGAGGTCCGCAGCAGTAGAGGTGAAATATGATCGGATAATTGAGAGTTTAGAACTTACATCAGTTCCTTTCTCACTTCCTCTGGCGTATTAGCCGCTATGACGAACACCTCGGTCATTTCCTCACGTAACATGTTACACGAATATCCGATGTTTTCCGCCGTCTCTGTTTGAAATAAAAAATACCACAGACATTATGCATTTACAGCAGGAAATTTTCTCACGTTCACTATCGCTAACTGAGATTTAGCTTAGCAACGTTAGCATGCATGCTAACACTGAGTCTGACCCTGTTTGTCTCCTGTTAACACCCAGATCTTTATATCAGCCTTGGAGAGCTGCTCGATGGTCTGAGGTACGCCGTCCTGCAACTTATCCTCCACTGCTGTCGCCCCGATCAGCTACACACACACACACACACACACACACACACACACACACTGAGTTTAAAAGCATAGTGGCATTGCTTTTAAACATGTGCATTTAAGGGAGAGATATTAAAGGTTGGCACACTATATAACCAAAAGTATGTGCACCCCACAGTTGTAGTTTGGATGGTGCTAAGGTTGAGGTCAAGGATCCAGACTCATCGATCCATGTCTGTTCTTCAATGGTCAGGACCCCCACAGAGCAGGTATTATTTAGGTGGTGGATCATTCTCAGCACTGCGGTGACACTGACATGGTGGTGGTGTGTTAGTGTGTGTTGTGCTGGTATGAGTGGATCAGACACAGCAGCGCTGCTGGAGTTTTTAAACACCGTGTCCACTCAATGTCCACTCTATTAGACGCTCCTACCTTGTTGGTCCACCTTGTAGATGTAAAGGTTATACCGGGTGTTACACTCCTTCCAGCACAGCACACACTAACACACCACCACCATGTCAGTGTCACTGCAGTGCTGAGAATGATCCAACACCCAAATAATATCTGATCTGTGGTGGTCCTGTGGGGGTCCTGATCATTGAAGAACAGGATGAAAGCTGGCTGAAAAGGTATGTAGAGAAACAGATGGACTACAGTCAGTAATTGTAGAACTACAAAGTGCTTCTATATGGTAAGTGGAGCTGATAACATGGACAGTGAGTGTAGAAACAAGGAGGTGGTTTTAATGTTATGGCTGATCAGTGTAAATGTAAGGAATTGTAGATAATTCACCATGAGGTCCTTCTCGATCTCCTCGTAGATGGCGTCCAGTTTCTCCTCACGATCGTCCATGGCAGTGCTGGCCTCATGGTGGCGCTTTCTCCATAACGCAAAGTCAGATTCATTCAGGTCCTTATAGGCTAAAACTAGAGTGCGCAAACCTTCACCGGCGAATTCCTACACACACACACACATACACACACACACACACACACACACACACACACACACACACACACACACACACACACACACACACACACACACAGCTGGGTCATAAATACACACATTTGACTATAGGCAGTGGTAGCTCAGCGGTTAAGGTACTTGACTAGCAATCATAAGGTTGTAGATTCAAGAAACCCACTCCACACAGAAAGGACCATGGGTGTCTGTCCGAGGAGTCGAACCCATGCCCTTCTTGCCGGTAGACAACAGTGCTACCCCCTGCACCACTGTGCACTGTCGCCTCAGAGCAAGGAGGTCCTGGGTTCGATCCCCAGGCCGGCGGTCCGGATCCTTTCTGTGCTCCCCGTGTGTGCGTGGGTTTCCTCCGGGAGCTCCGGTTTCCTCCCACAGTCCAAAAACATGCAGTCCGGTTAATTGGAGACACTGAATTGCCCTATAGGTGAATGGGTGTGTGTGTGTGTCTGCCCTGCGATGGACTGGCGCCCCGTCCAAGGTGTTACTGTGTGCCTTGCGCCCATTGAAAAGCTGGGATAGGCTCCAGCACCCCCCACCACGACCCTAATTGGATAAGCGGTTAAGAAAGAGACTGAGTGAGTGAGGACTGCCATGACATATGTATATCTTACAGGTGTATGTAAACTTTTGACTTCCGTTGTATTTACTTACACATGAGGGATTTTGTTTGTTGAAGCTGCACACACACACACACACACACACACACACACTCAGCAGGGACTCACGTTGAGGTGTTGGGTTGTGGCCTCCATAAGTTTGGAGCAGGACGGATGGAGCCTCTCGTAGACGATGGTGTCGGCACCCTTACAGTACAGAGTCAGTCGGCCCTCGGGACTCCTCACTACAAACACACACACACACACACACACACACACACACACGAAAACCTGGTGATCTCTCTACACAGACGCATTTTACATCATCCTACACTCCCGAGAAGAGGGTGTGTCTAAATTCTTAAATACAATAAAATGCTCCTACTGAGGCGCCTTAATTCTGAGTGATGATCTGACTGAATGACGAGGGAGCGTCCGACGCCTCCTCAGCACTGAAGGCAATCCCAGCATTCAGTGCGGCACGACTTTTCTCACAAAAAACAACAAACACGGTGGACGAATATAATGCGGAGCAACCAACGGAGTTCTTTTCAAATGTGAATAAATTCTCATTGATGTTTAATGTGTATAAAGGTGCACAAGTGTCGTTTATTTGTAAATTCAGGCTCGTCAGGGACAGTTTAAGCATTTTCGGTACACGGAGGGAGACGATAGCTGGCGTGCTAGCAGGTTGAACGTCCTGAGGCTAGCTGTGTTAGCTTAGTAAGCTAAAACTGTGCTGACGTAATAAGTAGAGCGTCTAAATAATCTGCCTCATGAGCTCCATGTGTTATTAGAACCCTCTCTACTGAGGCAGCTGATCAGGTAGGTAGTAGGCAGCAAGGCAGACCTACCGATGACCGACATCCTCTTGCGGACGTTGTTGAAGTCCAGTACGGCCAGCAGCTCGTAGGTGGTGTGGACCCCCATCTCGACCACAGAGATGGTCTCCGGGGTTCGGGAACGAAACACGTAGCCCAAGTTTCGCGCCGCGGTGACCAGAGCTCCCTCATCCGGAGACTGAGCCTGGTAGAACAGCTCACCTGCAGAGAGACAGAGTGTTACCACACCATCACCACACCATCACCACACCTAATCATCTAACTTTGTGAGTTCAAATCTCAGCTCTGCTAACGACCGGTCAGGCGCCTAGATGGACGAATTGTTATTCCTCATAACTGCTGCAGTTACAACCTCTGCTGTCTGATCGATGGTGCTGCACAGAGACGGGGAATAATGGAGAATGTGTGACGGTCTGTGCGCAATACTGATCTCCATATGAACCTGAAAGAAGCAGTCGGTACTGCACACGTGTCGTGGGGGGGGGGGGGGGGGGGGGGTGTTAGTTACAGCCCTCAGTCAGGTGGAAATGCAAACTGGGTAATTGTAAATGTACAATTAATTAATGGAAAAAAAAAAAACTTATGGCCAAAAATATGTGGACACTTTTTTTGTATATCGTCGCTGTCCGATGAAAAACACGTATCTCCACTTTTAGCGGTTTTCACTTTTTTAAATGTGTTGATTGTGGGTATAAATCTCTGTCTGTCCATAGCAGCGAATATCAAAATGACCAATGAAAAGATGAAAAATCACACAATCTCTTTACCGAGTATCTCCATTGGCTGCTAGACCTGTCCATCAAAAGCGCGTATCTCCTCCTTCCCCTCGGTACAGTTTTTTTTGTTGTTTTCTTTATTTTTATTTGTACTTTATTTTGTAATTGTATTTCCTTAATATGTAACTAAGCTTTGGCGATACGAATGCCCATATTTCGCCAATAAATAAAGCTACGTTTGAGTTGAAAGAGGCGAAACTCGTTTGCTGCGTCCGGGTAGTTCGAGCCTTCAAAGTAAGAATTAAACTTCTGCTTCTATTTAAATAAAGCACTTTGGTTTCTAAAATTTGCTATTATTTGTCACAATCGTGTGTGAGCTCGCGTTCATATGAGTGGTTCTTAATACATGTTTACTTTAACATTAGCTTGCATATTGACTAGCCAGCTAACCTTAGCCATCTAACTTTAGCCAGCTAACTTACCTTAGATGAGTTATGTGCAGTGGTAAATGTACCGTATTGTATCTAAATGTCACCATCTGTGGTTTGTTTGCATCGTTACTGTCGGGGGAAAAGTTTTTTCCTTTTCCTGAAAAGTTGGGTTTTTGGAGATCCGTGTTTTTCATCGGACAGCGACGATATGTACAGTTTTTTTACAGTACATTTTGTACAGTTGTATTCTATAGACATACGTAGATGCTCTCTTCAAAGTCACGTTCTACAAAATGCAATTCTAAAATTATTGGGGGTCATCAAGTTTTCATTTTGCAGCTTCCCCTTGGATACAATTTTAGCTTTTTTGTCCATCTGATGAGCTGATTGTGGATGGTTCATGGATCACACCTACATCACAATGTGTCATTACATAATCATTTGCTTTGTGATGGTTGGCTGCAGAGAGGGGTCAGCTCCTTCCATTCTTCTCTCTCGTGTTGCTTGTTAAAAAAAAGGTGTAGGTGAGAAACGCTGATCTAGACGACGCTCGCTCACCCTCGGTCTTCTCCTCTGGCATGACAGTGTGGCACAGCGCCAGCAGACGGAAAAAAGCCTGAGCTTCTGGATTTCCGAGCTTCACTGCTTCCACCAGAGCATGATCGTGGAAGGAGAACTTCGGATCTGCCAACAGGTTCCACGAGAAGTCCACCTTGTCTGTTTTCTGCACATCAGACAGACAAAAAGATGCAGGACAATAGCACTCAATGTAACATGTACAATCTAATGCAATCACTTTTAATCGATAGAATTCATTTTGTTTGGTTACTAACCTCGGTTATTTCAACCCTCTGCCCAGAAAAGTCAACAACTTCACCTGAACAAAAACATCCAAAGAAAAACATTTGAACCATATAGTGTGAATCACTCAAGAAAATGAGAGCTAATGTGTATCATCATCTATTAACTTTGGTTATATTTAGCCATGTTAGCATAGCATTATCAGCGAGAGTATCAACAAGAGCTCTTACCGTATGACTTGCTGTTGATGGAGCACCTGTTGAAGGTCATGATGTTCTGCGTTAGGGTTCCCGTCTTGTCGGAGAAGATGTATTTGATCTGACCCAGCTCTTCATTCAGCGTGGTGGTTCTGGCCTGAGCCGGAGTGTCACTCTTGGCGTGGTACATCTTTCTGTCCCAGTCTATAAAGTAGCTGTTCCCCAGCCGGAGGATCTCCACACTGCGACGGCAGAAACGTCACTCATGAACTCACCAAGCCTGGTCAGTATTAACCAAGTCTTTCACTAGTACTCCACGCTGGAGAGGGTAAGATCCCATGTATATACAAGATATTATCTCTCTTAGCCTCTCTCCAGCTGGGCAGAGAACATGCATGGAGAATCGTCCACCACAAATTTTACCTGCCAGTCAAAACTAGATCTAAATTAGCTCCTGCTGAACTGTTAAAGCTTCTGATTACCAGTGGTAGCTCTTAACCACTGAGCTACCACTGCCCTGCCTAAATCTATATTCAAGAGGGGTATCCACATACTTTCGGCCCTATATTGTAGGTACTGTGTTCCTGAATCAATATTCTTATTTCATTTCCAGCATGTAGAACCAATTCAGAACGTGATCATTAACTCCAAACTGGAGCAGAACCAGTAGAGCCATACCTGACGTAGAGCGAGATGGGCACCACCGTGTTGAGAATGATGACGTAGGACCAGAAGGACAGGAAGCTGGAGAGGTTGGCGTCGGCACCGTCCTGCCGAGGTAGGAAGGCGATGAACGGCTCGCCCTCCTGATGCTCCCAGACCGAGTTCCCGATGGCCAGAGCCGTGCACATGCACAGGAGCAAGCCGAAGATCTGAGGGTCAGAAGAACGGACCATCAAAACACACACACACACACACACACACACACACCGCAGGAGAGCTATAATATCACAGAGTTAAGAAGAATCACTTACGATAATCACCAGCAAGTTCATCAGGTGATCGATACTCGTACGCTTGAATACCGACTTCCCAGAATTCTGCATCAGCTTGGTATCCGGACCTGGTGGGATCACCAAACACATTTATTACATTCACATGATCAAGAACACAATATATTTTGTCATCCTCGCTGAAAGCGCAAGGATTTCAGCATAACCCGAGTCAAAGGGGTCCCAGAATTTATTATTATTATTTTAACACAGGGGGTCACCGCTGTCCTACTGTCACCAGACACCTTTGGGATGAGCTAAAAGGTCGATTGCTAGCCAGACCGGTGACTGACCTCACAAATGCTTTTTCGACTGACTGGGCACAAATTCTCACAGACACATTTCAAATTCTCGTGGGAAGCCTTGCTCAAAAAGTGGAGGCTTTTATATCTGCAAAAAGAGTCTAACTTTTTATCAACTCCCATGGTCCAGCAAGCTCATGATAGGGTGTCCACATACTTTTGGTCACATAATGTAAGAATTCTTTTATCTTTGATCTTTGATCAGACCCACCAAGAATATGGTCAGGTATACAACTACTGACTGTAGTACCTCCAAACAGGACGAGGCCAAAGCACCAGTCGGTGTTCCGCAGCGTACATCCTCGCAGCAGGATCCTCTCGTTATCCAGAGCGTACGTTTGCCCTCGCACCGCCAGCGTCCCTGTAAACTTATCCAGACGGTTGTTGGGAGCCTCACAGTGCACCTCGCCTGCACACACACACACACACACACACACACACACATAAACAAATATGAACTCATTTCATCTTTAAAACTGCCAGCTACCAAAACAACACCAACACCAACAACAGCATCACTGTTACTCACCATTAAAAGCTGCCAGTTTATTAATGTCTCCACCCAAATCACCCGTTACTGTCAGAGCCTGTTTCACCTTCAGATTAGTCTCACTGAGAGAGAGAGAGAGAGTGAGTGAATGAGTAAATTAGGAGTGAGTGAGTTAGTAAGTGAGTGACAGAGTGAGTCAGTGAGTGAATGAGCAAGTGAGTGAATGAGTGAGTGAGAGGTTGAGTGAGTAAATGAATGAGTGAGTGAATAAATTTGTAAGTGAGCAAGCGAGTGAGTAATTGGGTGTGTGAGTGAGTAAATAAATGAATAAGTGAGTGAATAAGTGAGTGAGTGAGTGAGTAAATGTGTAGATGAGTAAGTGAATGCGTAACTGAGTAAGTGAGTGAATGAGTGAGTGAGTGATTGTGTAAGTGATTTTGTGAGTAAGTGACTGAGTGAGTGAGTGAGTGAGTAAATGTGTAGATGAGTAAGTGAATGCGTAACTAAGTAAGTGAGTGTATGAGTGAGCGAGTGAGGAAATGAGTGAGTGAATAAATTAATAAGTCAGTGAGTGAGTGAATGAATGAGCAAATGAGTGAGTGAGTAAATAAGTGAGTGAGTGAGTGAGTGAATGTGTGACTGAGTGAATGAATGAGTGTGTGAGTGAATGAGTAAGTGAATGAGTGAGTGACTGAGAGAATGAGTGAGAGTGAATGAGTGAGTGACTGAGAGAATGAGTGAGTGAGTGAATGAGTGAGTGACTGAGTGACTGAGAGAATGAGTGAGCGAGTGAGTGAGTAAATGAGCGAGTGAGTGAATGAGTGAGTGAGTGAATAAATGAGTAAGCGAATGAATGAGTGAGTGAGCGAGTGAGTGAGTGTATGAATGAGTGAGTAAATGAGTAAGTGAATTAATGAGTGAGTGAGTGAGTAAGTGAATGAATGAGTGAGTGAGTGAGTGAGTGTATGAATGAGTGAGTAAATGAGTAAGTGAATGAAGGAGTGAGTGAGTAAGTGAGTGAATGAGTGAGTGAGTGAGTGAGTGAGTAAATGAGTAAGTGAATGAATGAGTGAGTGAATGAGTGAGTGAGTGAGTGTATGAGTGAGTGAGTGAGTAAATGAGTAAGTGAATGAATGAGTGAGTGAATAAGTGAATGAATGAGTGAGTGAATGAGTGAGCGAGTGAGGAAATGAGTGAGTGAATAAATTAATAAGTCAGTGAGTGAGTGAATGAATGAGCAAATGAGTGAGTGAGTAAATAAGTGAGTGAGTGAGTGAGTGAGTGAATGTGTGACTGAGTGAATGAATGAGTGTGTGAGTGAATGAGTAAGTGAATGAGTGAGTGACTGAGAGAATGAGTGAGAGTGAATGAGTGAGTGACTGAGAGAATGAGTGAGTGAGTGTATGAGTGAGTGAGTGAGTGAGTAAATGAGTAAGTGAATGAATGAGTGAGTGAATGAGTGAGCGAGTGAGTAAATGAGTAAGTGAATGAATGAGTGAGTGAGTAAGTGAATGAATGAGTGAGTGAGTGAGTGAGTGAATGAATGAGTGAGTGAGTAAATGAGCGAGTGAGTGAATGAGTGAGTGAGTGAATAAATGAGTAAGCAAATGAATGAGTGAGTGAGCGAGTCTGTGTATGAATGAGTAAGTAAATGAGTAAGTGAATGAATGAGTGAGTGAGTGAGTGAGTAAGTGAGTGAATGAGTGAGTGAGTGAGTGAGTGAGTGAGTGTATAAATGAGTGAGTAAATGAGTAAGTGAATGAATAAGTGAGTGAGTGAGTGAGTGAGTGAATGAGTGAGTGAGTGAGTAAGTGAATGAATGAGTGAGTGAGTGAGTGAGTGAGTGAATGAATGAATGAGTGAGTGAGTAAGTGAGTGAGTGAGTGAATGAATGAGTGAGTGAGTGATTGAGTGAGTGAGTAAGTGAGTGAATGAGTGAGTGAGTAAGTGAGTAAGTGAATGAATGAGTGAGTGAGTGAGTGAGTGAATGAATGAATGAGTGAGTGAGTAAGTGAGTAAGTGAATGAATGAATGAGTGGGTGAGTGAGTGAGTGAGTGAGTGAATGAATGAGTGAGTGAGTGAGTGAATGAATGAGTGAGTAAATGAGTGAATGAGTGAATAAATGAGTAAGCAAATGAATGAGTGAATGAGCGAGTGAGTGAGTGTATGAATGAGTGAGTAAATGAGTAAGTGAATGAATGAGTGAGTGAGTAAGTGAGTGAATGAGTGAGTGAGTGAGTGTATAAATGAGTGAGTAAATGAGTAAGTGAATGAATGAGTGAGTGAGTGAGTGAGTGAATGAGTGAGTGAGTGAGTAAGTGAATGAATGAGTGAGTGAGTAAGTGAGTGAGTGAGTGAGTGAATGAATGAGTGAGTGAGTGAGTGAGTGAGTAAATGAGTAAGTGAATGAATGAGTGAGTGAGTAAGTGAGTGAGTGAGTGAGTGAATGAATGAGTGAGTGATTGAGTGAGTGAGTAAGTGAGTGAATGAATGAGTGAGTAAGTGAGTAAGTGAATTAATGAATGAGTGGGTGAGTGAGTGAGTGAGTGAATGAATGAGTGAGCGACTAAGTGAGTGAGTGAATGAATGAATGAGTGAGTGAGTGAGTGAGTGAGTGATTGAATGAGTGAGTGAGTGAGTGAATGAATGAGTGAGTGAGTGAGTGAGTGAGTGAGTGATTGAATGAGTGAGTGAGTGAGTGAGTAAATGAGTAAGTGAATGAATGAGTGAGTGAGTGAGTGAATGAGTGAGTAAGTGAGTGAGTGAATGAATGAATGAGTGAGTAAGTGAGTGAGTGATTGAATGAGTAAGTGAGTGAGTGAGTGAGTGAGTGTATGAGTGAGTGAATGAGTGAATGTTGCCTGACCCGTCCAGCTCTGCGGTCTCTATGTAGATGAGGTTGAGCGGTTCACTGCTGGACAGTAACAGTAGATCAGCCTGCACATGAGCAACAGTAACGTTAATCAAACTATATGGACAGAAGTATTTGGACGCCCCTCCAAAAATACGTATTTAGCTGTTTTAGCCACGCCCATTTCTAACCCATACTTACATGTACAACATTGATTTGCTAAAATAAATTATTTACATTCAGCCATATGATGTAAATATGAAATGAAATAATGTAGGTTTTGGGGTAATTCATGACTTCATCGTTTTCTTTTTGGACAGTCACTGTATGTGTACGAGGGTGTGTGTGTGTACGAGGGTGTGTGTGTGTGTGTGTGTGTACGAGGGTGTGTGTGTGTGTACGGGGGTGTGTGTGTGTGTACGAGGGTGTGTGTGTGTGTGTGTGTACGAGGGTGTGTGTGTGTGTGTGTGTGTGTACGAGGGTGTGTGTGTGTGTACGGGGGGGTGTGTGTGTGTACGAGGGTGTGTGTGTGTACGAGGGGGTGAGTGTTGCTGATGTGTGTGATCATCTTCACCGTGACAAACTGGTTATTCTCCAGCTTGATGATGTCGCCCACTTGAACGTTCATCCATTTCTCCGTCCTCAACCTGAATTTAAAAAAAAATCACACACAGCTCCAGTTTACAAGATCGGACGAGATCAAAGAAGATCGGATGAGATCAAAAAAGATCAGAGAAGACCAGACAAGATCAGACAAGACTGAAGATGATCAGGGAGGATCCGAGATCAGAGAAGATCAGTCAAGATCAAAGAAGATTAGATAAGATCAGAGAAGTTTAGACATAATCAAACAAGATCAAAGAAGATTAGAAAAGATCAGACAAGACCAGAGAAGATAAGATGAGGCCAGACTAGTTCAGAGGAAATCAGACAAGATCAATGATCAGAACATTTCACAAGATCAGAAAAGATCAGACAAGATCAGATGAGATCAAAGATCAGAGGAGATTAGACAAGACAAGCTCAGACAAGATCAAAGAAGATTAAACAATATTAAAGAAGATTAAAGGGGATTAAACAAGATCACATAAGATTAGACAAGACCAGACAAGGTCAGAGACGATCAGACAAGTTCAAAGAAGATCAGAAAAGATTAGACAAGATCAGACGAGATCACAGATCAGAGAAAATCAGACAAGATCAAAGAAGATCAGACAAAAGCTTTACTTCTATGTAAAACTCGTTCCATTTACTATTAAGTCTTTACTTTTACTTTATTCACTTTTATTAGTTTCTGTATGTAATGAGATCAGAGACTCACTGTCCATCAATCAGCACGTCCACCTTCCTGTTATTCACCTGTCGGTCATTTCTGTGTCTGTTCTACAAACACAGACATCAAGAATTTAGGGAAGGCCGATCCTAAATCATGTGATCGATCTGAACAAAAGCAGTAAAACTGAGACTGAACCCAGTTCTAACAGAGGAGTAACAGTGAGGTGATCATCACTCACGATGTCGTCTGAACCGTCTTTGGCGAGAGTTATGCAGAGCACCAGGAGCAGAGGAACCACCGTGGTGAACCAGGACAGAGACGAGATCGCCGGAATCAACTACAGAGCACAGGGTACAAAATCACTCAGCACGCAGTCAAATCTGAGCTAAACCAGATTTAAATGTTTACATTTTAAATTTAAAAAGATTATACATTAAAACCTATTTTTGTGTTTTAAATTTAAAAAGATAATAAATTAAAATCTGTTTTTGTATTTTAAATCTTAAAAATAAAATCTGTTTTTGTGATTTAAATTTAAAAAGATTATAAAATAAAACCTATTTTTGTGTTTTAAATGTAAAAAGATTATACATTAAAATCTGTTTTTGTATTTTAAATCTTAAAAAGATTCTAAAATAAAATCTGTTTGTGTTTAAAATCTTAAAATATTATTAAATACAATTTGTTTTAAATAAAAAAAAATTCTAAAATAAAATCTGTATTTGTATTTAAAATCTTAAAATGTTATAAAATATAATTAGTGTTTGTGTTTTAAATCTAAAATGATTCTTAAATAAAACTGCTTAAACATGACATCACAAAAATATTTTATTATATTTTTTATTAATTCATTCATTATTTGTCTGCTTTGTTAGAACTGTCTGTTTTTCATTTTAAAATATATATATATATTTTATATAGTAGTTAGTTTTAGTTAAGTAAATAATAACAGGGCTGCACGGTGGCACAGCGGGTAGTGCTGTCATCTAACAGCAAGAAGGGCTTGGGTTTGATTCCCTGTGTACTGTGTGGAGTTTGCATGTTCTCCTTGTGCCCTTGTGGCTTTCCTACAGGTGCTCTGGTTTCTTCCCATAAGTCCAACGACATGCAGGCAGGTGTGTGTGTGTGTGTCTTGCTTTTTGCCCATTCAATCAGACCCACCGTGACCCTGACCAGGATAAAGCGCTGGTAAAACAGACAGTGAATGAATGAATATGGTGTGTGGAGCTCATTTATTCACCTGCAGGATGAGCAGGAAGACGAAGTAAGCGTTAGCCAGTCGCTGGAACTGTTCGAACAGGTTGAGCGGCAGGAAGGTGAAGACGTTGTACTTCGAGGTCTTGATGGCGTTGTTCTACAGGGAGGAAATAAGACATGTTAAAATATTACGATAATTAAACGTTATTAAACTTTAATATCATTTATACTCACAGCATAGCGGAAGGACAGATTAAACTCTCGGTCATTCGCTCGTAAGTGTCTCTCCTCTTCAACCCAAACACAAAACATAATAAATAATCAATTAAAACTAAGGAAATGATTCATTATTTTATTATTAATTATCATTATTTAGTTTACTTTACGTTCTCTAAGGTTCCTGCACACACTATATGGACAAAAGTATTGGGATGCCCCTTTAAATGATTGAATCCATGTGTTTCAGCAACATCAGTTACTAACAGGTTTAATAAATAATTTATATAAAAGGAATTTTAAGCCTCCAAAGTTGCAGCAACAGTTTAGGGAAGGTCCTTCATGACTGTTCCTTTGGGCATGAAGCGAGCTCTAAAAAAACATGCTTGTTTTTTTCTTTAAAGCCCTGATCAGGTTTGGAATGAACTGGAACACCGTACATGCCCAGCCATACAAATGCAAATGCTGACTGAATGGCACAAATTCCCACAGACATACTTCAATCAAAGTCTTGCTGTTGTTCTAGCTGAAAAGATCACATAGACGTCACTCTATTTATTATAGTTTGTTTTTGACATGGGACGTCCAACAAGCTCATGGTCACATGTCCAAATACTTTTGTCCACATTGTGTATTGACATCATTTAATCATAGCCATTGCCCCCCTTCTTATTGTAGCTTTAGCTAGCTCTGGATGACGTACCCTGTACTTTGACTTTCTTCTTGTTCACGCCGATCGCCGTCAGCACAGAGCCCATCGTTCACCCTACACACCCGGTATCACCCAGGATCATGCTGACCACAACAAGAGAGACAAGAACAGAGATAAATACACCAATCAGCTATAACATTAAAACCACCTCCTTGTTTCTACACTCACTGTCCATTTTATCAGCTCCACTTACCATATAGAAGCACTTTGTAGTTCTACAATTACTGACTGTAGTCCATCTGTTTCTCTGCATACTTTTTGAGCCCCCTTTCATGCTGCCCCACAGGACCCCCACAGAGCAGGTATTATTTAGGTGGTGGATCATTCTCAGCACTGCAGTGACACTGACATGGTGCTGGTGTGTTAGTGTGTGTTGTGCTGGTATGAGTGGATCAGACACAGCAGCACTGCTGGAGTTTTTAAACACCGTGTCCACTCACTGTCCACTCTATTAGACACTCCTACCTAGTTGGTCCACCTTGTAGATGTAAAGTCAGAGACGATCGCTCATCTATTGCTGCTGTTTGAGTCGGTCATCTTCTAGACCTTCATCAGTGGTCACAGGACGCTGCCCACGGGGCGCTGTTGGCTGGATATTTTTGATTGGTGGACTATTCTCAGTCCAGCAGTGACAGTGAGGTGTTTTAAAACTCCAGCGGCGCTGCTGTGTCTGATCCACTCATACCAGCACAACACACACTAACACACCACCACCATGTCAGTGTCACTGCAGTGCTGAGAATGATCCACCACCTAAATGATACCTGCTCTGTGGTGGTCCTGTGGGGGTCCTGACCATTGAAGAACAGCATGATGAAAGGAGCTAACAAAGCATGCAGAGAAACAAATGGACTACAGTCAGTAATTGTAGAACTACAAAGTGCTAAGTGGTAAGTGGAGCTGATAAAATGGACAGTGAGTGTAGAAACAAGGAGGTATTTATATATGCACTTTTGATAATAATGTTTCTAAGCATATGTGTGTGTGTGTGTGTGTGTGTGTGTGTGTGTGTGTGTGTGTGTGTGTGTGTGTGTGTGTGTGTGTGTGTGTGTGTGTGTGTGTGTGTGTGTGTGTGTGTGTGATGAGCGGTACATTCTGAGTGTGTTTTCAGTCTCTGTGTGGTTAATAATAAACCACAGAGGAACCAGGAAACACAGCCAGTGTTTTATAGCTGCGTCTCTTATCAGTCTGATTATGTACCTACGTTTAACTCGTCTCTCTGTTTTACTCTCTACACACCCGTCTTTACTGATTATGAAAATATTAAGCCTTTATGAATCTGCAAACCATCAAATCTCACCATTAATCTTCATAAAAAGATGAAAGGAAAAGGGTTATATTTATATATTTAATACATATATTTAAAAAAAATTCCAATGTTGTTTTACTAACCAACGTCATCGACCTTGTAAATATAATGTTTTACAGTTTGATGCCTGCAACATACTCAAAAAAGAGTTGGGACAGGGCAAAGTTTATAGAATATTTAAGTTAAAATGGTTTGAAATGTTTCACCATGAGCAGGTGAATGTCGCTTGGGTATAAGGAGGATGACTGGGTATAAAAGCAGGATCCACCAAAGGATCAGTCTGTACAAGCAATGATGGGTCGTGGTTCACCAGTTTGTGCTGAACTTCATGAGAGAATTGCCAATACTCTCAATACAATTTCTCAATACAAAACTGCAAATAATTAGGGTCCTCCACCATCTACCATGCATAACATTGTGAAAAGATTCAGGAAATCCAGAGAAATCTCAGTCTGTGTAGTGCAAGTTCATCTCATATGCACTGCAAAAATGATTTTTTGACTTAGTAAATAGAGTGAAGATTTTTAAAGTACTTTCTACAAGAATATTCTAGTACAGTCTTGCTACTTAAGAATTTCACATATAATTCAGTGTGTTACTTGGTGTTTCTTTGTAACTATTTGTCATCAAATACATTCGTAAATTTTATTCTAAATACCAAGTAAAATTAACTATGTTTTTTATTTCTTGGATTGAAGCAAAGCAAAACTGAAAAGTTCTAGTAAATATTACTTTATGTTCCACGCATGCGCATTGCCTGGCAAGTTCGGACATGTTTCACACACAGTGCAAAACGAGCTGCTGATTTTAGAATCTTCTCAAGTCTTCTCACCACAAAGTTTTTCGGTTGTTGAGGACATGCTTTGGCCAAAGTGGACTGTTTTATGGTAAGTTGTAATTTTTAAAGAAATTATATTACCGTGCCAGTTAATATTATAAATATTTAAAAAGTTGTTTAACTTTCTACACTATTGACTCCAAATTAGCGTCTGTTAGCATGGCAGAATTAATATTATGTAGTTATATTAATCGTGATAACTTGTTCCGTTTAATGCACGTGGGCTTAAAATGTTGGTTCTAAAATAGTTCTTTTGTCTCATGATTATGAAAGCCTGTTTTGCTACTTAAAAATAAATCTGTCTGAGGCTTTAGCCCCGGGTCTTTCAAATACAAATGTGCATTATTAGGCGACCTGTGAGCAAACCTTGAGGAAGTAAAATTGAATTATAATATGTAACATAACATTCTGAGCTCTTCATAAACTTCATAATGACTAACTTATAATGTTATTTTTTTTTAACTTTCTTAGGTGAAAGATGAGTTCAGGAGGAGAACTACACCTGGAGCGAGAGTTTCTCTTGCACTTTTACTTGCATCTATTTTAATTTTTTACTGCAAGTTTTCAGAAAAATGTTTGAAAGATTGCTATCATTTATTTTGTCCTTACACTGTGACACTTTTGTAGTTTGTTTTCCATTTACAGTTTTTACTTTTGTGTAGCGAGTGAGACTTTAGAAAACTTGCTGTTTTAAAGATATTTTGTCCACTGAACTGTAAGTGAAAATGCATTTCCATTCATTGAGCAAAACAAATAAAAAAATGTTGTCTGTCATAGTGGTTTTTGTATATGGTAATCATTGATGTTGAATTGAATAATGTAAAATTATTTGGCATTTTATAATATAGCATTTTAATAATATATACCATTTTAATAATAAATAATATATAATATAGCATTTTATAAGCCATGTTTTAATGCTTTTAGTGCTGCAATGTTTAAGTAAAATTTACTAAGATACAGCTATTAAAATATACTTGAAGCAGTGTGTAGCAAAAGTACTTTTACTGAAGAATTTCTAGTAAAATCCAGATAGAATTGTGAGTAACTTTTACTTGAATATATGGTCTGTTAAATTTACTAGCAGTTTGTACGTGGAAAAACTGTCCTAAGTTTAAAGTAAATCTTACTCCACATTTTTTGCAGTGTTCCTGATGTGGTCAAATAAGTCCACGTCTCAGCTTGTTTTCTGTAAAAATTAAGAACATTATAACCAGGGCACTGTTCTGTCTTCTGCATGTTTTTAGAAGGTGGAAGGAAGACCAGAGTCTTTGAAGACAATCAACCATGACAGGGGAAAAGAACTGAACCCAGGCCCCCAGGACCCATGCTGCTCTTTTGGGTTAAAGTCAGGACTTTCAGTACGTCTCTCGATAACGTTAATTCTGTTAGTTTTTAGCCATTCAGCGTTTCTGCACTTTTTTTACTCTAATTATTAAGAATTTCAAAAACAACCGCTGCTTTCACATCATCATCATCATCACATGAAAATCTTCTTCCCCTTAAAGCTTCTTAGAGCGTCCAAAAAGGTGGAAATCAGATGGAGCTAAATTCGGACTATAAGCGTCTCTCGGTCTCTCAGACACGCCCGATTACTCCTCCCACCATCACCGCTTATAACCACAATATAAAAGTGATGAATAAGACGGGATAGGTGTACTGCACACACATTAAAGAAAGTGTGTGTCAGATGAATATACACCCTCCTTGGTACCCAGCGGCGGATTGGCTACACTAAACTGGGAGAAAAAGGGGGTAAACTGCATTAAAAGATCATCAAAAATAAAATAATAATAATAAATAACTCAAATGCTTCTTAGCTTTTATTTTTTAGTTCCTTATTCTTAATTAAATAGATTAAATAAAAAAAATATTAATACTTACATTTAATATTATTACTGTCACAGTTAATATTTCTTTATTGTTGTTACTACTTCCACTGTTTCTATATACTTTTCTTATATATATATATATATATATATATATATATATATATATATATATATAGCTATTATTTTCTTTAATTATTTTTCTTAAGTATGTAACTAAGCTTCAGTAATGTGAACGTCCATATTTGTCGTGCCATTAAAGCTGGGTTTGAGTAACAGAAGTGATAAGACGTTATAGTTCAAACCCTGAACTTAAGACCTGAACTCGTAACGTAGCTTTATCTAATCTGTCAGACACAGAAATAAATCTGTATGAAAGATCAGGTATAAACCGGAGAGAAATAAAACAATTAAAGTGATTATTAAACAGAATCTGGTGTAGTGTGATTCACATGCAGGATGAACCACGTCCTGTTTAATGCAGACTGAACGCAGTACATTACAGTTCTCTCTGTGTGGGGTGGGTAGGTTATAGGGCTACATTTATAAATGACCTTATGTGAGGGTATTTTTACATTATATAGAATCTTACACAGTATTTAAGTTTGCTAACAAAAAGCAATTATAATTATTATATTGTAATTATATTGTTATTATATAGTAATTATATTATTATTATTATATTGTAATTTTATTATTATTATTATTTTGTAATTATATTATTATTATCAGCATCATCATTATTATTATACTGTAATAATAATTATTATTATAAGCATCATCATTAATATTATTATTATTATATTGTAATTATATTATTATTATTATATCATATTTATAGTTATTATTATTATTATACTGTAAATATTATTATTATATTGTAATTACATCACAAAAATGTAATTTTTTGCCCAAATAAATAAATATTTTATTGTTAAACCATCTTTTATAAAATCTGAAGTTAAAAAACATAGGAATTAAATGACTTTATAAACAAAGCTGGAATAATGGTGCAAATAATACAAATAATTATAAAAAGTATTATTAAAAACAAAAAAAACCATTATTCTAATCAATGCAGACATAAAACAGGGAGTTTAACTAATGCTTTTAAAAACATTTGTGAAATGTTCAGAGAAATAATTAGAATTATTTTAGTTTTAATTAAAAGTATTTTTAAAAGGTTAAAAATATAATTACCGGTTAAAACCTGATAGGTTTGGATAATGTTAGAAATACTTTAGAGTTTCTATATTAGTACAAAGTAAAAAAACAAGCCACGAGAGTGAATTTTAATAATAATCTGTAATTAAAGTTAACCAGTAACACCATTAAGATTTCAGCTTGGAACAGGTCAGTGATCACAGTGACATTGCTGTGGTAGGAACACACACACACACACACGAACACACACACACACACACACACGAACACACACACGGACACACACACACACGAACACGAACACACACACACACACACACGAACACACGAACACACACACGAACACACACACACACACACACACACACGAACACACACACGAACACACACACACGAACACACACACACACGAACACACACACACACACACACGCTACCACTGGGAAACCACCTGCTTTACACACACTCATGTAAAAACTAAGACTAAAAACATCTGTAGCATCTGGATAAACACACAAATCCAGCAGTATTTTAATTAAGAATTAGATACAAAAAGAACTTCCATCATCCTGTTACAAAACCCTCAACTCATAACAGTCTTACACAAATCAAACAAAACTGAGACGTACCCGAGTCAGAAGGTTCCCCTCCAAGTCGGTGAAGAAGCAGCCGTACCTCGACCGTACGCAGGAACAGCGAGTGGACGTGAACTGCACTTCCCACAATGCACCACCACTCACACCTACACGTTTCAAGGGCAGGTGTAAACGTAAACGCTGGGATAGACTCGGGACTGAGCCGGAGGGGCCCGGCCTGAGGGATGTGGACTGGGTGGAGTCGGGAGGAAAAAGAGGGAAATGGAGTGGCGTTACAGGCACAGAGCAAACAGCGAGTGATCTTTGGACTCCGGAGCGAGAGCCGAGCATAAACACAGACTGAACAAAGTGAACACGTTATCACAGAGCAGAGATACGTTAATGCACGGCACGGCTGATGCTCATTTACTCATTTGTTTATAGGAAGTTTGCTGCGGGTGGTGTGTAAGATCTGTTTCTGATATGATATGAGGTGATTTCTAAAGTGGCACCTGTTAGTGGGGGGGATATATTAGGCAGCAAGTGAACATTTTATCCTTAAAGCTGATGTTAGAAGCAGGAAAAATGGACGAGTGTGAGGATCTGAGCGAGTTTGATGAGGACCAAATTGTGATGGCTAGACGTCTGGGTCAGAGCATCTCCAAAACTGCAGCTCTTGTGGGGTGTTCCCAGTCTGCAGTGATCAGTATCTACCAAAAGTGCTCCAAGGAAGGAACAGTGGTAAACCGGCGACAGGGTCATGGGCAGCCAAGGCTCATTGATGCACGTGGGGAGCGAAGGATGGTCCGATCTAACAGACAAGCTACTGTAGCTCAAACTGCTGAAGAAGTTCATGCTGGTTCTGATAGAAAGGTGTCAGAATACACAGAGCATCACAGTTTGTTGCGTATGGGGCTGCATAGCCGCAAACCAGTCAGGGTGCCCATGCTGACCCCTGTCCACCACCGAAAGCGCCAACAATGGGCACGTGAACATCATAACTGGACCACGGAGCAATGGAAGAAGGCGGCCTGGTCTGATGAATCACGTTTTCTTTTACATCACGTGGATGTAACGCCGGGTGCGTGAGCGTCGTTTACCTGGGGAACACACAGCACCAGGATGCACTATGGGAAGAAGGCGAGCCGGCGGAGGCAGTGTGACGCTTTGGGCGACGTTCTGCTGGGAAACTTTGTGTCCTGCCATCCACGTGGATGTTACTCTGACTCATACCGCCTATCTAAGCATGTTACAGACCATGTTCACACTTTCACGGTTCTTTGATGGCTGTGGCACCCTGCCACAAAGCAGAAATGCTTCAGGAACGGTTTGGGGAGCACAACAGCCAGTTCGAGGTGTTGATCTCAATCCAGTCAAGCATCTGTGGGACGTGCTGGACAAACAGGTCCGATCCATGGAGGCGCCACCTCACAACTTACAGGAGTCAAAGGATCTGCTGCTGACATCTTGGTGCCAGATACCTGTCTAGGTCTAGTGGAGTCCATGCCTCGATGGGTCAGGATTTAACCCAATGTTAGGAAGGTGGTCATAGTGTTACATTCACATGCCCAACAATCAGACAAAAAGGCCAAACGGGAGCGTGATCGGTCCAACAAGCATTGTGACACTAAGTTCTGGTGCATTTGTGCTATTTAATCAATCTGCAGGTAAAAATATGGGCACCCAAAACAGACTGAGACCCAAATCTGGTACAACTGTGTACTCTTACTGAGGTGAAGAGAGGGAGAGACGAGTCCTTAAAACAGGGGTGCCCACACTTTTGTGGCTTAAGATCTACTATTTTCAGTCTACAGGTCATCATCGATCTACTTTTTAAAAAGGTTATCCTCATCATTGTTCAAAAAAGCTTTAAAGCTTCTTAAAATGCACTTCAGTTTCTATAGTGATATTCAGCATTACAGAGCAAGCGAGTGAAAAATCACACTGACCTCATTCTGATGATTTACACTGAATGGTGTCGGTCAGGTTTATGTATCTGGACAGGAGCTGCTGATACTGATTCTCAAGCAGATTCCAAGTGTTCATCAGTAAGTGTGGACCCATATTTACACTTCATTATTTTCATGTGGGGAAAAGGCTGATTCACACAAGCAGGTCGATCCAAAAATGCTGTCAAATATGTGGCACATTTTTCCAGTTCCAAAACTGTCCAGCAGAGGCGCTTGACTTTATACGAATCTTATATTGTGGGGTAAATTTCTCCATCAGCTTCTTTCACGTATGAACAAAACAGCGTCTCTGCAGCGTTCTTGGCTTCTCAAATTGAAGCGTTTTTGGTTACTTTGTGCTCGGTTGCTCACTCATCTTCACAAACAGTGCAGGTTACAAAAGGAAAAATGCAAAAATGGCGCAAACTGGCTACTGATGAATGAAAACTTTCTAGATTTGCGGTGCTTTAGACAGGCTGAGGTGTAGCTGTGGTAACAAACTGTAAATTAAAGAAACAGTGGTCACATTTCATGTTGACCTGTTTGAATGAGGCGCGATCTACCAGCGTGCACTGTGCCATCGACTGGTCAATCGCGATCGAAGTATTGGGCACCCCTGCCTTAGGATTATGTCAAAATGACATATGTGATCATTTTTATACAACACTTACAACAAATAGTAAACTCTGACACACACACACACACACACACACACACACACACACACACACACACACACACACACACACACAGGAAAACTTCAAATATTCATTTCAATTATTTATGAAACAGTAATAGAGAAGAGTTTATGAATACAGAACATAAAAATAAACAATAATGAAATGTAAACACTTTCATCATGGCAAAACCTCCTTCAGTACATTTTCATGTTTTTATCAACACAATATTTTGGGGTTTTTTTCCAGTAGTGACAAAATACAACATAAATAAAAGGACACAAATCCAGACTGACGTGTTTCATCACACTGAGGAATGAATGTTGGCACATCAAATGTGTATTTTTTTAACAGTGGAGTCATTAATTTGTCATAAGGTCACATTTAAACTCACAACCTTTTGATTAACAGCCCAAATCTCTACTTCTAAAGCTAAGTTCTACAGACTGGGTGCAGATAATATATAATATATAGTATATAGTCGGCTGTATCTCGTATTATACAGAGAAGCGCTTGGACACTAAACAATCTGAGTTGGTTTTATTTGAAGGGTGTTACTCTGCTTCAGCTAAACAAATTCACTATAAACATAATAATTTACACTTATTTAAATAAATTCTTACAAAAGCCATTAATAAAATCACTTTCGCTTCATGTTTATAAAACTGCGGGTTGGATGAACCTGCATTGGTAATGTTGTACCAGCCGCAGTTTGCCGACCTCTAGCGGCGGAGCAGCAGAATTACAGCAGAAATACATGACACATTCCACGTGGAATCATGGGAAAACAAACATAAAAAAAACATAATAAACAAAAAGAAATGTATATTCCCCAAATACCCACATTTAGTATAACAATATTCCACTGTAGTGTATGAAACATCGCCAATGAAGGTGAAATTCTGTCCATCCATCAGTCTTCACACGTTTATTATTATTTATTTGGCACTTAATTTAATACATTTAAATTCTAAACACATTTGATTTAGATAGGAGTACGACACGATAAAATACACCACAATACATCACACACTATATCACCAAAAGTATTTGGACACCTGACCATGAGCTTTCCAGCTATAACAACAGCCACCCCTCTGAGAAGGCTTCTCACAAAACTTTGAAGTACGCCTGTGGAAATTTGTGCCCAGTATTTGTATGGATGGAACCTGATGTTGGTCGAGAAAGCCTCAGTTGATGTTCCGGTTAATTCCAGAGCTGTTCTTTAAAAATTAAAAGGTCCTTCCCTAAACTTACTTACTTTCTTAATCGCTTATCCAATCAAGGGTTGTGGGGGGGGGGGGGGTTGCTGGAGCCTATACCAGCTTTTCAATGGGCGCAAGGTACACAGTATCACCCTGGACAGGGCACACACACCCATTAACCTATAGGGCAATTCGGTGTCTGCGTGGAAGGAAACCGGAGCTCCCGGAGGAAACCCACGCGGACACGGGGAGAACATGCAAACTCCACACAGAAAGGACCCGGACCGTTCCACCTGGGGATCGAACCCAAGACCGTCCTTCCCTAAACTGTTAAAAGCATATGATTTCCTTTATATTACTAATTTATTACACCTGTTTAAACACGAATTTAAAAATAGAACTGATGTCCCAATACTTTTGTCCATATAGTGTATCTATGTGTGATGATTTATTATTTATTACATACACCGATCAGCCATAACATTAAAACCACCTCCTTGTTTCTACACTCACTGTCCATTTTATCAGCTCCACTTACCATATAGAAGCTCTTTATAGTTCTACAATTACTGACTGTAGTCCATCTGTTTCTCTGCATGCTTTATTACCCCCTTTCACCACAGAGCAGGTATTATTTAGGTGGTGGATGATTCTCAGCACTGCAGTGACACTGACATGGTGGTGGTGTGTTAGTGTGTGTTGTGCTGGTATGAGTGGATCAGACACAGCAGCGCTGCTGGAGTTTTTAAACACTGTGTCCACTCACTGTCCACTCTATTAGACACTCCTACCTAGTCGGTCCACCTTGTAGATGTAAAGTCAGAGACGATCACTCATCTATTGCTGCTGTTTAAGTTGGTCTTCTTCTAGACCTTCATCAGTGGTCACAGGACGCTGCCCACGGGGCGCTGTTGGCTGGATATTTTTGGTTGGTGGACTATTCTCAGTCCAGCAGTGACAGTGAGGTGTTTAAAAACTCCAGCACTTAAATAATATCTGCTCTGTGGTGGTCCTGTGGGGGTCCTGACCATTGAAGGACAGAATGAAAGGGGGGTAATAAAGCATGCAGAGAAACAGATGGACTACAGTCAGTAATTGTAGAACTACAAAGTGCTTCTATATGGTAAGTGGAGCTGATAAAATGGACAGTGAGTGTAGAAACAAGGAGGTGGTTTTAATGTTATGGCTGATCGGTGTATATATTTATTTATATTTATTATTTAGCTGGTTTAAACACTTGTTATGGTACTGTGTGATATTTATTTGTCTGTAAACCTGTGTGTTATATTTATTTTTAAATTATGAATTAAATTCCTTTCCCACGTTCACCACACTTACACTGGCCGAGGAGAGACGCAAACTGGCATGTACAAATTCCTTAATGGTGCCGTTTGCCAGTCAGGATCACGTTCCATTTAAACTCTTGATCACTGACTTATAGGAATAAAATATAAATGACGGAGCTCTAACGCTGACTGTTCTCTCCAGATCACGTAAATGAGAAGGCACACGGTCAGGGATCATCGTGATTCTACCTGCTTGGCAGTTGACAGGGAGGTAAAAAGTGTACGTACCGCGGTATTCGGAGGAAAAACACTGGAAAACCCAAAAATACAAAGAATTTGGAATACAAAATCTGCTAAACGTCGTGCTAATTCGACACGTTGAACAAAATAAGGCATTTAACACACATGGCAACAGGAAAACGTGACAGGAGTACGATACGGATAGGAACCCTGTGTGTAGTCTACAGTCTGAGACATATCCGAGGCCCACAAACACACTGAGATTACATAAAGAAGAGCTTCTTGTTTCCTGAAGCAGTTCTCGGAGGCTCCTCTTCATCCACCGTAACACAGGAAACAGGGCACAGGGGTTCAGGTCCCATCCGCGTTCCCAAAATCGCCCCACCTCCCGGGTCCCTCACCTGCCCTCCTCGGCCGAGCGCGTCTCAGACTTGAGCTTGACGAACTCTCGCGCCACCTCGTCCCCCGAGCGCTGGGACAGGATCCGCATGACGGTCAGTCCCGTGTCGTCTATGTGCACCTGCGATCCCAGCGGGCACCAACAGGCGCAGCTCGCGCGCTGTGCCACGTCCCGCAGCTGGATGAGGGCCACGCCCACCACCCGGTCGGCCCGTCCGAAGCAGTAGTCCTTCACGCAGACCTGGAGCTCGTAACTCTCCGGCCCGTCCTCGTTCCCCAGGATGCTGTTACACACACGCGAACACACACATGGACATGTATTGATATCTTACACACTATAGGGTCAAAAGTATGTGGACACCAAACGTTTCAATAAAATAAAAAAAAATTGGACCCTTTTCCTTGCAACAAGCAAGGATCAAAAGACACCCGAACACCCCCGGGGACGAGCCAGATGTTCTCGTCCAACGTCAGTCCCTGATCTCACAAATGCTCGTGTGTTTGAATACATGAGCACAGATCCCTATAGATACACTCCAAAATACTGTAAACAAAACTCTTCCCAAAATATTGAGGTGTGACTCCATAGACTTCGTATTAACACCTGTACTCTAACACGGGGTCATGATCAGGTGTCCACTTACACTATACTGCCAGAAGTATTCGCTCGTCTGCCTTCACACGCATATGAACTTGAGTGACTCCCATTCTTAATCCAGAGGGTTTAATATGATGTCGGTCCACCCTTTACAGCTATAACAGCTTCAACTCTTCCGGGAAGGCTTTCCACAAAGTTTAGGAGTGTGTTTATGAGAATTTTTGACCATTCTTCCAGAAGCGCATTTGTGAGGTCAGACACTGATGTTGGACGAGAAGGCCTGGCTCACAGTCTCCGCTCTAATTCATCCCAAAGGTGTTCTATCAGGTTGAGGTCAGGACTCTGTGCAGGCCAGTCAAGTTCTTCAACACCAAACTCGCTCATCCACGTCTTTATGGACCTTGCTGCACACCATAATCCCCCCTCCACCACACTTTACACTCGGCACAATACAGTCAGACAGGTACCGTTCTCCTGGCAACCGCCAAACCCAGACCATCGTCAATCGGATCGCCAGACGGAGAAACATGATCCGTCACTCCAGAGAACACGTCTCTACTGCTCTAGAGTCCAGTGTCAGTGTGCTTTACAACTCCGCATACGACGCTTTGCATTGCACTTGGTGATGTGAGGCTTGGATGCAGCTGCTCGACCATGGAAACCCGTTCCATGAAGCTCTACACACTGTTCTTCAGCTAATCTGAAGGCCACATGAAGTTTGGAGGTCTGTAGTGATCGACTCTGCAGAAAGTTGGTGACCTCTGTGCACTATGTTCCTCAGCATCCGCTGACCCGCCCTGTCATTTTACGTGGTAACACTTCGTGGCTGAGTTGCTGTCGTTCCCAATCGCTTCCACTTTGTTATAATAGCACTGACAGTCGACTGTGGAATATTTAGTAGTGATGAAATTTCACGACTGGACTTGTTGCACAGGTGGCATCATGGTACCACGCTGGAATTCACTGAGCTCCTGAGAGCGACCCATTCTTTCACTAATGTATGTAGAAGCAGTCTGCATGCCTAGGTACTTGGTTTTATACACCTGTGGAAGTGATGGAAGTGATTGGAACACCTGAATTTAATGATTTGGATGGGTGAGTGAATACTTTTGGCAATATTGTACTTTTAGCTATAGAGCGGATATTTTACTTACAAGTGGAATGTCTCATTAAATTTGGGCGCCCAGCTGTTGTTCTTGGACTTGGTGGTGAACTTGCGTTTCTTGTCGCTGAGGTGCGGGCCTATCATGGTGACCTCCACGAAGGGCCGGAAGATCCCAGACGTCTGCCACTTCAGGTCATTCGCTGCTACCACTGAGGACAGAGAGACAGCACCGCTAGCCAAAAAGTGCTGACAGTGTAAACAGAAGTGTGAATTACGCCACTGGTTTAGTACTAGCTGGTTATTTTCATGTTTTACCCAGCAAACTACACCCACTGAGACCCTGACCAGTATAAATCAGTGATAAAACAGATAGTAAATGAATGAACCACTGCTCCACCTTGCTCAGGGTCGCGACAGGTCCGACTTCTCGTTAAGCAAAACAACTCAGACAGAATTTATTCAGCCACCCCCTCCTCACTAGACAGAGCCAATCGTGTACGTATGCAGGGCCCGACTGGCTGATAGCACTGCTGAGAATTCTATCAATAGAGGGCTAGCATAATGGCCCCTTTTTAGCCAACACACATCCCTAAACAGTCATCAGCCAGGATATAAGATGAGACTTTTGTCATTGTAGTTATACTTTGTTTGGTAGCTCTCAGAGAGACCAGCAGCAATATTACAATTTATACATCAATATACGTATAACTGCGTACAACATAAAAACATACAAAATATAGAACGTTTACATGCCGATATATATGTAAATAAAAATAATATGATGTAATCAAGGTTGAATCGAGTTGAAATGAATGTAAATGAACGCAGGTGCAGCAGGTCTCACCTTTCACCGTGACCTTGTGCTCTCCTGTACCTGGATGGGTGAACAGATCGATCTGTATGGACACCTCTCCTACTGGTTTATCCACCCCCGAGCCTACACACACACACACACACACACACACACACACACACACACACACACACACACACACACACACACAGAGAGAGTGGAATGTGAACAGTGGGTCTAGAATAGCACAACAGCATAAGAATGAGACCGTCTGCTCTGTCTGCAGTGCTCATATTCATATTAATATGATCTTATACCTAGAGAAAATTTAAAGCAACCAATCCATCTTCATCATGGTTACAAATATACATTAAATTAAAGAAATATAAAATAAGTGTGCATGTTTGTAAATGCTGTGTGGTGGCAGGACAGTTCTGCAGTTCTGCAGTTTCAGGATCATCCAAGCTCCTCTGTTGTCTAGTTTTCATTTCAAAGATTAAAAGTCTTGGTATGGACCATAAAAGTCTTTTGGTTGGTCTCGTCTTGGACTTAATCATGATCAGTCTAGTCTTGGTTCTAATTTAAAGCCTTGCTCTTCTTTTAATCTCAACCAGCTTTTGTCTTGTACAACAGCTGTTCATTTAAAATCATCCAAATATCTGAGACTTAACTAACAGAATATATAAAAGGTGAATGGTCGACACCAAAAGTCTTAACTGATAAACTTAGGCAGTTGTAGCTTAGTGGTTAAGATACTGGACTAGTAATCAAAAGGTCGCTGGTTCAAGCCCCACCACTGCCAGTTTGCCACTGTTGGGCCCTTGAGCAAGGCCCTTAACCCTCAATTGCTTAGACAAAATATACTTCTAAGTCGCTTTGGATAAAAGCGTCTGCAAAATGCCGAAAAATGTAAATGTAATGTAAATAAACATTTGAGGTAAATGAAAGAAACATTTAAACTAAATAGAGGAAACATTTGATAAAGGAAAGATAAAAATGAAATAAAAATTGTTGATAAGCTTCATATCATATCAGCAACATAATTATGAGCAAGATTAATGAAAACTGACTCATGTTTCTGACAGCAAACAGAAATATAAAAGAACTCTATTATTAATTCTTTATTTTAGTGATTGAATGATTGATTACTTTATTGATCCTTAAAGGAAATTTGAAGTATTACAGCAGCAATTCACAAACATCACACAACAAAACTTCAATGATAAGATATAAAACTATTTTTTAAAAATACAAATATAAGAATATAAAGAACATAAGACAAAGAACCAAACACTAAAGGAGTAAGCCATTTGTGACTGAATGTGAAACACACAGGGCTCAGAAATGCACCTACCCCGGGTCGCCACAACCTTCTCGCTAGACGTTATCCGTATCCCTTTCCCATCATGCACTGGGGCAGAAAGAGCAGGGGAAAAGGAAAAGCACAGCACAGCAACACAGAGTCAGAGAGAAACAAAGACGACGAGAAGAGTAGCACCAGAAAGAGGAGACACACGGTACAGAAACAGACAGAAGCTTAGTAAACTGGTCTGGGTGGCCAGATATAATAAAAACCCTCCAGACAAACAGAATCAGAAGCTGCTGTAAGATGAGTGACAGTGCTTACAGTCAAGCAAGCTTTACAGTGCTTGATGTTTATGAATGCCCTCCCAACAACAAAATGTATTAAAGCTTCAGGGTGTGGATTTTTAATGCATTACTTCCCCAATCTAGTCGTATCCAATTATCAGCATCGTATGGGGATCCGTATAGCGCACGGAGAGTCTATGAGGCGCCATCGATCAGCCAGCAGAGGGCGTAACTGCAGCACTTATGAGAAACCCTTTAGCATTCCCACCCTCAGTTGAGCCAATCATTGTCCATCAAGGCACCCGGCCGACCGCTAGCAGTGCAGGGTGATGATTTAAAGCTTGATGGATTGTTGACAGTGTCATGCATGTTCCAAACGCTTCTAATTAATGACAAATTGGTGAAGGACTTATTCGGAATGATTTATATGGGCACAGAGAAGCCATTGTACAAAGTAGTGACCTCTGGACGTCAAGGGCTGATTTCGGAACGTGGAGGACGAGGGGTACGTACCCTGGGCGTGCTGGGTGGTGATGAAGGTCTTGATGAGCGTATCGGTGGTCTGTGTGTACAGGGACAGAGCATGACGTAGAGATGAGAGCTCAGCACTTTTCTCCAGGAAGGTTTTCTTCAACCCGTTTCCTCCAGCGTGGAAATATTGCTGACGGAGAAAAAGAATTCACTCATATACTCTAATCCCACACAAATTCCCACACACATACTTCAAATCCTGATGAGAAGCCTTTTCTTAAGAGAGGCTGTTGTTCCAGCTTAAAGATCACATAGAGGTTTTGGATGTGAGGTGCTGCTGATACCTTGATGGTGTCCAGAGCCACGTCCATGACCGCACACTGCTTGGGTGTCAGACTTTTAGCTTCTCCAGACATGTGATCCTGCAATTACAGAATAAAAGTCACATCAATCATTACTTTCTTTCTACCTTCCTTCATTCCTTCCCTGTCTGTCTGTCTGTCTGTCTGTCTGCCTTCCTTCTGAACTTCTTTCCTTCCCTCCCTCCCTCACTGTCTGTCTGCCTTCCTTCCAAACTTCCTTCCTTTCAATCTTCCTTCCTGCCTGCCTGCCTGTCTTTCTTTTTTTTCTCTTTCTTTCTTTATTGTCTTCCTTCCTTTTCTTTTCTTTTCTTTCCGACCGGTTCATCTCAGATCCGCTGTTGCTCACAAACTCATAAAGAAATAACTTTTGTACAGGGTCAATCCATGATAGGGCAACACAAACATACAGACTCACTTAGATCCTCACTTCAGTGGGCAACTTATTGCAGCCAATCCACCTGCCACACAGAGTACTGAGCAGAAACCCACCTGGACAATGGATCTTGTGACTGGACTTCTGTATCTCTCGCCCATCAGGGATTCCTACATTACAAATCCAGCCCATTTGGTACCTTGTACCCTTGTTGTAAACATGATGAAGTCCAGGTGAGATCCGACTTATCTTAGGTTAGCTGGTCTCCATGACAAAGAAAGCTTAGATCAGAAGGTCAAGAAAGGAACATAAAGTGATAACCTACCTTAAGTTTAGATAGCTGGCCGAGATCTTTAGCAGCGGAAAATATTTTGCCCTGTTAAAGACAAAGAAGAAACACAAACAGAAGTGGTAAATGAAACAGATTCTCAGAAAAAGCACAATAAATATATACGTAAAAAAAAAATAAACTGGTCGAAAATGACGTCTTTTAGTTTTTTTTGTTGCAGAAATAATATAAATCATAAGAATTAGACGTCCTGTACAGGTGTGTGATGGTTTCAGGTAAAAGACGTGAGGAGACACTTACAATGGTGTCGTTTCCCTGAGGCAGGACGATGGTTTTCTCCAGACTGTTCATCACGATCCTCCACAGTTCCTTCAGTACTCGCTTCAGCACCGTCTTCTCACACACAGACGCAAACAGCATCAAACTAAACACACACACACACACACACACACACACACACACACACACACACACACACACACACACACGGTTTTACATGATGTTTTATGAGAGAAGCAGCCTGGATGTCTGCAAAATTGCATTCTGGGTTTGAAATCAATATCCAGTCCCACCCGGTCCAGTCCTTCAACCTATAAATCAACATCCCACATCCCACCCCAGTCTGACAAGTCTGGATAAAATGACCACTGCATGTGGCTGTAGTGCTTCTATAGTCTCTTAGACTGGACGTTAGGACTCAGACATCCTACTAGGTCAGTGGTTCTCAAACAGCAGTACCTGACGCTCATTAGTTAAGGATTTTGCTCAGGGGTCCAACACTGATAATATGGTGGTGGTGGGGCTTAAACCAGCAACCTCCTAATCAATAGTCCAGTACTTTAACCGCTGAGCTACCACTGCTCTGGAATGACCTTGGAAAATAAATACAACTATAATAATTGTGTAATAAACACTAGGCGCTTGGGTGGCGCAGTGGTAAAACATGCTATTCCAAAACCACCGAGATCCAGGCTTCAAATTTCAGTGATAGTACTGGCTGGTCGGGCCTCTACACAGACACGATTGACTAGGACTGAGGGGAAGGGATGGCTGAACAACCTAGCCATTAGGAGGTGCACTCGTCAGTGGGCTCTCAATGCAGGTCCCAAACCCACAGGGGAATCTAACAAAAATATTGTGCCAAATCAGGTATTTTTAATCAACATCTCGTGCACGTGACTTACTTCCCATCCAAGAAGTCCATTAGCGGACGGAGCATGTTGTCCGAGTCGGCCTCCACTTGGTTGCGACTGTTGGCATTAGCCGGGCCTTTGATTTGGTACAGCAGACCGGCCATTTGCCGGGTGCACGCGTCAATACGAGTCTGAAAACTGAACACACACCAGCAGTGTTGGTTTTGGAGAAAACATTTCGATTGGTTTTATTCTTGTATGTAACAAGCCATGAACTCACATGTTTGCAAAGGTGGAGCTCAACTCATCCAGCACGTTGTTCAGCTTCACCTGCAGCTCGTTCAGTGTATCACTGGCCTCTGTGTCCATCTACACACACACACACATTTTATTGTTGACAGCAAATTGATCAAAGCAACAGTTTTATGAGGCTGAAACAAAAACCACAGAGCCCAACTGGCTTGTTTACATTGTTTACAAAGATCCAGACGCCCTTCACGTCACCATAACCTCCTAAAAACCGTGACAGACTCACACACAGGTTGTGGGGGATTACACCACCTCGTGCTGTAGTTCACCTTCTAAGCACTGGCGCATTGAATTTCGACCTGTGTGTGTCTTGTCCTTAGTGTGTTACTGCATCGCACCCAGTAAATCCAGTGAATTTGGGGGACGTGAACTCAGCCATGATGAAGCAGTGGTAAAACCATGAAAATGAATTAAATTAACAAAATAATGTTAAATGTTTTTGGAGTTTGGACACCTTCACAGTCAGTGGAGTTATTGACCAGTTGCAAATGGTAGAGAACCCCACACCAGAACCCAGTGCATAAACAAACCCACTCATCAGTGAGAAAAGAGAGGAAAGAACCTCATGCCACATCAACTTATATAAACTAGAAAATGATTCTGCACTGTACAGTCATGTGAACCCACCTTTTTACCATCAGTCTCCACCTTCAGGGGAAAGAAGTAGAAATACACATATAAAAACATGATTAGTGCTTTATTCATGTTGAGATTTGTTCAGCTAGGGGTGGAAGAAAAGCAGCAACAGTGGTGCTATGATATTTAACTTCTCACTTTTATCTTTAATCATAATAATGGTTAATATGGTAGGTCATGGTACTGAAATGTACTCGGGATTAGTAACTAGTAGCTCAGTTTAGTAAGTGGAGACTACGAGGGGAGAGTGTGTTAGTGAAACACTGGAAGGAAATCACTCCATCCACACAAACACACACTACGTGGAGATCAGATCCTACGTTCAGAAAGATGTTCCAAATATATTTAGACATGTTCGGTGCCTGGAGTATGTTCAGTTTCTTCAGTTTTGTACTGGAGCTTCAGGACTGATGTACAGACAAGTAATGGTAGCTTGTTTAGCATTAGAATGAGGGTTTTATAGTTTAATAGACACCCCAATTTAGACATATCCAATGTTCCATTCAGTGGCGTAACTAGGAGCTCATGGGCCCTAGTGCAAAAAACAATTTGGGCCCCCTCAACAAATATATATATTTGTATAGTGCACCTGCCCCCCCTGTCGTTACGCCACTGGTTCCATTGCACTTCAGCTGGTCAAGGGGGACTGCTGCTGGGAGAACACGCCTCCGTCGCCAGTGTTGCCACTTCTTGGGATCTTGGGATTTGGGGATTTTGCCAAGTAATCTTGGGTTTTATAATTTGCTCTCCAGCAATTAAAATCTGCATGTAATTTTATGGAATGACGAAGCGTACTACTACTAAACAATAACCCTTGGTTGTCGCTGGCCATTTCTACACCTACTGCACGTCTTTCTTTCTTCACATTTTCTTGGACGTGAGAACATAACGTCTGTTATCATCCGTGCATTTTACTTCCGTTTTTTTTTTGGTAATTGTTGTGATAGATTGCAGGAATAAATCTGCGTCGATCGTCGTCGTGTAAAACAGTTGAAAATCCTTTTCTCATTTTCTCATGGCATCGTTTGATGATTGCGATCAATTTGTAAGTACTAATACAGATAATGATCCGTGTTTTCTTTGTCAAGTACTTTTTGTTTTTGTGAGTAATTGTGAAAATACGTTATATAAACCTTCACAATTTTGTTGTTTTCAGTTATTTGGGATTTTTAGTACGATCTTGGGATTTTTGAGGCAAGATCTTGGGAATTCTTAAAATGGAGAGTGGCAACACTGGTAGCTCAGTTATTTTAGCTATAATATAGTTTCATTTATTTAAAATTTAGACATATCCAATTTTCCATTGCACTTGCGCTGGTCGGGGTGAACTGCAGAACTTTAACACATGCAGAGGAACACGCTATGAACTTTTTATTCCTCCACTGCTCGTCCCAACGCCTCAACCAGTCAGTCAGTGAAACATAATCAGTGTTGTGACACACTTCCTCTCATGTTTTATTACTTAGAGCACAGATAAGACGTGGTTTGAGGTTTAAATTGACTAAAATGATCCCAAAAATGAAGCTGTATTGTGATCTATGCACGCAGTCTGAACGATGCTAAACTGATAGCTGAGCTTCCATTAGCTGTTAGCATCTCAGTTCTTAGCATAAACTTCATTCACCAAACATGTCCTTGTGTGGATGATTAAATTTAGGGTAACAGGAAAATTTTGTAGGCACAATTAGGGGCTTATCTCGCATTAACAGACCTTTTCCACCTCATGCACTTCATCATCATCATCATCATTATCGCTTTCACTGAGCTGAGAGGAGCAAAATACACACTACAGTCAGAATGCCGATAGAGGGCGCCATTCACACACACACACACACACACACACACACACACACACACACACACTAACGCCATTCACACACACTTCACACAGATCAGATCGATTCGATTTTTAAACTTATTTTATTATACTAATAAATAAAATGCATCATTTATGTTGATTTTTATAGGTACCAAGACATGATGTGTGTTTATGTAAAATCTGTGTTTTTTTGTTTCTTTTATTGGTCTTGTACTATATGTTCGCCTTCAGTCTTATATTATTGAGGAATTTGAAGATTATTTCTGTATTCCTGTAATATCTTGGGTGAGGATTTCCTAAATATTTTGGGCATATGTTGTCTTTGTACTAGGGTCTTCTCCTAATATTAGGTGTTGGTGTGTGAGCCCGGAACGGACTATTTTACATCTAGTGTAGATAACTTAATCTGTACGTTTCCCACAGTGTATGTTTGGGGTGAATCTCATCTAGTTTATCATTTGTTTGAACACACTTCCATTGAACAATAATTCCACAGAGAGGAAACCAACGTCCGAGTCCAATTTCGCTCCAGAAATGATGTGTCTTCTTTGTGTTGTTTATTACCTGTTTGGCGCCCATCGACTCGAACATCTTCTCCAGCTGAACGCGTAACTGCTGGATGTTATTTATCAGGACACACGGCTATGGACAGGAAAATTTACTGAAGTTAATCAAACATTAAATCTGAACAAATCTACAGTTAGTTATTAGGTTTTATTTCCATGGCACATGAGTGAGAATGTGGATATTGGAGTGTCTGCAGTGTTTTTATCAGTGTTTGATGTTGTTAAAGTGTAAAAATCCCAAGTTTTTCCTGGTGAGGTCTTTTCCAAAAAATATTTAAGGGTTCCTGCTGAGTAGTGTTGAACATTAGACACTCCAGTGAGATGTTTTATGGTTAGTAATTCATTACATGTTTGGCAAAGTGGTGCCTCTTCACTCATCAACAGACACTTGTAAGTCTGAAATGGCCCATAAGGCACCTCGTATAAATGATTTGGTCTGCCCAGGTGGCACAGCAGGATGTTCCACTTACTCACTAGCGCTTGGATTCTAAACTCCCTGAGTTTGAGTAGGATGGGTGCCACCTAGCAAGTACAATAGGCAGAGTCTGCAGCAGACTAAATTGGCCACTAAAGTCTGCTGGGTGGGAAAAGACCGGACTAAAAAGGGGGGTGGGGTCATCGACGCTGTGTAAGGAACACGGAGATCAGCGTGTGACCGGCCTCACGTGTGTATTCACCAAAATACAGGTCAATAAGAAGGTGCACGCATGAGAGGAAGCATGTGTCAAGCAAATATACCCTCCTCTGACACTATCAAGGTCCCCAGCACTGGAAGACTAATACATTGGGAGAAAATCTGATTGGTTTTGGTTTCTATGTATGTATCATCTCCCAGTAGAACAGATGACTTCATGCAGTTATTGTGTTTTTCTGTTTGCTATTTGCTCATGGGGTCTGTTGGGGGGTATAAGGCACTTTGTAATTCCTTTTTTTTTTTGGCAGTTTTGGTTATAAGGTCAGCGTGGTTATTTCCTATGATACCACAATGCCCGTGTATTCAGCAAACAAATCTACAGAAAATATAAAGAAGCACAAAGACTTACAATCTTCTCTTTATCACAGTAGGAGGGGAAGTTCCTCTTCAGGGAGGCGCTGTACTGCAGCAGCACTTTGCTGATGGTCTAATAAAGACAAACAGTTCGAATGGAATTCAGATTTAGTATCGAGATACTTCCAGAAGTCCTGCATGAGTAGTTCTGTAAACCGAGTTTAGCTTTAATCAATCACTCTACATTTATTTTAACTCAGGAATGCACTGAGGGGAGATGAGAATCATTATGGCTCTGTACACACTTAGAGAAAGCTTAAGACCTTCTAAAAATTAACACACAAACAGAAGCTGCCGTGTTTACCTTGGCAAAGCGGCGGCTATAGTGCGCCATGACTTTGGGATCGGGACACTCCAGCTTCTTGATGATCTCGAAGCTCTGGTTGAGTTGAGTGAACACGTCCACCACCGAGCAGGAAAACAGAGCGTGCTCAGACGTCTGCTGGAACTAAAGAACAAAAAACAAGAAAAACGTTCCTGAAACGGGACGTCCGACATGCACACGGTCAGGCGTCCAAATACTTTTGGCCATACGGACAGTGTATATCCACTATTCTGCAAACTCCTTCCTGACATGGGGATCCACATCCGTCAGCTTTATTAACTCCAGAACCCTGCAGACAGTATAAATAAATAACTCACGCCATCCTTCTTGTCTCTCTCCAGGGCGCCGTTCATGAACTCCATGGACACGTCGTCATTCTCATCCAACCACTGCAGCACAAACTGCATGAACCAGCTGAAACCCAAACACGTACCTACATTATTACTGGTATACTAGTACAGACTAGCGTTATTTATATTAGTATGACTAGTGTACAGTAGATACCAGTGTTAGTAGTAGTAGTATCAATAGTGTAGGTACCAGTGTTAGTAGTACTAGTATGAGTAGTGTAGGTACTAGTGTTAGTAGTACTAGTATGAATAGTGTAGGTACTAGTGTTAGTAGTACTAGTATGAATAGTGTAGGTACCAGTGTTAGTAGTACTAGTATGAGTAGTGTAGGTACTAGTGTTAGTAGTACTAGTATGAGTAGTGTAGGTACTAGTGTTAGTAGTACTAGTATGAATAGTGTAGGTACCAGTGTTAGTAGTACTAGTATAAGTAGTGTAGGTACTAGTGTTAGTAGTACTAGTATGAGTAGTGTAGGTACTAGTGTTAGTAGTACTAGTATGAATAGTGTAGGTACCAGTGTTAGTAGTACTAGTATAAGTAGTGTAGGTACTAGTGTTAGTAGTACTAGTATGAGTAGTGTAGGTACTAGTGTTAGTAGTACTAGTATGAATAGTGTAGGTACCAGTGTTAGTAGTACTAGTATAAGTAGTGTAGGTACTAGTGTTAGTAGTACTAGTATGAATAGTGTAGGTACCAGTGTTAGTAGTACTAGTATGAGTAGTGTAGGTACTAGTGTTAGTAGTACTAGTATGAGTAGTGTAGGTACTAGTGTTAGTAGTACTAGTATGAATAGTGTATGAACTAGTATTAGTAGTGTTAGTATAAATAGTATTAGTAGTGTTAGTATAAATAGTATTAGTAGTGTTAATAAAAATAATGTATGTACTAGTATCATCATTATTAGTATGAATAGTATATGTACTAGTATTATCATTATTAGTATGAGTAGTGTATGTACTAGTATTAGTAATGTTAATATAAATAGTGTACTGTAGGTACAAGTATTATCAGTAATAGAATGAGTAGTGTAAGTACTAGTATTAGTAGTGTTAGTATAAATAGTGTACTGTAGGTATTATTCATTCATTTATTATCAGTGGGATGAGAGTGTATTGATCGCAGCAGTAGGACGTGATCTGAATGTGACCAGACCGTCTGAATGTAATCAACTCACGTTGGATATTCCGGTATGACCCCCCTGAATGCCGGTAGATCCTTCACGTACTCGTTATAGAGCCACTTCACCTTAAAGTGCAGGTTCATGTAGTCGGCGCTCCGACACAGATGATGCTTCTCGTGCTCTGAAGAACAAAAACACCAACATGAGCCTCATGAGTCTGATGTCTTATTAGAACCCTCTCTACTGAGGCAGCTGAGCAGGTAGGTAGTAGGTAGTTGGCAGCGAGGCAGCTCACAAGGTTTTGATGTGACGTACCTTCCATGGCGTATTTCATGTCCTGAGAGAACTGGACCCACATCACCTCAGCACAAACCTTCCCCACGTTCAGCTCCTGAGGGAACCTGGAGCAGGACGACACAGATGAAAGAACAATGAGGCGGTGTGATGTATGAAGTTTGCATGTTCTCTCGGTGTCTCCGTGGTTTCCTCCCACAGTACAAAGACATGTAAGTGAGGTTAATTGGAGTAGACGTATGAAAGTTCTAACAATGTCTGACACTCACTGGTTGAGAACAGGCGTGTAGGAGTTACGATCCTCCTCTATAATGGACACGATCAGCGTGATGAGTTTGGGCCAGAAGTCTAAATTCTTAATGCTCGGCCCCTGTTCCTCTGGAGGACATTCTTCTTTATTCTGAGGGAAAAGAAAGTGAGCGACAGAGTCAAAGCGTGGTATCAGTATCCTGAAACAAGCAGGAGATCCTAAAATGTATTTTTAATATATATTCATTAATGATTCTACTATTTTTGCAGACTAACCGCTTCTCCTATTGGCTGGTACTGTCGGCTGTAGAGTTCCTGGCAGTTGTTGAAGATGTAGTCGTAGGTGGAGTTGAGGCAGGCTTTCACACAGTCCCGCACCACCTGACTGGCTCTGGGTGGACTCTGCAGTTCCTGTACCTGTCCAACAGAGGGCGAAAATGAGTCAGAGCAATACCCCGGGTAAGAGGATACTCAGGGGCTCAACAGTGGCTGTTTGGTGGAGCTGGGATTCAAACCCACAACCACAATCTAAAAAAAATGCACAAATAAAGAGAGCAGTTTTGACATGGATGAAATCTGGCAACCTCACGCCAAGCCAAGCCAAGCAACCTTCAGCACCTTCATGAGGGTCAACAATCAGCCGGTAGTGACCGCGGACAGTAATTTGAACAGCAAGAGGCCAAAGGTGAGAATAACATGGACAGTGGTTGAATTCGCTATCCCACAAGGTCAAATCTTAGCTGTTGACCAGCCGTGTGCCAACACAGACACGATTTGCCAGAAATAATGATGGAACAAGGAAATGGCGGAACAGCTGCTGCAATTGCGGACTCAGCTGGCTGGCCGAGGTGCGACCAACTGAGTGCATGTGTAATAAAATTAGATCCTGAATCTGTATGTTTCAACAAGTGTGAAAAAAAATATATTTTTTTAAATAAATAAAATAAACATAAACAAAACAAAAAAAAATTGACTGGTCTTAAAAATGACAAAACAAGACAAGACAACAAAACAAGGTTTCTTAAAAATAAATAAATAAATAGATAGATAAAATAAACATAAACAAGACAAGTCTCTTAAAAATAAAAAAACAAAACAAAACTGGCTTCTTAAAAAAAAAAAAAAAAAAAAAAAGATAAAGAAATAAATAAATATACATAAACAAGACAAGTCTCTTGAAAATGAAAAAAAAAGTCTGGCTTCTTAAAAAAATAATAATAAAAAATAGATAAATAAAATAAACATAAACAAGACAAGTCTCTTAAAAAAAGTCTGGCTTCTAAAAAAATAGATAAATAAATAAAATAAACATAAACAAGATAAGTCTCTTGAAAAAGAAAAAAAAACAAGTCTGGCTTCTTAAAAAAATAAATAATAATAAAAAATAAATAGATAAATAAATAAATGTACATAAACAAGACAAGTCTCTTGAAAATGAAAAAAAAAAACTGGTCTTTCAAAAATGAAAAAAAGACTGGTCTCTTAAAAATAAAACAAATAAATAAACAAACAAGACAAGTCTCTTAAAAAAGAAAAAAAAAAAGCCAACTGGTCTCTTGACAAAATAAAATAAATAAATTAACTTAAACACACTGGTCCCTAAAAAATAAATAAACAATAGTGGGGGGGGGGGGGGGGGGGGGGGGGGGGGGTTGTGTTCTAGTACAACGGATAATGTGTAGAGATTACGACAGGAGCAGCCTGTGCTAAAAATTAAAGTTTGTCTTCACTCACTCACACACACGTTTCTTCTGCCAGTTTTTAGCTACTGTACTAATGCTACCTGGAATATAAACACCAAAAGTCATGCAAGAAGAACTGTACGTGTCTCCTAATACAGTTCAGGGTTTAATGTTGACCTGAGTTTGAAACCTCTTTACCTTCATCCTGAAGAAGGTGATGCTGGTCAGCAGGTCGACGGTGGATTTCAGGTCCTGCAGACGCTCCTTACTGCTGGCAGGGAAATTATTCTGCAGCCAAGATTAACACGATAATGATGAATAAAATAAACATGATGATGAAGAAACAGCAGATCAGAAAACAGATCCGATCAGCTCTGTTACTCACGCGGTACATGGAGAGGTCGATACGCAGGGAGTTGTGCAGCTGGTCCAGCAGCTTAACAAACCTCTCTTTCTGTTAGGAGAGAACATGCCAAACTGAGCACAACAGGGTGCAGAGCAAAGTGAAACATGGCATTCAGTAACATGTGATACTGTGATCAACATCACATCATTAATACACATATGAAGAACAGTTAACACCAGATGAGATTGTGGATTCTGAGTAGTGTGAGAACACGGTGCTGAAAAAACACGTCTGTACCCCAAAGTTGGAGGCAGCAAAGCGGTCGGAGGCGGAGACGTTGGTGGAGGCGGTGGTGTGAGCGTAGAAGGCGTTAATGTTGGCCAGCAGGGTGCTCATCACAGCGGGTACACCAGGACACATGTACTTGGACGAGAGACATGCAAAGTGCCTAGAGAGAGAGAATGTAAAAAATACAAATATAAAAAAAAGGATTAAAAAACAAGAACTGTCTCTCCAGGAGGTGTAGAAGCTCCACCACTCACGTCATGGCCTGGTAGATGGATTCGATTCCATAACGCATCGCAAACTCGTCTACGATCTCCTGCGCCACGTCATCGAAATACACCTTCCAGGCATCGTCACCCCGAGCGTCTGGGATCCTCACCACCCCCTGACCAAGCACATCTGTGGTGTGGTGGAACAGGTTCTGGCGAGGAAGGGGGGGGGGGGGGGTGTCATATAACATGTCACTAAAGTATTTGTCCCAGTATAAAGTGCTGCATGTGCAGCACAGACAGCAGCTAGACGGACTGGGAGAGACTCAATAAGGTCCTGGTAGGTTGACACAGGTATCTCGAGCCATGCTGACCAGAGATGGGGACTCGTTTCAAATGACTCTAACAAAAAAATGCTAGTGTCAGCATGTGTTAACATTAGTTACGTGTGACAATTAAATATATATATAATTATTATTATTATTATAAATATTCTGCTCTCTAATAATAACGCTCCAGCCATCTTAACCCGCAACGCACGCAATGTGTAAATGTTACAGCCAGCTTCCGGCGTAGTGATGAAGTGTCGCGCTCCCTACTCCCTACACAGTTTGAAGTTCACTTCATTTGAACATTTTCGTTACCTTTGGATCTGAATCTCACTTAAAATGGTGGAATACCCTACTTAGTGCACTTCACAGTAACAGATAATGTGGATGGAACGCTCCTACAGAATTGGCGCTAATGATCGGAAAGAGCGCTTTCTGAACCAATCAGAGCTTCTGATTGTAATTGTTAGTAAGAAATGCTGTTATTTGCATTTATTCAGTTTGCGTCACACAGATGACGTGGTAATGAAACGCTCGATCGGCTTTCTAACGACTTCCTGTTTTACTTCACGACCGGGAAAAGTTTGGAGGTTTTTAATTATAAGCACATTTACAAAATAACGGATTCTATTCCTAATGGGACGCACGCTTATAAATGTAATAGCATCTAGAAGAACAGAAGCTAAGGTAAGCAGCGGTTATGATTGTTTTTGCTGTGTTTGGGATTTTGGCCGCTGTGCCGTGATTTATCGAGCGCTTTTGTTCTGCAATGAAAACAAAACGTATCAGTTGAAGCTTTTAACTGGAACCTTCTTGTTACCGAAATTACATTCATTTACACAATGAGGAGGAAAGTAAAGACACGAAGTAAAACGGCTAAATACACTCGCTAATCTGTTGTTTTTATCTGAACTTACAGATTATTTGTTTATTTCTACGCTACATTTATAATATATGTTTTGTGTAGATTATATTGTGACTCGTGACACTGACTGCAGTGCATCCCTGGAGGGGGCGTGGGGGAGGATCCATAGAGCCAACACCACCATCGAGGTGCTCCCACAGATATTTAATTGGCTTCAGGTCTGGGGAATTAAGAGGCTACAATAGTACTTGGAAATCTCGGTCAAGCTCTTCCAACCAATGTGGGACGTTTCTAGCTGTGTGACGTGTCGCATCGTCTTGCTGGAAGATCCCATCCGGCCCAGGGAAGAGAATTGGCATGTATGGATGTACGTGATCCGCAAGGATGGATTCATACCCAAATCGGTTGAAAGCGCCCTCCACACCTTATATACCCCCAAGCCAGCTCACAAAACATGATTCATGAACGCGCTGCTGCCATCGAAAGTAGGAAGTGGTCATAATAATGTGACTCAACAGTGTATGTATGGCATAAAACAGCTAAAAAAGAACCCCTATTAAACACAAAAGCTTGTGTCAAGGATGCATCTTTGTTAAAAAGCTGAATAATGAGCTTGGACATTATTATATGGACATTATTGATTGCTTGGTTTTTGAAAGCGCACTGTGTACAGATGTGTGTGTCCGTATCTGATCTTTACCTCATGTAGACACGTGTACTGTATGTGATACGGGGCCACTTTCTCTTCCCCTTTAATTTCTACGCTGATCTGAAGACGGATGGCGCCCGACACAGCAGATTTATCCGTTCGTTTTTCTGATAGCGACAGAGAGAGAGAGAGTGAGAGAGAGAGACAGACAGGACGAGTAAATGGCACTCGGCTGGCTTGACTCCAGAAAGACACAGAATTAAATCAACATAATGATGCAGCGAAACAACAAGAACTTCCATTTTTTATTTCATATTTATTTTTACATCCGAAACCTCTGCAGATGTGAGAACCAGACCGAGGACGTCGGGTCCTTATTTTTTTGCACGAGGGCCGCGGGAATCGTCTCTGAATCGTCCGGCTGTTTTCTCCTGACAGGCAAATTGCTGGGGGTAATTTATACGCGGCGAGTGATGGCTCGCTTTCCGCTGGTACATTATAATCCAGTACGATCACTCCGGTTGGAAAAGAGTGGGAGTGGAAGATGAACACAAAGGAAAAAGAAAAGAAGAGAAGCTCAATTACTGCTATCGGCTCTAATTGATGGAGACACCATGGAGACCAGAGATGCACAAAAGAGCAAAAAAACGCAAGACAAGAAAGGAATAAAGACACGATTCACATCAAACTAACAACAATATAAAATAATGCACATTTACAGAGATACACTATTTGGCAACAGTTTAGGGAAGGCTCTTTTTTCTGTTCCAGTAAAAAGCGAGCTCTATAAAGTGACCTGCACAGAGCCCTGACCTAAGCCCCACTGAACAGCTCTGGAATAAAACGGAACCACAACTGAAGCTTTCTTGACTCATCTTTTGACTAAATGGGCACAAATTCCCATACAAAGCCATACTTCAAAGCCTTGTAATAATCCTTCCTAGAAAAGCGACTGTTGTTCTAGCTAAAAGATCACATAGAGGTCTCTCTGTACTAACAGCACTGTTTTTAATGAGATGTCCAAGAAGCTGATGGTCAGGTGTCCAAACACTATTGGCCATATAGTGCATGTAGAATGGAAAAGAAACAAGACAAATAAACAGAACTGGTCCCTTAAAAGTAAAAACAAAACTGGGCCTGAATTCAATACCTTAACCGCTGAGCTACCACTGCCATCACCTTCCAGTCTGGGGTTCCCACACAGAGACCCATCGTGTACAGAGAGCCACACTAAGCTCATGAGACCCAGGTTCACTGTGACCCTGACCAGGTTAAAAAGGTGGTAAAAATGAAAATAAAATGAAATAAATGAATAAAATCAACTCCACAACACAACAAACTGCACAAAAAGTCAAGCTGTCTCACCCAGGTTGTACCAGACGTCCATTTCTCCGCTGAGCGTCCGCACCTCGATGATGCTCTGACCCAGGAAGTCATCGGACTCTCTCTTCAGCCTCTGCTTCACTCGGGATTTGATATCATCATCCTCATCCCACACTCGCACCTTAATTCGATCCGAGGAGTTATGGCACTCGCTGCGAGAACGACAAGGTGACTGAGATGTTTCCTCGTCTCGCCATCACCGGCACACCAAAATACATCAGAAGCAGCAACAAATGACAGCGCTTACGTCTAATTAAATCAGCATCGCGCCCCAAAAAAATCGTCGCTTAGAACAACCACAGTACTTAATTCTGACCCCATACAGCTGGATTCACTGCTTTGCTGCTTAATTTTTACAGCTTGCCACTCAACGTTTAATGCTGGGCTGAGATTCTGACCCTAGCGGCCGGTCAAGCATCCACACAGACATGATCAGCGGTGTGTGATAAGGACAGATGGCCGTAGCCCTGTGACGGATTGCCGCCCGGCACCAAGTGTTCCTGCCTTGTGCCCAGTGTTTCCTAGTGTTTAATGTGCACTTTGATTGCTGAAACATTAAGGGGGGTAGCTAAAACAGCCTGCCCTTGTCAGTGCACTCTCAGTGCCAGTCCCAGGCCCGGATAGAAATTTGATGGTTGTTATCTGCAGTGGCAACTCCTAACTACGGGGGCAGTTGAAGGAAAGTGTAAGGTTTGTACAAAGGGTCAAATGCTGTTCTACATGGCAACATGACCCTAGGTCGACCCAAAAATGCCACCCTCAACCAGAGGCACACAAACTAACAGGATTCAACTCACAAGTGAAACTTCTCCTCCCACACGGGGTTCAGGTTCCCATAGATGGTCTTGGTGCGCTTTTTTGTTTTTCCTACTTGGACAGTGACGTAGGGGTCACTGGAGCCGGTCTTATCTTTAGCCTGCAGGCCCTGTGCACACATCACTACATCAAACACACACACACACACACACACACACACAAATATTATTTCTCTTGTACTGTTTTTATCAGATAGCACTTATACATTTATAAGTTATAACTTAGCCAAAAGTATGAAGACACCTGACCATGAACATGTTTGTGGTTATTGACTGTATATACCAGTTAGAAGTGGGTGTTGTGAAACCCAAACACAATAATTAGCAGAGATGTCTACATACTTTTGGCAATACACTGTTTATTCCCCATGAACTTAATCTTGGTACCAGTGATGGTGATCTTGGCCGACCACTTGGAGGTGCCGTCCAGCACGCTCTGTTTGATGGTCTTCATCTGCTGGCCGTGGATGGCCTTGCTGACCATAAACACGTCCCTGATCAGCTCAAAGATCTCGGGTTTGTTCCTCTCCCGGATCTTCATGCGGTCCTTCATGGCCATGATGATGTTCTGTGTCCGATCCTCGGCGCCATGCTTCGAACTCTTCTCCGCCGCCCCTGCGTCCATCCAGCAGTGATGTAAAACACACACGGTTAGAGTAAACGGACTGTAAAGGTACATTTTACTTTTGAGAACCTTTGTTATCAAATGTTAGTGTACAAACACAACCAGAAACTAAAAATACGACAGTTTTATTCAAAGATATAAACACCCTCAATCACACTGTCTCTGCATAAAAAGTAATTTGGCATTTTCACAGTCCTGGGTATTTGTAAGATATTAAATTAATAAAAAATGTACCACAGACTCTATATTACAACATATCCTGTCGTCTCTGGATATATGAAATAGCTGGACCTGATTTATTAGCTGTGACATGAACACTAAAGGACTGAGGTTCAGTATTGAGGTTCAGGATGGTGGTTTAGAACTGAGGTTCAGAAATTAGGATTAGAACTGAGGTTCAGAATTAAGGTTTAGGACCGAGGTTTAGGACTGAGGTTCAGAATTGAAGTTCAGAGTTGAGGTATAAAACTAAGGTTTAGAATTTAGGTTTAAAATTGAGGTTCAAACCCGATTTTAATAATGGAGGTTCAAAATGTAGGTACATAACTGAGGTTCAGAATTAAAGTTCATAAATGAGGTTTAGAATTGAGGTTTAGAACAGAGGTTCATAATTGAGGTTTAGAACAGAGGTTTAGAATCGAGGTTCATAATTAAGGTTTAGAATTGAGGTTTAGAATCGAGGTTCATAATTGTTTTTTTTTTTTTGGAATTGAGGTTCAGAATTGTTTTTTTTTTTTGGAATTGAGGTTTAGAATCGAGGTTCATAACTGAGGTTTAGAATCGAGGCTCATAATTGTTTTTTTTTTTTTGGAATTGAGGTTCAGAATTGTTTTTTTTTTTTGGAATTGAGGTTTAGAATCGAGGTTCATAATTGTTTTTTTTTTTTTGGAATTGAGGTTCAGAATTGTTTTTTTTTTTTGGAATTGAGGTTTAGAATCGAGGTTCATAACTGAGGTTTAGAATCGAGGCTCATAATTGAGGTTCATAACTGAAACGTAAAATTGAGGTTCAGATTACAGAGTCATAACTGAGGTTCATAACTGAGGTTTAGTATTTAGGAGGTTTAGATCCTCATGTCCCTTGCACACACTGCTCATACTCACGCTGCAGGCAGTCGGCATTGAGGAGCTCCTGGCACTTCTCGTGACACTTGACCCCACACTCGGTGCACCTCATGCCCTGGCGCGCGATGCCCCACAGCAGCCCCTCACACTCGTAGCAGTAGGTGGGCGTGGTGGCCGTCCACACTTCGAAGTTATGAGGCGTTGTGCAGGAGATGGGATAGATCAGAGCCTGCAGGGTCTTCTTATACACGTGGTTCTTCTGCGTGGTGAAGGTCACAGATCAAACACTTCAGTATGTAAAACAGGTTTTGATCCAGAGGTTTTTTTTACCAAAATAAATCTTGAACTGGTTCTGTTCAGGCTTCCTGGAACCTCTGTTTAGAGAACCAGCTCATGTTTGCACCAGTTTATTTTATTTATGTATTTATTTATTAGGATTTTAACATCATGTTTTACACTTTGGTTGCATTCATGACAGAAACGGTAGTTACTCATTACACAACATTCATCAGTTCAGGTCCTTGGTGTCAAACACAGTCATGGACAATTTTGTACCTCCAGTTCACCTCACTCGCACGTTTTTGTACTGTGGGAGGAAACCGGAGCTCCCGGAGGAAACTGGGGGATCAAACCCAGGATCTTCTTGCTGTGAGGCCACAGTGGTACCCACAGAGCTACCGTGCTGCCCTCCTACTGATCTGAACAATAAACAAATGCCTCTTTTTGACCAAATAACTCTGGATCTTGAACTGGTTCCATTCTGGCTTCCTACTTGGTGCCGTTCAGAAAACCGGCCCACGTTTGTATCAGCTTTAATTGGAACCAAGGATGCAGCATCAATAAAGGGCGCTGCACAACGAGTAGTAGAGTATTCTATTCTATAAAGTAAAATAGAATAGAATAGAACAGAACTCCTGAGGCAGAGGGGGTTAAGGGCCTTGCTCAAGGGCCCAAGAGTGGCTGAATGGCAGAGCTGGGATTCAAACTGTCACCCTTTCAATTGATAGCCTAATTGATAGCTCTACCCACTAGGCCACCACTGTCTGTCCCAAGAAGCCAACAAGCTGACGGAACGTGTAGTTTACCTGCGAGCATTTGGGCTGCTGTTACAGATGTTTTATCCAAAAAGCAAGCATGGATCAACTGTTGGGGATCAGAGGACGTTCCCGTTCCTCTATAACCTGACACACCCACGAATGGAGTCATGGTTCATGCTGAAAACTCTACAGTTCTCAGGTTCCAGGTTCAAAACTTATTATTTCAAGTTAGTCGCGTGAACTGGAGCCAAACCGTTTTACATTGGTTCAAAAAGGACTTTCAGACACACTCCAGAGAAACACACGGACCCTCTTACCAGCTCTTCATCTTTTATGGAGGCTCGTGAAGCCATGGCGGACGCGATTCCAGCTTTCCTGGCCTGGACCAGCGCCTGTGACATGAAGAACAGATATTATTTGACGTCAGGAACAAAATCTAGCAGCAAAGACGTCCAACAGCATCTCACATGGATGCATTAGAGCAGAAGTAATACAATATAGGACAGAGGAAGCTGGAGGACCATCACCAACCCTGTTACATGGCAGTGCATGTAACACAGAGTCAAAACTGCATACAAAACCCAATAAACACCCACAGGATGAACGGTACATTAAACACCGGGGTTTTAAGCTACCTAGGTGTGCAAATACTTCAGAACTTCACATAGTTTTCATGTAATGCTCATCGTATCAAACACAGGGAGGGTACAGAGGGGGCAAGATTGTTTTTCTATCGTATTTGCACGCTACCCTGGAGGGGGAAGGTCATTCAAACTTACCATTGCCTGATCACACAGTGATGCATTCAAGAGAAGTTAAGAGTTTTATTTCAAAACAAACACAAATGTCACCCTAATAAACTACATGGCCAAAAGTATTTGGACACCTGATCATGAGCTCAATTTAGAAACAAATTCTATTGAAATAGGGACTTCGTTTCAGCTAGAAAAGCAACAGCTCATCTGAGAAGGCTTCTGACGAGACTTTAAAGTATGTGTGTAGGAATTTGTGCCCACATTTGTCTGGCTGGGTGCTGATGTTGATCAAGAAAGCCTCAATTGATGTTCCAGTTTATTCCAACGTGCAGGTCGCTTTTTATTTATAGAGTGTGCTTTGTGGCCAGGGACACGGTCATGCTGGAACAGGAATTGGCCTTCCCTAAACTGTTGAGTCAATCAGTAAGGAACAATTACTCTTTCACATTTAGTATAAATCAGAACAACGACTGTGAGCCAGGCCTCATCATCCTTTATATCTTAAAAAACGCCTCCCCTAATGAGTGGAGACTGTTATAGTCAATGCCCGTGGTTTTGGAATGTTCTGTTCTGTTCAGCAAGTTTATGGTCAGGTGTCCAAATATACAATCCTGTAAGTAAAACTCACCACGTCACTGACGAGTGGGATCGGTTTCCTCTTCCGCAGGTCCGGCATGCTGTCGATCCCAAACAAAGCACTTCCACCCCTGTACCCAACAACGAACGTACAATATCATAAAATACACACGTTTTAATAATATTAATAAACAAACCACTTCCCCCCCTGTACCCAACAACGAACATACAATATCATAAAATACACACATTTTAATAATATTAATAAACAAACCACTTCCACCCCTGTACCCAACAACGAACGTACAATATCATAAAATACACACATTTTAATAATATTAATAAACAAACCAATTCCACCCCTGTACCCAACAACAAACGTACAATATCATAAAATACAAATCTACAACATCATGTTCTTATTATAAACTGCTCTTCCTAATAATAATAATAATATTAATAATAATAATAGCAATAATAATAATAAATAACAATAGCAACAACAATAATAATAAATAACAATAGTAATAATAATTAATAATAATAATAATAGCAATAATAATAACAACAACAATAAATAACAATAATAATAGCAATAATAATAATAATAATAATAGCTATAATAATTAATAAATAACAATAGCAATAATACTAATAAATAATAATAATAGCAATTATAATAACAACAATAAATAATAATAATAATAGCAATAATAATAATAATAATAATAAATAACAATAGCAAAAATAATAATAATAACAGCAATAATAGTATTATAAATAATGATAATAAATAATAATAACTAACAATAATAATTATAACAATATAAGCACTAGTAAAAATAATAAACAATTATTATTATTATTTGTTTAATACTATCAATATTGTGATAATTAATAATAATAATAATATTTCTAATAGAATTATTACTATATTTAAATATTTGTAAATTATATTACATTTATTTATATAATTATTTATATTATTTATTATTATTAATATTATTGTTTTTTAATACATTTATGTAATTATAATAAAAAACAACAATAATATCAATAGTAGAACTAATTATAATCACAATGTTAATACTAATAATAATAAAAACCAAATGTAAAAAACGTTAACCACAATAATATAATAACAATAATCATATTAATGTAATTAACAGCAATAATAATAATAATAAAACAGTAATAGTACGCTGTAAATTTGGGGTTTCTTTTATCAGGGTGCATTTATTATTATTTATTTTTAATTCTATAAAAAATATAAATAATGAAAAGAACCTACCCTGCTTTATCCCAGGCATGTCTGGAATATTCTCCATTTTCTCGACTCTGTTTCAGCCACAAAAACAGTTTGAAATTCAGCAGTTAGTTTAGTTTAGTTTATGCATTAGAATTGATTTCAATATTAATAAGTCATGAAAGAAAAAAAACCCTCAATGATGAACTTAAACATGAGCGACAGACACGTGATTGGTTGAGTCTCACCACGTCATAAAGTTAAAAACAAAATACATGAAACTAGAAACAAACTTCAGTTTTATGAAGGAAAAAAATAAAATAAATGTACCGATAAATAAAATGTTATTTAAATGTGTTATTTTGTTTTTGTCTTGAACTGGATATACCCAGATTGTGACAATTTGGTATATTGGTTACATTTGGATGCTGGTGACACCATGCCGTGTATCGGTTACATGCAATGATAAAGACCATGCACTTAGTTCTGACCATATAAACAATAAAACATGATGAAAGTGGTGAATAAACATTCACAAACTTAAAAACGAAATAAAAAGTTAAGAGTTGACCAAATGTTTTTAAAGTGACCTGATGGATCTCGCTGCTTTCTTCTGCAAAACAAGTCAAGATAAACAACAAGTTTATTAACAGTGAACAGAATTCTGAAACGATGCACAAACCGTGTAGAGAAACGGCTCCTAATCGCTCTCTAAATGCTTCTGTTAGTCCCTCTGCGTGACCCTAAATAAACCAATTCATTAAACAACTAATTAAAGGTTCTTCACACCAGGACAAAAAACAGCCTGAATAAATTCTGGACTTGTTTGTCAAAAATGGTCTTCAGCATGTTATATTTATTTACAAGCACAAAAACGATAGTGTGTAAATCTGAAGTGGTGATTCGCATTTCAATACACTATATGACCAAAAGTATTTGGACACCTGATCATGAGCTTGTTGGACACAGAGATGGGGACTCGAGTCCGAGTTGCACATAAGATGCACACACAGCAACTTCAGACTCGACTCAGAGTCCCTAGCGTCAACATGTATTAACATTAGTTACGCATGACAATTGACTTGGACGCTAGTCTAAAGACTCGTGACATGACTTGGACTCTAGCCTAAAGACTCGTGACTTGACTTGGACTCTAGTCTAAAGACTCGTGACTTGACTTGGACTCTAGTCTAAAGACTCGTGACTTGACTTGGACTCTAGTCTAAAGACTCGTGACTTGACTTGGACTCTAGTCTAAAGACTCGTGACTTGACTTGGACTCTAGCCTAAAGACTCGTGACTTGACGGACTCTAGTCTAAAGACTCGTGACTTGACTTGGACTCTAGTCTAAAGACTCGTGACTTGACTTGGACTCTAGTCTAAAGACTCGTGACTTGACTTGGACTCTAGTCTAAAGACTCGTGACTTGACTTGGACTCTAGTCTAAAGACTCGTGACTTGACTCGAACTATAGAATAAAGACTTGTGACTTGACTCGGACTCTAGCCTAAAGACTCATGACTTGACAGACTCTAGTCTAAAGACTCGTGACTTGACTCTGACTCTAGCCTTAAGACTCGTGACTTGACTCTGACTCTAGCCTAAAGATTCGTGACTTGACTCAGACTAGTATAATAACTTGTGACTTCATTCGGACTGTAACCTAAAGACTCGTGACTTGACTCAGACTCTAGACTAAAGACTTGTGACTTGACTCGGACTCTAGCCTAAAGACTCATGACTTGACAGACTCTAGTCTAAAGACTCGTGACTTGACTGACTCTAGCCTAAAGATTCGTGACTTGACTCGGACTCTAGCCTAAAGACTCGCGACTTGACTCTGACTCTAGCCTAAAGACTCGTGACTGGACTCAGACTCTAGTCTAAAGACTCGTGACTTGACTCAGACTCTAGCCTAAGACTTATGACTTGACTCGGACTCTAGTCTAAAGACTCGTGACTTGTAACTTGTAATAGGAATTTGCAAGCCAATTATTTTATGCTGCTCCAAGAACCCCAGTTAAACCACATACTGGGTCCTGGGACTACACTGGGGTTTAAAACCAGTTGGGAAATATGAACACAAGCAGCTTGTAGGTTAAAACCCCCAGAAAAAACATTAAAACTTCCACATTTCTGGAGAACCTCATTATTCTGAGTGTGTACAGAGGTGTAACGTGTACCTGTATTAAATTCCTCTGTTGAAAACACATGGTGTGACTTCTGTGACAGTCTGTGTCTTTGTTTCTGCTCCTTGAGAGCGCGCTCGATGTTGGCAAGGCACTTCTGGTGGTAAGGGTCTAAATGCTCTTGGTTTTCCTTGCTCGAGTCAACCTGAGGCGGCTCTGATTGACCAACGTCAACCTCTGCTTCTAAAACCGAGGCAATAAGAGCCATTTCAGAATCGAGTGTCCCATCCGAGGGGCAGTCTGTTACCCCCAAACGTGTATTTATCTGCTCCTTTGTACTGTCCTCATGGGTAAACTCTTGATCTGTGGTATGTTCATCTGCGCTGGTCAAACGATCCACCGAGTAGTATTCGGTATGCCTACAAAAGGGGGACAGAGTACCTGAGGTGGATTCCTGAGAGTCAACTGGTTCGTTTGTTTGGAAGTCGTTGAGGTTATATTCTGGGTGGAAACTGGCGTCCTGTCTCTTTTGAGGTGGAAGGTTTTGATCCGAGGGCTCCGTGGTAGACGGCCTAACATGACGTACTGTCGGGTCAACCGACGCAAGGTCATCTGAGAGTCTGTCCGGGGTGGAGTCTAGGTCTGAGCTATACTCGCCAGGACTTTGAAGATCTGGCATCTCGAGCCTCTTCAGAGCTCCACGAAGAGCAGACTGAAAGCTGATCATGGCCTTGTTCATCTTTACAACATCACAGCCAACATTTGATTGATTTGATTGATGGTAGCCACCCAATCCAGCTTTCTCTACATAAGCTGGATCATAGTGCTCCTCAGACATGCTCCGGTAAGCCTTCTTGGGCCAGTATCCCTCTGGACTGCCTATAGAATCCACCTCGACGTCGAGGCAACGTTCACAAGACGAGTGCAAGTCCTGGCAGCCGTCGTCGTAGTCCGTCAGCCCCATGGTGGAACAGCTGATGCTTCTCGACGGGCCGCTGCACAGCTCGTCAGCATACGCGTCCATGGTGTGGTAACCTGAGCTCCGCGAATATGGGCAATCCTGTTTGCATTCCATATCGGGTTCGGTCGGTTTTCTGGGATGCCTCCAGTTCGTGACGCTGGACAAACCGGACAGGGGGTTGAACTGCTGTTCGAAAAGTAAGGAGAGGTGCTCGGAACTGCTCCGGGACGAGAGTCCTGTTGTGCTGCCTTCCTCTCCTCCGTTGTACCTACACCACTGAACCTGTCTTCCACCTTCCAACTCATCTGTGCTGTTCAAACAAGAGCAGCAATCCTCCTCACTCCACCCTGTATCCCTGCTCCCCCCCTCGGCACTTTGACTGAGAACCATATCCGAGGAACCCCAGTCACTCCGTTGTGGTTCTGCCTCCTGAGATTGGCAACTATCATCCTGTTCTAGACTCCTAAAACTATGGCCTGAAAAGGAACCAGGGCTTGGAAAGTCTTGACCGTAAACCCTGTCACAGCTGGGGTAGCTGGAAGGACGTACCCTGCAGGATAATTCGTCCGAGGTGTCTAACATCTCAGCATCGTACGGCCTTGACGTTCTTGCTCCGTCACAAAAAGCACTGGGCCAGTTTCTTTCAGATTTCCTAGGTCTCTTCACCGAGGGACTCCTTTGCCTCTGGGTGGTCGCGTGATCTTTCGGTTTGCTTCTGAGATGAGCCGTTAGCCTCTGAGGTGAGGGCTTAACGGTGGCACTTGAGGAATACAGTTCCTCGATTTCCATCAGCACCGAATCCACACAGCAGGACACTTGATCGACTGAGCCACTCACCGAGTTCAAATACTCCCTCAGGTCTGAAATCTCCTCTTGGATCTTATTAATCCCCTGAAGCTCCTTCAAAATGTGATCTACGATTGTGCTGGAGCGTCCTTCCTCACTTTCAGGACCTCCCTTGTCTTCCTTACTGGGTCTGTTCGTCTCCTCCATGTTAGTTTGTCTATCTAAACTGGTTAGGACTCTACTGTACAAGGTAGTGTGTTTTTGGAATGGCACCCGTCCAATGAAATGCCCGTAAGACCAGGCTCTTGGCTAGAAGGTTTTTGCTTTATTCCATAGATAAACGTGTCCTTCTCCAAATCGACACTGGTTTGCTGATGGTCACATGGCCATGGTTCCTCTGGACCCTGAAACCCTTTCTGTGGACCTTCCTACACAGTTCATGTCTGACCACAGAAGTCTGAGCTCGAACGCCCAGTTCTTTTGTTTTTGTCTTGAAGACAAGCGTCTCCTGTCTTATCTTGTTTACTGATTTTAAAACAACAATTTAAGCATCAGGTGTTTAGCGGATGACCACGTCAGGGCCAAGTGCTCCTCACATTTTGACCAGCAGCTTAGGGCTGAAGAGTTTACCTAAAGAGCAAGAAGAAGCCTTTCAACATCATTAAAGAGTCAGAAATATTAAAATACAGACATGTTCCGTTCTCAGACAAACTGCTGAGGTCGTAAAAATTTTTTTTACATTAGATGTTATTTAAATGTTACTTAAATTAGAGCTGATATTTAAAATCAACTGTCTGCCCAAGTTAAAGTAACGAATAAAGTCACAAAGCTCAAGAAATGTTTATAAAACAATAGAGACTTTGGTTTCACGCTTAATTCTAATTTATTCTTTCCTGTTCATATGAGTAACATTTAAAAACACATAAAATCATTTAAAACTAACACACAATAAGAGAACCCAGCTAGTTAGGAGCGCTGTTTTCAAACATCTCCCACATCTGGATTATTTAAGCTTTAAAAACCTCCAGCTTAATCCTGCTGATCAGGACAGTGGTAGTTCAGTGGTTAATATACTGCACTTGGAAGGTCACTGGTTCAAGCCAAACAAACAGCAAGTTGGCACTGTTGGGCCCCTGAGCGAGGCCCTTAACCCTCAACTTCTTGCACTGTAAGTGAAGAATAAAGGTGCCTGCTAAATGCCAATGTAAATATACTGATAATATGCTGAAGCAGGTGGTTGAATGAATAGATGGATGGATTGGTGATTGGATGGATGGATAGGTGGATAGATAGATAGGTGGGTGTGTGGATGGATGGATAGATGGACAGATAGATGGATTGGTGGATAGATAAATGAATGGATGGAGGGAGGAATTGATTTGGATGGATGGATGGATGGATGGATGGACAGATAGATGGATTGGTGGATAGATAAATGAATGGATGGAGGGAGAAATTGATTTGGATGGATGGATGGATGGACAGATAGATGGATTGGTGGATAGATAAATGAATGGATGGAGGGAGGAATTGATTTGGATGGATGGATGGATGGATGGATGGTTTAGTGAATGGATGGATGAATTGGTGGATGGATGAATTGGTGGATGGAGGGATGGATGGAGGGATAGATGGATTGGTGGATGGATGGATGGAGGGATGGACGGATGGATGGATGGGTGGATAGATGGATGGTTTAGTGAATGGATGGATGAATTAGTGGATGGATCAATTGGTGGATGGAGGGATGGATGGATGGATGGATGGGTGGATAGTTGGATGGTTTAGTGAATGGATGGATGAATTGGTGGATGGAGGGATAGATGGAGGGATAGATGGATTGGTTGATAATTTGGATTGATGAATGGATGGATATTCCATTTCAGAAAAGCCACAGTGTTCCATAAATTTTGGTGGATTATAAAGCCCTGTAGCAGAGATTTTGGCCCAACATTGCTGAGACTGGCAACAGTTTTTCTATGTGGCAACAGTTTGGGGAATGCCCTTTGTGGAAACTCCAATGGCCTTCACAGAGCCTTAACCTTAGTGCTTATAACAAGCCTACAACATCAGTGCATGAGCACAAATATACACAGGTACACAAAATTCATCCAGAAGAGTGGAGGCTGTTATAGCTGCCATAGAGTAGACATGGACAAAAGTAGTAGGACGCTTGCATGCTGGGAAAGAACCTGTTCAGGACAGAGGGACTACAGGACCAGGACCGAGTACATTTATTCATTATGGTTTGATCCTCTGTGCTCTCATCGTTGAACAGGCGAGCGGTGGAAGTGTAAATTATACTGCGGACGGTCTGTCAGCCATCATGTCCAGCACTGTAAGAGTTACAGCGATCCAGCTGCGTGCACCATGTGTCATTTAGAGCCCCGCTGGGTCTAATGGCTGCTTCACCACGTCCGCAGCCTGACAGGTTGAACACCACATTTAGTTTGTCTTTTTTCAGCTGAATAATTGGTGGAACTGTTTGTTCCCGCTCTGTACCCATACATCATGGAAAGTGGCGTGGGCTTAACGTTAACGGAATAAAATGACTGGCACAGTAATGAAGTCAGGACGAACACCGGGCTGTGATTCTGTACTGTTTCTAATCTTGACCCATGAACACATGATATTCTTCCAAATTAGTACAGGTCGAATCTCCAGGTCAAATCTCAGCTCTGCTATCAGCCGGTCGGGCGGCTATATGGATACACGATTGGCTGTGTCTGTAAACGGAGGGACAGCGGCTGAAACAGGGTCGAGGCACCTGCACGGGGGGCGGATAATCGCGGATGGCAGTGTGTGGCTCTCCACACGCAATAGAAGCGATTGACAGCAGTATGAAGGGAAAGACAACAGGCTCAGCCTTGCTAGATCAGGGGTATTTGGACTGGGTAAAATGGGGAAAACCACTAAAAATGTGGTTCAACAAGCAAAAAAAGAGTAAAACTTTAGAATTTGTTAAAGACATGAAATGCACAGGTGTAAAAAAATAGTCGTTGCTCTCTGTTGTAGCATATTAGATACAATGAATATTTCAGGTCATTAAAGAGAACGCACAGGGCCACTCAGGTGGCGCAGCGGTAAAAACACACGCTAGAACACCGGAGCTGGGATCTGGAATACATCGTATCAAGTCTCAGCTCTGCCTGCTGGCTGGGCTGATCAGCCACATGGACAACGATTGGCCTGTTGTTCAGATAGTGGTGGGATATTAAAAAGCCGGATAGGGACTCTCTCATATCCGATGCACTACGACCTCCGCTGGCTGATTGATGGCGCCTGCACAGAGACGAGGAAAGAGTTCATATTGTCAGGGTGTGGCTCTCCGTACACAGTGCTGATCTGCATTAGCGTTTGGGGGACGTCAGTTTCAGCCCTTCTTGATCGGGGGTGGAGGCGGAGGCAGGTGGAATTGGTTCAACAAGCGAAATAAATAACTAAATAATATATACTGTATATATGGTTGCTCTCTGGTGTAGCATATTAGTTACACTGAGTACGTCAGGTCGTTAAACAGAACGCATTATCATGCGCTAGTCTGCTACAGGCTACACGAGACAGAGAACTTTGGAGAAAGCTGACCCATCTGTGCAGCCAACCATCACAAAGCGATGGCGACGTAGTGACACGACATTAAACAAAATGTTGTTTGGTAAACATGATGTTATGTCAGTAAGTTATCCAACACTCACATCACGCAGGGAATAAAGTCATCATTTCTTTTCCTTTACTCAGTTTGTTTATTTGTTTGTTTTATTCTTAACACCATATCGGCTGCTATTGTTGATATTATCATGGCTGAATATTAGGTTCTGTCTTTAAAAAGTCAAACTGGGGGTCATTACTGAACTGGTGTTCCGTTACTTGTGTACACAGGGATTAGGGTGCCGAGTTCAAGCACCGCGTACCACCACATTCTGACCTGATTCTTCCCTAAATTCAACCCCGTCATCCCCGATTTTAACTCCCTCCCAGACCCCGACAAACTGCCCCACCTACTGGGGGGGCACAGAGAGCTGCACACTGGCATCACTATAAACATACACACACACACACACACACACACACACACACACACACACACACACACACACACACACACACACACACACACACACACGCACATACACTGCCACCAGGTGAGAAACAGTGGGTGACCATGTCCCACAAACACACACACACACACACACACACACACACACACACACGCACACACATACACAACAATTTTTTCTCCTCATTACTAAGTAGTAATGAGACGCCACGCCCTCACAGGTATAATGAAGTGATTGCCGGCTGTGCATTGTGGAGAAGGCGAATGACAGCTTTAGCCCTCCTAGATCGAGGGTGGAGGTGGCGGAAACCAATGAAACAAAAGTATATGTAGTTCAATAACACATTTAGCATTATTACTTTCAGTGTCTATTTTTTATTGTTAAACAGGCAATGAATAAATGAATTTCTCTGCATGTTCCACCATCAGGAAGATTATAGATTTATTTTATTAGGATTTTAACGTCATAGTTTACACACTTTGATGAATCTTGTGTAACCAGTAACTACCTATCCTGTCATCAATGTAACCAGTTCAAGTTTAATATTAAACACAGTCATGGACAATTTTGTATCTCCAATTCACCTCACTTGCACGTCTTTGGACTGTTGGAGAAAACCGGAGCTCCCGGAGGAAACCCACGCGGACACGGGGAGAACATGCAACTCCAGACAGAAAGGACCCGGAGCGGTCCATTCAGGAATCGAACTCGGGACCATCAAGAAGAAAAAAACTCAAATCTCTCAGATTTAAACGTGATCCTCTACTGATAACGGCAACAAAAAAGAACGTGTGGTGGGTTCATCAGGTTTGTCCAGTATTTGGGACCAGCAGGTACATGACACGTCCACATTGATGTGAGAGCATTGAAATTCTGCTCCAGTCCCGCCGCACTACTAAATGCTCCGAGTCGCCGACGTGGTTGTAACCGCGACTCCGGTAATTTGTGTGGCGGGTGGAGGCACTCAGGGAGAAGCTCTGGCCCGCTGCCTGAAGTTTGAAACCAAGCATTACGGATGATTTGTGTCCAGACATGAAGTACGGCACTATTTTCAGACGAGGAACTGACCAGAATTTCTACTGTTTGGTACCAGGATGCCTACGTGATGCCTATGTGATGCCTACGTGATGCCTATGTGATGCCAACTCTATTAAATAAATAAATAAAATAATAAAAACTGTTTTCAGACTATTTTCAGGCAAGGAACTGAACAGAATTTCTACCTTTTGGTACCGGGATGCCTATGTGATGCCAACGTGATGCCTACTCTATTAAATAAATAAATAAATAAATAAATAAATAAAAACTCAAGTGATGTTGAACGTAATTAGCATCGTTGTATATGGGGCTGAGCTGGTGCTATATTGCATTTTTGCCTGGTCAGGGTCACAGTGGGTCTGATTCACTGGGAGAAATGCAGGAACCAACCCGGACAGGTTGCCAGTCCATCACGGGACACACACACACACACACTGCATGTCTGACTGCACGTCTTCGGACTTGTTGGAGGAAACCGGAACACCCGGAGGAAACCGACACCTCTGGGCAATTAAGATAAGCTAACACACCTACTGGCATGTCTTAATGGACAGCAGAAACACTGAGTACACACTAAGTACAAATCGAAATACAGTATATTTGCAGGAGTAGATCAGCGGTTAATGTACTAGACTGGTAATCAGAAGGTCATTGGTTTAAGCCCCACCATCCCAACCAAACTGCCACTGTTGGGCAAGGCCCTTAAACCTCAATTGCTTGAATTCAATTAGCTACAACATCATGTCATGTCAAAATCAAGTCAAGTACAAACTACACTGACTACTGTGTTATATACTACTTTGTGAGTATACAATTACTGACTGTTGTTGCAAATGTACACTCTGTCAGCACCCCTGTAGGACCCCCACTTACCCCCGATTTTTGGGTGGTAGACCATTCTCAGCAGTGTCACAGTAATACCATGGTAGTGTGTGTTGTTCCGGTATGAGTGCACCAGGTGCAGCAGTGTTGTTGGGATTTTAAAATATGCATTCTGGTCTCTTTATTAGGAACACACACCCTGTTAACTCTGGTTATAGGTGTACAGTTAAGAGACCTGAGCACGATGTGTGTTACCCTAGGAAGGCTGATCTGATCACAGGATGCTGATGGGTTTATATTTTAGGTCCCAACAACACTGCTGCACCTAATACACTCCGACCCAGCCTGAGAAGGGTCAACTACCCAAAAATCATCTGGTCAGCGGGCTGTCTTTAGTTTTAAAAGTTTGTGAACCCTTGGACAAAACAGTGAAAAGGACAGAGGTAAAGATAGATGACTCGTAATCAGAAGGTTGCTGGTTCAAGCCCCACCACCTCCAAGTTGCCACTGTTGCACCTAAGCAAGACCCTTAAAACTCAATGGCTCGAATGTATTCGGTCAAAGTTTTAATTAGTTTACTGGTTATTGACGCCGCTGTAATCAATCACTTCCACTCTGGATGAAAATCTGACCCGTCTAATTAATCTTAAATCATTTTCTTGGGTTCATTTGTTGGGTCGTTTTCACGTAAAATAAATAACAACTGCCTGCAATCTCCACAAATCCACAGATCTCTAGAACAAAACTGGCAACCCTTCAACAGTTGGATGAGAAAGGAACATGTGAAGCAGAAATTAAATATTACAAAATAAAACCACTTTTCTTACCTAGGTTGAGGAGACCGTCCCACCCAGCACAGCCTCACGAGTGAGTAACAACCAACAACCCCCTCCAGATAAAATCCACCAGCAGAAGTACGAACTGGAGCATGGTGGAGGAGAAGCAGTACGAACGTACGGTCGAGCGTTCAGCCGAGAGTCCGCGCGCTCTAACGTCGGAGAGGCACGTCCTCGGACAACCTCGCCACTCCCACGGACCTCCCTCTCTCTGTCCTCCGGAGACGCACAGAGATGAAATGCCAAGGCAAATTCACCATCATTAAAAGCTCGGGGAAAAGTATTCGCTCCTTTCTGACTCCTCCATTTATTTTATATGCCACATTATTTAAATATATATTAAAAGTAAAGCAGAACCTACAGTTATTATTGGTTACACAGGACTAATCAGGTCACAAGTTTCCTCCCGGAGGAAAACCACAAAGACAAAGGAGACCCAACAGTTAGGTTTAAAACCTAAAGGTTTATAAATATATATATATAAAACACACGGTACAGTGGGTAGCAGGCTAGGTTTGATTCCCAGGTAGAGCAATCTGGGTCCTTTCTCTGGAGTTTGCATGTTCTCCCTGTGTCTGTGTGGGTTTCCTCCCACAGTACAAAGACGTGCAGTCAGGTTAATTGGAGATACTAAATTACCCTAGCTGTGACTGTCTGGGTGTGTGTTTGCTCTGTGATGAACTGTCGACCTGTCAAAGGTGTTTTCTACCTTTCGCCCAGTGAACTGCACCCACCGCGACCCTGACCAGGATAAAGCGGTGGTTAAACAGGCAATGAATGAATTAATGGAAAAAAAAGACAATCCAAAATATACTCCGGGCGCTCAGTTGGCACAGCGGCCTGTGGGGGCAGTGGTAGACTAGTGGGTACAGCTTTGGGCTATCAATCGGACAAGTGGTGACCCATCCAGAAGCAGTAGAAGTGAAATACGTTCGGGTAATTGGATATGACTAAACTGAAAGAACAGTTGTGATAATGAAAGAAACAGATCATGATAATGAAAGAACACAGGCACGTGACTGTTCTAAGCTTAGTGTTTTCAGGATAGACTCATAATTAATAAAAATAAACAATAAATAATAATAGAATAGTCGCTGTACCACGCTGCTTCGTCTTCAGTTCACTCACACAGACGTATCATGGCAGTAAGACGTTACACTGCTGGAATGATTCACGATGAATTTTCCCTTCGATTTTTAACAGCAGCCAAGACGCACCCTGAGTGCTTTCCCATGTCCCTCACGGCACCGGAACGTATATACCCCCGCACCCAAGCCGTGCTTCTTTTTCACTTCCACTCTATTCAATTACTAGGCGTTTACGCTGGCATCTCCGCTGCCACTTGCACAGGCAATCACCGTAATGGAGGCTCGAGTCAGGGCCGCGGCACGAGAAAACTTCATTAGCATTAACTGAGTTACGTTCGTTCAGCGCTCGGCTTCATACGCATTAATACAGCCAGAAGTAACGAGCGCTGTCCAGTTTTTATTTGGTTATTTGATGGATTTCTAGAGTGGATTGATTATAGACCCACTTCAACGATTTTGGACTGAAATGTCCAACAAGCTCATGGTCACATGTCCCAATACTTTTGTCTATATAGTGTATGAAGGTGGTAGCATCATGATTGGTGCTGGTTATCTGCAGACTGTACTGAAGCATTTTACTGTATCGAAGGAAACATGAATGTTGGTTTAAAAACACTGTGTGTGTGTGTGTGTGTGTGTGTGTGTGTGTGTGTGTGTGTGTGTGTGTGCACTCTGCTCAGCCCAGCTCAGGCAGTTCGGGTTTAATTTAAGCCTCAATGAATCACACATACGATCAGTTCAGCCACACAGAAACGCAGAGGCACAAATCTCACAATTATAGGCTGTCAGGAGAAATACAAAGAAAAAAAGAGGAAAGAGAATCACACACAGAGCGAAAGAAAAGAAAGAATCATACAGAGAGAAAAGAATCATATAAAGGATTATACACAGAGAAAGGAATCATGAACATAAGAAACAAAATCGTAGAGAGAGAATAAAGAAAAAAATACAGAGAAAGAACAAAGAATCATACACACAGAAAGGAATCACACACAGAGAAAAGAATCAAACAGAAAGAAAAAGAATCAAACAAAGAGAAAGGAATGAATCAAATAGAGAGGAGAGAAAGAATCACACAGAGAAAAGAATCACAAAGAGACAAAACGTAGAAAGAATGAAACAAATCATACAGAGAGAAAAATAATGAGTTAAATAGAGAGAAAAGAAATAATCTTACAGAGAGGAAAGAATCAGAGAGAAAAAGAATCATAAAAAATAATCATACAGAAAGAAAAGAATCATACACAGAAAAGAAAGAATCACATAGAGAACCACATGCAAAGAACAAAAGAAAAATTAGACAAAGAAAAGAATAAATCAAATAGAGAGGAGAGAAAGAATCATGAACAGAGAAAAGAATCAGAGAGAAGAACTCAAAGAAAAGAATCATAGAGAAAGAAAAAGAATCATATGGAGAGAAGAACTCAAAGTAAAGAAACAATCATATACAGTATAAATAAAAAATATACAGAAAAAGAGAGTAGTAAATAGTAATAAAAGTAAGAATAAACAGTAAAAAAAGAATCATGCAGAGAAGACAAAGAATCACAGACAGAGCAGAAAGAATCATACACAGAAAATAATCACACAGAGAGAAAAAGAAGAAATCATAAGAAAAGAAAAGAAAGAATCTTACAGAAAGCAAAGAACATAATCAAGTATCACATCATGAAAAAAAAGAATCATAGAAAGAATGAAACAAATCACAGAAAAAAGAATGAATTAAATAGAGAGAAAAGAAAGAATCATATACAGAGAAAAGAATCATACAGAAAGAAAAGAATCTTACAGAGAAAAAAAATCATACACAGAGAGAAAAAGAATCATATACACAGAGAGAAAAAAAATCATACACAGAGAGAAAAAGAATCATACACACAGAGAGAAAAAGAATTACACACAGAGAGAAAAAGAATCATATACAGAGAAAAAGAATCATACACACAGAGAGAAAAAGAATCATACACAGAGAGAAAAAGAATCATATACACAGAGAGAAAAAAAATCATACACAGAGAGAAAAAGAATCATATACACAGAGAGAAAAAGAATTACACACAGAGAGAAAAAGAATCATATACAGAGAAAAAGAATTACACACAGAGAGAAAAAGAATCATACACACAGAGAGAAAAAGAATCATATACAGAATAAAAAAGAAAGAATCATATACAGAGAGAGAAAAAGAATCATATACACAGAGAGAGAAAAAGAATCATATACACAGAGAGAGAAAAAGAATCATATACACACAGAGAGAAAAAGAATCATATACAGAATAAAAAAGAAAGAATCATATACAGAGAGAAAAAGAATCATATACAGAATAAAAAAGAAAGAATCATATACAGAGAGAAAAAGAATCATATACAGAATAAAAAAGAAAGAATCATATAGAGAAAAAAAGAAAACCACAGAAAAAAATTAGGAAAAAGGAAGTCAAAGAGAAAACATATAAAGTCATAAAGCACAAAATAAACATGCTGGTTTTCCTTTTTCAGTCAGTCACGGGTGGCTGCAAACTTTTATTCTTCACCCTATACGATGCAGATCACACCAGTGTGTTTTTGAAATTTACGTCGATCCTACAGTATAACGTGACGCTGAGAACACATGATACCGTACGTGGTCATTTCATATCAGAAATGTTATTTTGGAATAATATCATACAGTGTGACGGTTAATGACCTTTTACGAGCTGTTAGTTTATCAGTGAGGAATAATCACGTCAAGTACCATCAAATACCTGTATTATAACATCATACACACATCATATCCTCCACCACAACTCATACATGGTTTAAAGACGTACCATTCAAACAGCGTGGTGAAACTCAACCAATCAAACACATGATAATGAGTGAGTCTGATCTATAAATGTGGATCATACGTACCGAACCCTCTGCTTAGCTGTAAATATAACTGAGATGTAGGTAGTAGGGATAGAATAACAGAAAGAAAAGAGCTACAGAGGGATTTGAACTAAAGAAGGTCCAGGAGGAACAGGATTAGACAGAGGAGATGAAGGGTATGAGCTCCCTACTGTACCTCCTGAAGCTGAACTCTCACTTTATTGATGGCTTTTAACCAGCGCACTCGAGATGGAGAGATCGGTCCTTCATCTGCTAAACTGGGAAAAAAATATAAAATATAAAAATTAAAGACACACAACACATGATTCAATTGCATACACTTTTTTACCACAATTATTTGGCATCAAGCTGACACAATGATGTCCTATGTTTGAGTGCACGTTTGTCAGCATTTGTTTATTTTTTGAGCAAACAATGCCCCCTTCTTTCTATGTTGACTAGATGTTATTGTCAGCAAATAAACGTGTCCTTTTTCACACCCTTTTATCATTCACAAGCTTAAAGTGCGTTCACATGAGAAGTGGCAAAACCGCGAGCGCGTGCACAAATTGCCAATCGTTTGTTCAGCTCTCGGCTTGAGCGATGAGATAAAACGTGTGAATATGAGACGAGTCTGCATCAGTGTGGAGTAAGCGTCAGATCCAGGGTTACAGCTCCACGTGTATCTGTGTTTATCTGGATTTTTCTCCCTGTTTCACTTTTAAACTTGTGTTACAGCTCGAGCTTCTGAGAAATTATGAGAATCAGAATCAGCTTCTCCCAGAGTCTAAAAATAAAGCTTACCGTGGTTTAATGTAGTAAAAGAAGGAGACAGGAGCAGTAAACTTCTCTTCATTATTACTGCTCATAAGTTCCTCCACTAATCAAATTCCTCACTCGCTGTTTTACTACAATACGTCACGTTAAGTTTTGTTTGTACGGCCTGAGTCGCTTTTACCGCCTCGTATCAAACAGTTCGTCTCATTGGAGGAGCTTTGAAAAGGTCCGCGACCACTGATGTCAGTAACACGTTACTTAGTACATTTTTCATTAACAAGTAATCTAACGAGTTACTATTTCCAATCCAGTAATCAGATTAAAGTTACTTATCCAAGTTACTGTGCGTTACTATTTTTGCGTCTCGGAGAGTGACGTCTGGCCTATGCGACAATTAAGTCACGAGCTGCGTCCGAAATCGCATACTTACAGAGTATGCACTAGATTGGAGGAAGTATGCACTACTCGGCCGGTAAAGAAGTCCATACTTTCAGTACAGAAGTGTGCAGTATGCACACAACACCGCTACGTACTACACGTGGGGACGTGATGACGTAATATCACCATAGTTACAGACTCATTACAAACCCCACTCGCCAAAATTTTGGATATTTATCGTCTATTTGTCTTTAAAAATTGTATTTTATTTATCTTACTTACACTTGTGAACAGAGGACTCTCTGTTTTCCGCATCTTTCTTGTGTCTTATTCCGCTTCAATCGCCTACGCAGCTCCAGTTGCATTAAGGCAGCTGCTGAATGTAACTAATAAAGTAACTTGTAATCTAACTAAGTTACTTTTAAAATCAAGTAATCCATAAAGTAACTAAGTTACTTTTAAAATCAAGTCATCAATAAAGTAATTAAGTTACTTTTTAAATCAAGTCATCAATAAAGTAATTAAGTTACTTTTTAAATCAAGTCATCAATAAAGTAACTAAGTTACTTTTTAAAGGTAACTATGCCATCACTGTCCACGACAAACTGAGTCAATCAGGTGAACTTTGAACACTGTAGCAAGCGCAAAAATCGAGAGCCCAATGCTGCATTCTCCATAGGAAACGACGACACAGTCAGTGCAAAAGCGGTAGACTGAGAGAACCATTTTTTTTATTTGTAGAATAAAAACCCACCCTGACACGACAAGATAAAACACATTTTACCTTTTTAATGATTTCTCCGGCCTCTTCTCCACGATGGAAGCACTGTCCTGTTTTTGAGTACCGCTCCCGCTCCTGTTTGTCTCCTGGAAAGCATTCGGCCCCTCCTGCTCCCCCCTGGCGGCGTGTCCGTTGGCCGTATGGTGTCCATTCACGGCTGGCCGATACCCTGTACTGTGGAACGAATGATAGGACTCCTTGAGCTCTGATCCTGGACCGCTCTCCTGACCCGTTTCACTGAGAGGAGAACTGACTTGACTCAGATTTCCAGAAGATCCGAATCTGCTGCTGTTTGCAGGACTGATGTGGGGAGAGAAAAACACAGAACCGTAAGCTTCTAAAATGATCAGTATTTAAATACAGGACGGGATGTGAGGGCGCTGTAACACACAAACACAACTACACGGGACGGAGTTGATCACGCAGCGGTCATTCTGTACTATTCTGTACTTCACTAACTAACTAGCCAGTTTATTAGGTACACCAACCATATAGATGCTGCCGGGACTTGATATGATTGGTCAGCTACCTTCTACCACCAGGGGTGTCAAACAAATGACCAGGGCACCAGAACCAGCAGAAAACTTGTGTGAAATATGTAAGTAACTGTAAACACAATAGTAATTCAGACTTGTGTCTATAGAGTTCCCATATTTACATTTACAGCATTCAGCAGAGGCTCTTTTCCAGAGAGACTTACAGACGAGCTTCCTCAGTAAACATTTCCTTACTCTGATCAGAGTTTGTTTGTTTGGATTTTAACTTCATGTTTTACACTTTGGTTACATTCATGTCAGAAAACGTCTTAGGTCTGCGGGAGAAAACCGGAGCCCCGGAGGACATGGGGAGAACGTGTAGGGTGTGTTTGAAAACCTAGTGAGCTGCCTTGCTGTCTTACTGCCTACATAGGCAGCTGCCTTAGTAGAGAGGATTCTAATAAGTCATCGACTTTTAAGGTAGGTTATTTGAACACGCTACTCAGACAGCGATAACATCCGTTTTTGCTAACTAAGCTAACACAGTTAGCCTCATTCCATTCAAACTAATGGGATGAGGTTGCACAATGCGCTAGCATGTCGACTAACATCTCCCTCCGTGTACCTAAAACGGTTAAATTTGCTGACAAGCCCGAATTGGCAAATAAAAACACTTGTGCAAGTTCATACAAATTAAAAATCAATAATAATTTATTTACATTTCAAACATTTGAAAAGTTGTGCCGCATTGAATGCTGGGATTGCCTTCACCGCTAAGGCAGCATCGGATGCTCCCTCGTTCTTGAGTCAAAATAGCATTGAAATATTAGGATACCTCACCAGTGAACATAATACTAGTGGGCATCTAGGATTTCTAATAGCCTCCTTCTCGGGAGCGTGCACAGGATGACGTAAAATGCATCGACGTATGTAGAGAGCTCTATGTAGGTTTTCGAACACACCCGTAAACTCCACACAGAAAGGACCTGGACCGCCCAACCTGGGGATCGAACCCAGGACCTCCTTGCTCTAATACAAAGAGACAATGGTCTAAGAACGCACATATGCTGAAACACTGTTAGTCAAATCAAGTCAAATTTATTTGTATAGCGCCTTTTTACAACAGGCATCGTCTCAAAGCAACGTCACAGCATCCAGGACCAACAGACCAAAAACCACGGTTAAGCAAGCCAAGGACGACTCTGTTAAAATTACAGGAAGAAACCCTGAGAGGAACCAGACTCAGCAGTGACCTCCGTCCTCCTTGGGTGGCATTTTAGAACCAAAGTACAGGTAGAAGAATTTAGAAGGTCTTTACTGTTTTGAAGACTGCAGGGGAAGTTCATTTCACCACCTCAGTTATAGCCAATCATGTCTGTATGGAGATGCCTGACTAGCCGATAGCACCGCTAGGGATTTGAACCCTGGATCCCAGTGGTTGTGGGTAGTGTAATTTACTGTATGTTAAAATACCATATTTACCGTATTTTATGGACAGTAATGGCATGGCTGAACGGTAGTGAAATCTTGAATGCAGGTCTATATGTACAAATAAATATGAAAAGAAACTAATACCGGACTTATTGGCACTGTTATATTCGTAGGTAAAAAATAATCTAACTCTAAGGCGCTCGGGTGGTGCAGCACATGCTAGCCCACCAGTGATGACATTTTGAGCTTGCAAGTTCAAATCTCAAACCTTAATTTTAACACCCCTGCTTTACACACTAGATCAATGGAAAGAGATCAGCATAGGACCCCAGATTAAATATCACATAGCTGATGTTGAAGCAGCACTAACACTATTGTGATAATTGATGTACCTAATAAACTAGTGACTAGAGCAGTGGTCCCCAACCACCGGGCCACAGACTGGTACTGATCAGTAATGAAAACACTACTTTCTTACGGGTGTTATTGTCTCCAATCACCCCTAGGTGGGAGCAGAGACTTGCTGCAGTGAAATAAAAACTCATTTGTGAGTAGTACAGTTACTCTATTTTAAATTCCCGGTCCGTAAAATTATATCTTATATGAAACCGGTCTGTGGTACGAAAAAGGTTGGGGACCGCTGTACTAGAGTACAGACACTGACACAACAACTGTTAAAATATTACATGTAAATATTCCACAAATCACAATAAAGGGGCTTTTCAAATGAATTTGCTAATGCTTAAGCCATCATAAATTGTTGAACAGATTTATGATGCTACTAGCCTTTTTGCACCCAAAAGCTCCTGGTGTTCCTGCTGTAATCCAGAGAGCGCTGCAGGGGGTGTGGGCTGGATCTCGGTATCCTGCTCTTTTTGGGATGGACAAGCTATGTTAGGTGAAGAATCTTTATTCAAATCTTGTTCAGCATCTTTGTTTTTAACCTCTGCTTCAGTGCTCTCCAAATCTACCACAAGTTCCTCTAGAACTTCACTACCTCCTGTGTAGATGGGCTCCACCTTTTGGGGTTGTGGTTGAGTTGTAACGACAAGCGAAGTCTGCTGTTTGGGAGATGCAGGAGCATCTTTCTGCCACAAGAAACCCAATTTCGCTTCAAACAAAGAAGCTGTTGGTTCATTCTTGGATGAAACTGACTCCTCTTCATGAAACAAACCTGCTGAGAAAGACTTGAATCCTGACAAAAGTCCACCGTCTGTTTGCGAATTTGCTGGTACACCTTTCGGTATGCTAGGTGATGATGAGAACAAAGAACCTAAGGACTTTTTGGCATCTTCAGATCCTGTTATGAATCCAAACTTTGGTGGTGACAAACCAGCCATGCTAAACATGGATTGGGATGGTTCTGAAGTTGTGGGTGGTTGAGGGAGTCCTGACTGGTCCAGCACTTTATCTTCAGGCTCTTCAACAATGAGAACAGGTTTCTCATTTATAACTGTACCTTCAGTGTCTTCATCATCAAGCCTATCTGAGGTAACTTCAGGTGAGTTCACGGCTTCCAGTTCTGAACTATTAACTACACCTTCTTCCAACTTCTCTAAAGACAGCTGAGCTGAACCAAACTGCTCATCAGCAGTTGTTTGGTCTTTGACTGAGAGTTCACTTGGGAATGTAGATGTTGTCGATTCTGTCGTTTCCGAAGACTTGAAGATGTTAAAGAGGTCAGCTGTTTTCCGAGAATCTGATGAGAAGCTACTTGTGAGGGCAAAGAGTGAAGTTATCTGCTGTGATGGAGACCCTGAGGAAGACTGTGTCTGAGGTAAATGAAGACCTGATGCTCTGGTTGGTCCACTGGAACCAGAGAACATCCTAGACATGAAACCAGAGACCACTTCTGCTGACGAGTCAAAAACAGACTTTTCAGCTGCAGGAGAATGTTGTTGGTTTTCTGTGCCAGCAGTTACAGATTGTGTAGTCGTCATGTTTTCCAGTTTAGACTGGGAATGAATCTCATATTCTGGTTCCAAACAGAACCCTGTATTACTAGCAGGTTCTCCAGATGAAGCATGAGCATCTTTTCCATCTACAGTTAATCCCTCGGCTTCAGTAGTGGGCTGAGAAATGTTCTCAAGTTGTTTTGGTTTGTCCGTTCCAACTACAGTTCCATTTTCATCTTCTACTTTTTGAGTTGCGTCACATGGAGTAGTGGTAGCTGTTTCAGCTGTTTCATGATCTGCTTCAGACTCACTCATATCCGGACATTTTGGTAGCTCAACCTTCTTTTCGACAGAGAATGTCACAATTGGGAGGCTAAGTTCTTCAGATTTTGGTTCAATATCTTTTGCAGCCTGTTTGGTTGGTTTGGCTGTTGCTGCTGCCTGGCTTGGTGCAGGTTCTGGACTGGAACTACTGAACATAGATAGCAAACCTTTTCCAGGAACATCTTTAGCAGAAATACCACGAGAAAGAATACCACCAAATAATGAAGATGGTGACGTTTGGGGCTGTGGTGAACCTGTCCCATCTAACATGGAAAACAAGTTCTTCCCTGGTAACTCTTTGGAGGGTGAAGACCCTGGGATTCCTGGGATTTTAGACTCTGCTCTTGAATCAGTCTGTAGACTAGGGATAGAAAACATGGAAAACAAACCCTTGCCTGGTGTTTCCTTGGGTCCTGTGGTGCCAGAAAAAATTCCACCAAGTATACCAGATTCAGTTTGAGGGGTTGCACTCGCAGAACTGGTCCCACTGAACGTTGATAAACTTGATGCAGCTTTTTGTGAAGTAACCTCTGGGGCGGAGATCACTGGTGAGGTGTGTAACGTTGGTGATTCAGAGGGTTTAGAACTCGTTTCAAGAACTGGGGTAGAATCTTTGGGGGCAGCAGAGACAATTGCAGTGGAAGGTAAAGCTTCCAGAGTGCTAGCTCCACTAAGATTTGAGACCAACCCTTCATTAGAAATGTCCTTGGAGTCTGATGTACTGGAAGGTGTTGAACCAACAAGTGTTGAGAGTTGAGACTGACCTGTCTTTTGAAGCTCTTTACTTTCAGGCAAAGTAAAATAAATACTATTTGGTTCTGGTAGAACTTCTGGGACATGAGCACTTTTAACTGGTGTGGTCAGCTGGTCAGCCTTTGTAGTCTTTGTATGCGGGTCAATCTTTGCATTTGCTTGATCTTGAGGCCTGGTTGGCACGTTTGGTTGGGTATTCTGTCTACCAAACACTGAAAATAATCCCTTCACTGTACCCTCATTTCCACCGGAGCCTGACAAAATTCCACCCAGGATGGACGTAGCTTGAGGTGTATTCTGCTGTGAACTGGGACTGCTGAACATCGAGGCCAGACCTTTTGCAAGTTGCTCCTGTCGAGGAACCGATTCTTGAGAATTACGTCCAGCATCGGTGTTAGACTGTGTTTCAGTTATTTGAGGACTGGACCCACCAAAGGAATCATTCATTCCTAAATCTTTGGATAAATTATTTCTTTGAATTGGAGTAACTGGAGCTGGCTCAGTTGCTGGTTGAGGACTTACTGGTGGTTGTGGACTAGATCCTCCAAACACAGAAAACAGGCCTTTACCTGAACTGTCATTAGAGGTGGAAAAACCACCCAAGATTCCTCCAAAGATAGATCCTGTCTGCGGTGGAGGGTGTTGGTGTGCAGTTTTACTACTAGACGCCTGAGTGATCGGCTTGCTTTGTGAAGGACTGCCTGGTGATTCATTTAATGGTCCTAGTCCTAAATTTGGGGTCTTACTTGATGATCCAGCTTGTTGAGTAGCATCACTGAACATGGAAAGTAGACCTGTACCTAAGGTCTCTTTTGTAGGTGTAATTCCAGGAGCTTGATTTAGAGATGCACTTTGCTCTGTGCTGGAACCAAATAAGGACAAAATTCTGTTCCCTGATGTGTTTTTGGCAGGTCCACTCTTTGCTTCAGACTGGGAAGCTGATCCTATCTGGGATGGCTCCTGTTGCGCACCAGAATCACTGAAGATCGACAAGATGCTTTTACCTGGAGACTCATCTTTGTTTGATGTGCTCCCAGAAAGTATATCTCCAATAGAGAAACTAAAAAGGCTGCTTGTTGATTTCTTAACATTCTCTGATTTACTCTGCTCAGATGGCGGCATGGCTTGTGAATCTCCAGTAGAATTAGGGGAACATATTTGGGATGCCCTCTTGACAGGTTCCTCCTGAGAAACGTCTAATGCTTTAGCAATACCTGAAATATTTCCATGACGAAATTTACTTTGAGTCAGGTGTGTCGGAATCGTTTCAGGCTTTGACTCCTTTCTCGTATCACCGTCAAGTTGTTGATGTTGTACAAAGGTCTGTGGTAAAGAGTTCTTCTTTGGTGACAACTGAGCAGAAGCAGGTTCCACATTTACCAAGTCTCCTATTGATCCCAAAAAACTGGTGATTCCCTTGTTTGCCTTTAAATCGTTACTGCCACCTGATACAGATTTGTTTTTCTCTGATTGAGTCAAGTTTGATAAAACTTGAGAACGTTCGACAGGCTCTTGATTCGGCTCCTCTATCCCTACAGTGGTCTTAAAAAAACTTAAAAAGCCTCCTTGTTGAGAGGTCTGAGGTTGCTTCTGTGCATCTACAGAAGGAGGAAATTCCGTGGTTACACATGCTAAGTTTGCAGGAACTTCAGATTGAGATGTAAGAGTAATCGACGATTGCTGAGACACTGTGGCTTGTCTTGCTAGTTTAGGCTTCAGGGTTGCACCTTGAGAACTTGCAGATGATTGTGAGGGTGCTGTAGGTGTTTCCGGCAAGATTCTAGATGACACTACATGAGCAGATGTCTGCTGATCAGTGTGTTGTGGTTGGGTTACAGAGGGAGAAGCATCATCCTTTACAATCTTCAAACTTTGCCTTTGGAGACCTTTTGAATGATTGCTTTTGGTCTGCAGCTTCTTCTGGGCTACAGATTTAGCATCTGTAGCATCTGAAGAGAGAGTTTGATTTCTATCTGGTTTAGATTCATGACTTCCTTTGGCAAGAGAAGACAGGAACGAGGGTAACTTCTTGATAAGCCTTTTTGACTGTTCATCTTCAGTCCTAACATGCTTTCGCCATTCCTCCTCTGAGGTGTCATCTATATGTTTAACTTGCATTCCGGTTGATGAGCGGCGTCTCTGGCGAGGCTGGTAACAAGTATAAACACTGTGATCTGATGACTGTGGTGAAGTGGAAGACGAAGTAATGCAGACTTTCTGAGAAAGAAGATCTTTCATTTCTTTGCTATTACGACTTGATTGGCCACAATTAGCTCCATTAATTGTGAGATCAAGAACTTCAAGTCTGGGATCTTGGTAGGCAAAACCATTAAAGAGTTCTTGTCTTGTGTTTACTCTAACCTTGTTTAAACGATACGATGAAAAATCCATAGCCTGCTGGTTTGGGGCAAGAATGGAGCTCTCGAATATCTGAGAGAAACGTTCCAGGTTTAGATTCATTACTTCGTTGCCTTTTTCATAAGCGTCGGAAAGGTCGAGAGGTGCGTTTAAAAGATGACCCTCATTCTGATGGTTTCCTGGAAGCCAGAGGAGCTCGTCTTCGTTGTTGAGAGGAATTTTAAAACCACACACCATAACCATCTCATTATGGAGCAAAGCCATAGGGTAGTCGTCAGCCATAAGCCTGTTTTCCCATAATTCCTCTTCCGGAGCACATGCATAGACGTACTGGCCAGAACCATCTGTCAGCAGGGCGTAGATATACTCATAATCAGAGTATACATAGTAGCCACAATCTCCATCATCAGCTGGCCACCACATACCTTGCTCTAGAAGCGAGAGCCATTGTTGGTACCACTCAGATTCTTCAAAATACCCATAGTCTTCTGTGTCTGTGTATATTGTTGAAGGATATGCATTGTTCCAACTGTCGTGGTAGACCGAGTAGCTTTCATTACCACCAAAATCTCCAGATGTTCCCATAATGTAGTCCTTGTTCCCAGAGTAAGACAAATTCTGTGGATTTTCTTCATAATATCGTTCATGATAGCAAACGCTATTCAAGCTGAAGCAGCTATCTTCACTGAAGGACTGGTAACTGCTGTATTTATTACCCCATTTGCTCAGATTTAAAACACCTTCCTGTTCGATGCAAGTGCCAACACTGCTGATCAGGTCCAAGTTGTTCTGGCTGCTCCTGGCCAACCCCATGTGGCATTCTTGCTGCCCAATGCTCAGTTCCTGGCTGCCGTTCAGTGAAATCCAGGGCTGTGGCACATAAAACTGCTGGTTTCCGTCCACATCTATGTTGCACAAGGACTGGGAAAATCCATGCAATGGTTCTAAAGCTGAATAATCACTAGATTCCCTGGGATAGCACCCAAGCGACTGTTTATCCAGAAGAGATTTAACAGAAGAGTAATTGAATCCATATTCAGGTTCAAAATATGAGTTTTGGCCGACATAGTGTTGTGGGTCATCATGTAAAGCAGTGAAGCTCTGCCCTAAACCTTGCTGAGGCATCAATACTTGCCCTGCAAGACCATGAGTAAAGGGATGAAGATTGTCAGTGCTGTATGATATGTTCTTAACATGAGTTGAACACAAACAATTTGAAGAACTTGACAATCGAGGCAGATGATCCATGCTGTTTGAAATGTAGGCTGTATGATTTTGCTGAGATCTTGCATAACTAGCAGACGTCCTCAGGTCCAAATGATTGTCATTACAACAGACAGGGATGTTATTTAGAACATCCCCACAATTTTTAGGCATTCTCTTGGTTTCTTCAAACATGTCTGTGCTAGTTCCTGAAGTGGATTTATTTGAGGTCCTCTTGAAAATGCTAGGGATCAAGCCAGGTTCTTCTGGTTTGGGCAAACATGCTGCTTGAGATGTTTGTCGATCAGGAGAGGTTTGGTCCTGCTGTAAAGCCTTATCGATTGCTTGTGCTTGCGATTTAGTCATATGCCTACCCAGAAAATGTTTAGAAGAAACCTTATTAGGTTCTTTCTGGTCATATGGAGATAATTTGCTATGGGGTGAAACTTCTGGTGAAGATGTTAGCTTGTCAAAAATGCCAGACAACACCTTTGATTGGGTTTCTTCTTGAGTCTTTTGTTTGGGAATAGATTTATTCTCCAAAGAACTTTGTCTTAAAATGTTTCCACGTTTCTGTACGTTCATCTGATTGTTGGATGCATCTTCCTGTTGAGGCGTAGCAGATGCATTATTCAGAGAAGCAAGTTTGAACAGCCCAGAAAGAAGTCCACCTTCTTTGGGTGCCTGTTGTGGCACATTTTCACCCTGCCCAGGACCTCCTACTTTGCTTGTCTGCTCAACCAAGTGATCACTTGAGGTTTTCGACTCTTGGGATTGATCCTGTCTGCATATATTTTTCCCGAAAGGTTGATCTGAGGGGTTAGTACTTGGTACATGTTGTTGAGGGGTATTAGCTTGAGTGTTTGAGAGATTGTCACTGAAAGCCAGTTTGAATAGGCTTGACAAAACACCTCCTTGCTCAGAGGGTGCTGGCTGAGTAGGCTCCTTTGGTGGTATATTTTTAGTGGATGAACGTCTTAAAGGTTCAGACAATGGAAGCCCAGATTGAGACGACTTGGAGGCACTTTGCTGATCAAGGGTTACATTTTGTACATAGGTTTGAGGTTGGTTTTTCGTTTGAATCCTTGGCTGATCTGGTTTTGTGCTTACTGATACATCACCAGTTGAAGCAGCTTTAATAACACCAGGGAATGAATAACCTTGCAGAAATGGATCTTTACCGGCTGTAGAATTTGATGTGTCCTCAGATGAGGATGATTTAAACAAACTGGAAAACAAGCCTGAAGGTCCTGGTTGAGGAGTGGGCTGTTTTGAGATTTGGGTTGCAACCGGACGAGGGTTTTGTTGCCTGTCATGCATCTGCTGATTGCCTGTCATCACAATGTTTGGTTGTTTACTCTTTACACTGTCCTGGCTTGACGCAGTTGATGGTTTTGTCTCTGCTGCTGGCACATTTTCACTTGGCGCAGTCTTGAACAGACTGGAAAACCAACCGGTCTCTGTGTTACCTCGAGGCTGCGATTCAAAACGTTTTGCATTGTTTTGCGACCGAGATCTGGAGTTATCAGGGTTCACAGAGGAAGCACTGGATGCAGAATCACCTTTGACGGAAGCTGTAGTGATATCATCACCTGAGGCGAATCTTAAAAGTCCTGATAAAATTCCACTTTCTGGTTTCTGTGGCGTGTGGACTGGCACGTTACCTGACGCAACGGAAGGAACTCTCATTGTCAATGAGGTGTCCACATACTTTTCCTCTTTGGTATCCTTTTCTAATCTGAAAACAGGACAAACGGTTTGTGTCTGATGGTGAGGAGGAGCAGGAGGCACTGGTGAAATCAGAGAGCTAAAAGATTTCTTCAAAGGACTGAAAAATGCCAAATCTTTGGTGGGTTTGCTCTTCAACGATTGAGGTGGAGTCTCTGTATATTCGGTTTTGGTATCTGCATAAGTAGCAGTTCCAGATTTTTCATTTGCAGGAGTCGGATCAGGTCCAAGTCTGGAATCTGACCGAGCCTCGGGCTGGTAGCTTGGCAGCTTCTGCTTCTCACCAAGCAGGACGTCTTCTGAAGAACGTGAGATTGTGCGATTACCATTTTCTTGTGAGACTTCTTTTAAAGGGTTTACCTTGCCTGAAGTTGAACTTACAGGCTGGCATGGCTGGCATTCATTCATTTTTTGAGTTGTATTGTCACCTTGGTTTGGCGTCTGCTGGATCATCTCTTGTGGTTTTGGAATCCTTTCAGATGAAGCTTCCTGCGTAGGAGACACCACAGCAACTGCTGGACTTGGAGACCTTGATATAAAGGAGAACATTTTCGACAGACCAAAGCTACCTGCAGGATCTGCTCTCGTTTCTTCAGAGTTTGATCTTGTTTGCTTCGAACCTGTGCCGACTTTATCAGAGAACGAGCTGAAGAACGAGTTCACTGCAGTTTTCACGGCTGACGTTTCCTGTTCGGACAGATTATCAACCTTGCTCTCGGCAGGTTTGTCTTCCTTTAAGTCTTTGGACGTGACGCTTTGTTCATCGTTAAGAGAGTCCGTCCTGGCACTACCTTGGGAGGACAGCCTTGATTTGCTCATTCTAGGCAGGGAACTGTACTTGCTTATCTCCTCTTCTTTCTCAGCTAGATATTCTGACACGGTTTCAACCAAGCACTGGAGTTCATCCATAGGATCAACATACTCATCACTTGGTTCCTCCACAGGGGAAAGCATGACTTCTGGGGTCCATCCTCCAATTTTGTCCCAGTACGGCTTCTTATAAGGCTTGTCATGATAACTCCAAGGTGAACCAAACCTGTGACAAGAAGAGCTTGAAGCTTCTCCAAGATGGAACACATCTGTTAAGGAGGTCATTTCCATTTCTAGCTCATCCTCTGATCCATGGATCTCATCTGATCCTTCAGAATTAAGGTCCATACTCCTCCTGCGTGATGGATTTTCTTCGTCCTGATAGGCTACGTAGTTTTCCGGCTTGTTTTTGGTCCGTACTCTAGTCTTGTAGAACAAACCGTTTTTGTACGGCTTTAGACACGCCGTCGTCTGTTCTTCGTCTTCCTCCATTCCGGCCACTTGACGCAGTACCAACTCTCCTCTTTTGCGCCGAAGGAGAGCGACACCAGGATTAAAAATGTCATCTGGAGGTTCTGCTTCAGTATTTACAAGCCCTCCCGGCACTTGAGACTTTCTCCTCCGCCGTCGATCGATGGTGTCATACCCCTCTGGGTAGGCAGGACTCGATGAGGTCCTGCGCTTTGCTTTCGGAGCCGAATGATCGATCGCGGAGCCCAGAGCGCTCGTTGATATATGGACGCCGTTATCGATGCTACTTTCTCCCGTATCCCAAGCAGCTTCCTCTCGATCGAGGGTGTCGCTTACAGAACCTTTATCCCACCGCTTGCATTTTGCCTCCCAGTCCTCCAGTCCCACAGCTAAATCTACAGGAATTATTCTAACTCTCCCGCTCTCATTTAGGGCTCTTTTATCGGATAAATAAAGGATGAAAAGGGAAATGGGAAGAAAAGAAGAAGAAAGAAAAAGAAAGAAATAATAAATTAACTTAAGATTAATTAGAAAAGAAGATTAAAGAACATAAGAGTATATCTGAGATAAATTCAGTAAGGAAAGAGAGCTAACAGTATACACTATATGGACCAAAGTATTGGGACACTCCTTTTTACTTTTGAATTCATGTGTTTCAGCCTTCCAACTTTGCAGCAACAGTTTAGGGAAGGCCCTTTCCAGTCCCAGCATGACTGTGCCCCTGTAAACACAAAGCAAAGCAAGCTCTATTTTACAGTTTTGGAATGAACTAGATCATCAACTGAAGCCTTTTTTTGTCCAGCCATACAGATGCGGCCTACTTTTGACCAAATGGGCACAAATTCCCACAGACATACTTTAAATCTTGTGAGAAGTCTTCTCAGAAAAGCGGCTGTTATTCTAGCTGTTAAGATCACATAGAGGTCCAACAAGCTCATGGTCAGGTGTCCAAATACTTTTGGCCATACAGTGTATGTGTAATATTTGGAGGTTTTGAAAGACTTTGAAACAAACCCTTCTCTCTATACTGGCTTTACCGTGTTTGGACTGTACCTGCTGGGATGATTGTCCCTATAATCCAGCTCAAGACTGTGTACAGAGTCCGTGCAGGAGTCTCCGTGCAGCTGGAAACGTGGACCCACTGGGTACTGGTGTAGGGAGGAGTTGGGCTGGGCTGTGCTGTGGTATCTGGGGGGGAGACTGTTGCTCGTCTCGCTCCTGTAATCGCTGTCCCGGTCGTCCACCGCGCTGTCCAGGTCGTCCAGTGCTGTGGGGGTAACAAATAGTCTTTTATAAACAGACTTGAACATACACTGACTGGCCAAAAGTATGTGGACATCTGTCCACGAGCTTACATTTACATTTTCGGCATTTAGCAGCTGCTCTTATCCAGAGCGACTAACAGAAGTGCTTCCATAGCAAACATTTCATTACTCTAGTTTAAGTAGACAACAGCTCAAGAACACAAATCTGCTGAAACCCTGTTAGAACCAAAGTGTTTTTTTTTGTTTTAAGGAAAAGGTTTTTAATCGTTTTTTTAAAGACATCAAGAGACTCAGATATTCGAACAGACAGAGGAAACCCTTCTCTTGATGGACATTTTATTCTATACCCATGGGCATCAATATAGTGTTGCCCTTAGTGCCTCACTCTTTGCATCTATAACAGCCTCCAACTCAAGACAGCCTAATTACAAGATTTTAGACTGGATCTGCGGGAATACTCAGGATTATAATCGGGGGTATAATCGGAGGTACACTCGGGGGTACAATCAAGAGTAAAATCTAGGGTACACTAGGAGGTACAATCTAGAGTATAGCTGGGGGTATAATCTGGGGTAATCGTGGGTATAATGGGGGTACACTTCAGGGTATACTCAGGAATATCATCTGAGGTTTAATGGGGGTACGCTCAGGAGTATACTTGGGGGGTATACTCAGGTGTATAATTGAGGGTAAAATCTGGGGGAATCATGGGTATAATGGGGGTACACTCCAGGATATACTCAGGAATATTTTTTGGGGTATAGTCGGGGGTATAATGGGGGGTACACTCTGGGGTATCATCAGGAGTATAATGAGGGTGCATTCTGGGGTATATTCAGGAGTATAATGAGGGTATATTCTCGGGTATACTCAGGAGTATAATGAGGGTACATTCTGGGGTATACTCAGGAGTATAATGAGGGTACATTCTGGGGTATACTCAGGAGTATAATGAGGGTACATTCTGGGGTATACTCACGAGTATAATGAGGGTACATTCTGGGGTATACTCAGGAGTATAATGAGGGTACATTCTGGGGTATACTCAGGAGTATAATGAGGGTACATTCTGGGGTATACTCAGGAGTATAATGAGGGTACATTCTGGGGTATACTCAGGAGTATAATGAGGGTACATTCTGGGGTATACTCAGGAGTATAATGAGGATATATTCTGGGGTATACTCAGGAATATTTTTGGCGGCATAATCAGGGGTATAATGGGGGTACACTCTGGGGTATACTCAGGAGTGTAATGAGGGTACATTCTGGGGTATACTCAGGAGTATAATGAGGGTACATTCTGGGGTATACTCAGGAGTATAATGAGGGTACATTCTGGGGTATACTCATGAGTATAATGAGGGTACATTTTGGGGTATACTCTGGCATATTTCTTGGGGCAGAATCAGGGGTATAATGGGGTACACTCTGGGGTAAACTCAAGAGTATAATGAGGGTACATTCTGGGGTATACTCAGGAATATTTTAGGGGGTATAATCGGGGGGTATAATCAGGGTACACTCGGGGGTATACTCAGGTGTATAATCGGGTGTAATCATGGATGTAATGAGGGGACACTTTGGGGTATACTCAGGAGTGTACTCAGGTGTGTAATGTGGGGTACACTTGGGGGTACTCTGAAATATAAGGGTAAATAATTCTTACATACTTGCTGAACTTCCCCATCCAAAATAATTGCCTGGTGAATCAGAAGCGACACGTTATACACAGATGAGAGAGAGAGAGAGAGAGAGAGAGAGAGAGAGAGAGAGAGAGAGAGAGAGAGAGAGAGAGAGAGCTGAGATAATCGAGTGCATGGCGCCACCTGCTGTTCAGAAATGAGGTACTTACAGCACTGAGAGGAAGCGAAGGGTAACGGGCGTCTGATTTCATCCTCCTGCATCTGATACTGACAACAGAAACACAAACACCACTGATAACACAACCAGTACACATTATTAGTGCGTACATTTCTCCCCCAACATCAGTGCCTGACCTCACAAATGCTGCCAGGGTACAAAATCTTGATTCATTGATAAACTGGGATGTTCAGCCACCTTATTAACAGATGTCCACACACCTTTGGCTACAAGTGCTGCAAAAACGTCACTGCAAACTGATTTTTAAGCAAAAAACTGGAACATAAAACTCGACAGTCAAGACGACGACCTGGTAATGTACTGGTACCTGATCCCACAGGACTGACTCATTCAGATGTCTTGAGGAATGCAGGTCTTAGTGGGTCAGAGTTGTTTTGAGAGCATGTTTTGGCTCATTTGTGTATTTTAAACTCACCTCGTCGTGCATCCCCATGGAGTTGATGCTCTCCAGTTTACTAGACCAGTATCGAGCCTCCTCCTCTGGGATTTCTGACAAAAATAAAGAAAAAAAATTAAATGGGCAAAGTCATTGGCTGCTTCTTTACACTAGCTTGCGGTGGATTCTCAACGAGAGCTGTAATACGCACAGAGAGTCCAGCTATGTGCCATGTGTTCCTCAGCTACTCGTGCCGGAACCTTAACTAGACACCAGAGGTCACTACTGCAGTGGTAATGACTGACCTTTCCTTAATCAGACATGGTAAACTGGGTCTGTTGAGTCGCAGTGCCTTAGTCTAAAGAGACAAATGCTCAAATAAAAGTTAGTTTTTTCCTTAATATTCATAATATTCCTTTATAGTCATAATCAGTTTTTGGTAGCAGAGTCACTGACCTGGCCGGCGTCCACACAAACACAGTCGCCATGTTTGAGGAAGGGAAGGTCGGATGGGTCTCTTGCTGCTACTGCATAAATTGTCTACCACACACGGCCACTGATTGGACACGTGTTGGAGGGGGTGTGTGGTGATCCGGCTTGCTTTGATCAGATCGGGGGTTGTGTAAGCGGCAGCGAGTGACCAAACTCCCAGTAGTTTGTGTTCTTTACAATTTACGATACTGAGTTGACGCTTCTATCCAAAGCGACTTCCAATTGTGACAGACTATAATCCTACTGACAACCTCGCAGTGGTAGGGCTTGAACCAGTGACCTTCCGATTACTAGTCCAGGACAGCATACCTAATTTGGCAGTTTCACACTAAATGCCCCTCCTGATGCAACCCTCCTTATTTTATCCGGACTTGGGACCGGCACTGGGAGTACACGTTCAAATCCCAACCTCAACCTGGCCAATGAGTGCAGCTGAAAAAGAGGCAGAAGGTGGATTTACGGTTCTGATTCTCAGACTGGTAGCGTTTATGTAATATTGGGATTTAATTAGAGATTTAACTTGGCAATGACAACATTTTGAGAAATTGGGTTAAAGGGAACAAATCTTACTGATAAATAAAATATTATCTTTTGATAACATTGAAATTAGTATAATTATAATAATAATCTAATTAATATTCTCATTAGGGATGTCCCGATCCGATCTCAAAGATCGGGATCGAGGCCGATCAAGGCATTTTTTAATTGATCGGAATCGGCTTTATTAAACCCGATCTTAATCCCGATCTTTTGTTTTACGTCAGCATGTCCGGTGTGTGGAAAAAGTTTAAACTGGAAGGTAAAACAAGTCCAACAGTGAAGTGTAACGTCTGTAATGCAAGCGCTTCACGAGCCGGTAGTAGCAGAGCTGCGTTCATTACTGTAGAATTTTACTATTTATATGGTGTGTGAGTCAAGGATCACTCCGGTTTACAAAACAATGTAGTGATGCACTCGTTTAATAAAGAAATAAATACACAGTATATTCACATATTGTCGGGAGCAGAACACTTTATTAACCTCTGTTACGGTACCGAATACCGGACAGCTGAGTCAAGCACGCTATTCCATGTTCTATGGAAGGCCTAAAGGGTCAAAACACACTCACTTCGTGAACAAACGTCCATCAAACCATTGTCACAATACAAGCATCTTAAGAACTGGCTTTCCTTCATAACAAAAAAGACTTTCCATTTCAGGTTTTACTGTAATGCTTTCAAGTAACTTATTTTCTTATATTCAAGTTAAGCTGCTACACAGATTTCTGTTCATTTTTAGTGCATCACTGCATTAAACAGATTTTTTTTCTTCGAATGTAAAGTTTAAAGTAAAACTGTAATTATCTCACTCATTTTGATTGATTTTGTAAAAATACAAAAACATTAAGCAATAGCTTGGATGCAGCATTTTTCCCTTCAGCACTGCAGAGCTATTCAGGTGTTAAACATGTACACTGGATTAATGTGAATAACTGTAATGTACTTGAAGTGTGCACTGTGTGAACAGTATTATCCAGTTCTTATCTAGACAATATCTAGAAAATACAAGTATCGGTTTGAGACTCGGTATCGGATCGGGATCAAAATTAATAATCGGGATCGGTATCGGGAACAAAAAAACTTGATCGGGACATTCCTAATTCTCATGCATAATCTGTATTTAATTTTTAATAACTAATAGCATCAAATTTTCATTCTCAGGTTCTTACAGACACCAGTCTGTGATTACATCTGATATATATTAAAAATATTCAACTAAATCCATCATGTGGGACAGTGATGTGAATCAGATGTGAATCAGATGTGAATCAGATGTGAATCAGATCCTTTCGTCCTGCACCTCTCAGGCTTTGAAGCTCCATCGTTCACTAAAATCAGCAGCTTCAAAGTGGCCAGATGAAACGGACGCCGGTATGAATGGGATCAATCACATGAACCCAGGCAACCGAACCGTAGCAGCGGCGTTTAAAAAGCTTGACCTTCCAACACCAGCTGCACCAAAAAATACCTCAAACCCGTGTGCAGCTTCAGGATCATCCAGCCAGCGGAACAGGAGCGAGATCACATCGATTTATGTATTTAATAGGTCGTCGTTTTTTGCATTTCCTGTTTTTGGCCCAATTTTGGTCATTTCCAATTCCCTATTTCAATTCCTCTGCCATGTGCATCATTTCTATTTTTAGCATTTAGCACATTTATATTGCATCGTTTCCTTTTTAACTTAATTGTTTCTATATATTTTATGTAAGAAATCATTTCTATTGTGTATATTTGGTTTTGCTTTTGTTCTTTAGTACTAAATGTGACTGGGCAGTTATAAAATAAAAGCATTAAACTGTTAGTTATACCATGTATGGCCTGTATACAGTCTTAGCAATTTACGTGGTGGGGTTTGAACCAGCAACCTTCTATATTTCTAATCCAGTACCTTAACTGCTAGGGTACAACTCCCCATCATCGCCATGTTGCATGAGAAAAGGACACAGACTAGCACTCGCCCCCTCGTACGTTGGCGCTTGGGTGGCGCAGCGGAAAACCACGCTAATCCAACAGTGCTGAGATCTTGAGCTCTTAAGTTCAAATCTCAGCTGTGCTATCAGCCGACCGGGAATGCCGGATGGCGAATGTAAGATCTACTATCTGGTTAAGGCTCCGGCACAAGTGGATGAGGAAAGTTGGGGCTCTTAGAAATGATAAACTGGGATTAACTGATTTACAGCTGGTTTTGGGAGGCAGAATAAACCAGCAACCACTAATGGAATATTTAATGAGCAGCACTTTGGCTCAAGTGTTTCTTTAATGCTTCTGATGAGGCTCACTAAACTCTCAAGCCTTTGATCGTACATATAAATGAGGTGTCTTACCGAAGGGCAACTCGAAGCGGGTATCCAGCAGAACTTGGTGGGGTGTCGGGTTCTTGGTGCCGTAGATCTCATCTGCCTTCATCAAAACCTCAGAGTGCAAGGTTGCCCACTCTCCGGAACCTTCCTGGTGGGATTAATAATCAATTAAGTTTTTAATTGACCGATACAGTCATATTTTAAAAGGCTACAAACTGTAACCTCCACAGTCTCAACGATATTATAACCAACATTCAAATACACGGAAAACAAATCTGTCCATGAGTTGATGGTGCTTAGATATTTATGTATTCATTCACTGTCTGTTTAACCACCGCTTTGTCCTGGTCAGAGTCACGATGGGTCCAATTCATTGGGCATATGACACTTTGGCAGCTCCAGAGGGTGTGACTGCATGTCTTTGGACTTGTGGGAGGAAACCGGAGCACTCAAAGGAAACCCACAGGGACACAGTCAGGGAATTAAACCCAGGCCCTTCTTGCTGTGAGGCGACAGTGCTACCCACACTAACATCACCCTGTGTTCACAGGCGTTCTCTCATCCAGGTACTGACCGAGCCCGACCCTGCCTAGCTTTCAAGATCGGAAAAGATCAAGTAGTAAAAGTCTTCATATTTAGTTTGTAGCACTTTTAGCAGCTAATAATTTATTATTTATTATTTATATCACACTGGACGACTGAACCTGCCAGTTTCAGGTCTCTGTTTATGCATCTTTTTTCCTTATGTTTGAGTCCAGACTAAATGTTCATATTAATAAAAATTTTCCTCATCACCTCCTCAGAGTGTCGGACGCTCCCGAGAGGGATCCACGCCGTCCCCAGCATGGTGTCCCAGATGAGACCTTTATTCCAAACCTCCACGATGAGGCCCAGATCCAACCGGTTGATCTCACTACAGGACAGAAAGTAGAAAACTTTAGTATCCAATGTATACAACATGAACGGAAGTATTGGGACACCTATTCTAATTACTGAATTCATGTGTTTCAGCAACAAATGTTGCTAACAGGTGTAATAAATCAATTATATATGGTAAAGTATTTGCTTTCCAACAGTTTAGGGCAGGTCCTTTCCTGTTCCAGCATGACTGTGCCCAAAGCAAGCTTTATAAAGACATCAAGATCATCTTGGTTTAAAGGAACTCCATAGGCCTTCAGTGCACAGAGCCCTGATCTGAGCCCCACTGAACTGGAACATCAACTGAGGCTTTCTTGACCAACGTAAGCACCCAGCCATAGAAATTCACTTTTGATTAAAAGGGTTTGCTAGTGGTTCTTGCCATTTACAATCAGTTATTGCCTTAAATGGTTTATTTTGTCTTCATACTCACTTTGTGTGTTAGTGTTTGTTGTATATAAAGGTTTTCCGTGGCTGTCAACAAATAAAAAAAGTATTTGGACACCCTGACCATGAGCTTGTTTGGACGTCCCAGTTCAAAAACGAATGGTATTAAAACAGTGATATATGTGTGATCTTTTCAGCTAGAACAACAGTTGCTATTCTGAGGCTTCTCACAAGACTTTGAAGTATACATGTGGGAATTTGTGCCCATTCAGTCAAAAGCGGGGCTGAGGTCAGGGATCTGTGCAGGACACTGGAGTTTCTTTGTGTCTTTATAGAGCTTGCTTTGTGCACAGGGGTACAGTCATGCTGGAACAGGAAAGGCCCTTCCCTAAACTGTTGCTGTTACATTGGAATCATATAATTTCCTTTATATAACTGATTTATTTCACCTGTTAGTAATTGTTGTGGCTTAAACACATACATGGAATAAATACACTGTGTGTCCATATAGTGTACGTGTCTTTTACTGGCGTATTTACATTACTGAGCTTAACTGTGCTTGAATACAATAGGACAGTTTGGAATCTTGTAATTATAAATACTGTATAACAGCAAAAAAATGGGTTTCTCAGTCATCTGTGATCCTAAAAAAGACCAGGACCTACGAGGCATCTGTGCATCACCGTACCCGTTCCTACCGGCTGCCTGGAATATATTAGCTGACGCGACCTGATGAGACCAGACAATAGGAGCGGGAGGACCAGGCGCGGTAGCTTCGTATAAAAGATCAGAGGTAATTAACATGCGCTGCAGCTCTTTGGTCTCAGACGTTTCAAAGACAGCAGGTGCATCAGAAAAGGAAACGACGGACATGAAACACGCTGACGATCAAATCTGTACGTTCACCAGATGTGTTATCAGATCTAATCTCAGGATCCGTACACAAACAAACGGGGGGAAATTCTTTGTAATGATCCTGATAATAAATCAGTGGGAAAATTATTATTATTATTTAAAAGGATTTTAACGTCATCTTTTACACACTTTGGTTCCATTCATGACAGAAACAATAGTTACTCATTACACAAGATTCATCAGTTCAAGCCTTTAATATCCAACACAGTCATGGACAATTTTGTATCTCCAATTCACCACTTGCACGTCTTTGGACTGTGGGAGGAAACCGGGGCTCCCGAAGGAAACCCTGCAGACACGAGGAGAACTCCATACAGAAAGGACCCGGACCGTTCCACCTGGGGATCAAACCCAGGACCTTCTTGCTGTGAGGCGACAGTGCTACCCACTTAGCCACCGTGCCGCCCGGATGCAGTTGGAGTCCTCAGCAGCGGAAGACTAATTGGCTAGGCTAAACTGGGACAAAAGGAAAGAAAATGCATAAATAAAAATCAGGAAAACTTGAGCTTTAATTTTTAGCTTTTATTCTGCTAGCACACCAGCACTGAGTTTCTGAACTCCTCGGTTCGAAACTCAGCGTTGCCACCGGTCGGCTGGGCGCCATCTGGCGGGCATAATTGGCAGTGCTTGCAGCAGATACTAATTGGCCACCGTATCTGAAGGGTGGGGGCCAGACTATGTGTGGGTGGGTCTTCATGCACTGTGTGGGGACCCTGATTGGCGGGAGAGACGCCTGTGCAGAATGCAGGGGCAAGAAAAGGAGGGCTGTACACGTGTCGGAAGAGATGTGTGCAGTGACGTGCTCTCCTCGGATGTAATCTGGTATCTCTGGGGAGAAAATGCATTTAAAAAAAATCTATTTGCCTAAAATCTAATTTACCAGTTTACAATCTGCACTTTTCCAGTAGCTAATAAACCAGCAGCTCTCTGAACATCCAATTATTTCCTCCTGAATGAGTCAGAAGCTACAAGTTAGTACATCAGCATCGTCCTGCGTTCAGAACCCTCAGCTCTCTGCTGCGCTACCTAAGGGCAAAGACTTTAGTCCACCTTATTGCTTTAACTATAATGCGTCTCCATACGCAGGGACGTCTAGATGGGACGTCTGGCTTTCCTGAGCTTCCATCAGAACCAAAATGATGCCAATCAGTAATTGACAAGAGCCTCGGGTAGCATTTTTTTTTTTTCATTTCTGTATGGCTTTACCAGGCGTGACCTCTATAAAGACGTCATTCAGACGTCGTCTCAGAAACAAACCCTGCCAGGTCACAGGAGACCAGACTTTTATCTGCTTCAATTTATCTTTACATCTAGGGGTTGCCACAGCAGATCTGGTCTGCATACCTGATGTACTTCATGACGCAACCCTCATATTTTTATCCCAGCTTGGGACGGGCACCTCCCAATGTTTTAGCCATCCCCTTCTCGGACATTAGGCAATCACGTCCACAGAGATGCCTGAGCGGCTGATAGCACAGGTGAGATTCAAACTCTGGATGCCCAGATCTCAGCAATAGTGAGCTAGCATACTTTATTGCTGTGCCACCCGAGCACCCCTCCTATCTTTTTACATACAGCGGTACCTTGTAACTCGACGACCCCTAAACTCAAAATCTTTGAAACTCGACACCTTTAGTAGAGAAATTTGTACCCTTAAACTTGACGTGTGTGTAACTGATGATGTTTTACTGCACCACTCAAACTGAGCGCTGAACAAAGTGTAATTATGAGCTGAATCTGCATTAGAGTGGAATAAGCGTCAGATCCAGTGTTACAGCTGTACATGTATCTGTGTTTATCTGGATTTTCCTCCCTGTTTCACTTTTAAACTTGTGTTACAGCTCGAGCTTCTGAGAAATTATGAGAATCAGAATCAGCTTCTCCCAGAGTCTAAAACGCTTCTGGTTCAAAATAAAGCTTAACGTGGTTTAATGTAGTAAAAGAAGGAGACAGGAGCACTAAACTTCTCTTCATTATTACTGCTCATAAGTTCCTCCACTAATCAAATCCCTCACTGGTTGTTGTAGTACAGTAAGTCACGTTAAGCTTTTTGCACCGTCACACTTTATAGGAAATAACGGCACAGAGGCGCAAATCGGTTTTGTCACTTCTTATGTGAATGCGCCGGTACTGAATGGAATACGGTATTCCAAGATCAAGCATCTCCACCATTAAGAAGCGTAAAGAAACAATAAAGAAGTTAAGCTAAAGTGCAGCTTTTATTGTATTTCAGTGTTTTTATGTTATATTTGTGTTATTTTCAGTGAGTAAGTGTCAAAAACAACCTCATTATTTTACATGAGCCTAAAATATCTGCAGCTCCACGGGACCATTAACAGGTTTCCCAAACATCCTCATGGAAAAAAATAACTTGAAACTCAACGTCTTTAAAACTCAACGCCACTCCCAGAACCGAACAAGTTTCAAGGTACCGCTGTATTAGACCTAAAATAATAACAATAGCATTTAAAACGACATTAATAATCTGATGAAACAATTTAAATAGGCCTGTAAAGTTCTCGGACACAGTTCTATAGAGTAACGGATCAAAACTGGACCAGTTTGGCTGTATGGATCAGCAGTTTGGCGCAAGAAAGGAAAAATGACCAGAAGAATATGAACCCCAAGGTGAAGCATGAAGGCGAGATAGTGAGTTTTAAGGATGAGGGGGGGTTGAGTATTTTCAATTGGAACTGTGTGAGTAAATAAAGTAAATATAAATGTTTTTAAATGATGGTAGGAAGCAACATTTTATTGTTTTATCCGCTACTCTGAGCCACAAGTGGACAAGTGGAAAAGTAAACGAGTCCCGGGATGAGTAGGAACCATGACCGATATTTCAGACACCACATCTGGAAAAACATTCAGTACATGACTATAATGGTCCATTCAGGTCATTAACCATCTGCAGCTTCTAACAACAGCCAGCGTATATTGATAAGAATCAATTATACGGCCCATAAAAGGGCGGAAAATCAAATAAACCGGATTCGAGACACTCCTGAATTATACACTATATGGCCTAAAGTATCCGGACACTATAGCATGAGCTTGTTGGACACCTCATTCCAAAACCATGGGTACTAATATGATGGCAGTGACACCTTCAAAGTGGCTCCTTTGAAGAGACTTTCCACATCAGTGCTATATTATAAACTTACATAATTACAGGTACTTAATGGCTTAAATTATTAACAGGCTCCTGTACACAGTTATTAGGAGCAGCTTTGTTTGCTTTCTCTTTTTTTCCACTGAAGGTTGATGACAAGAAAGCAGCCATGCAGCTGTTAGCCAGCTGTGGTGTGGAGTGAAGGACTCCACACGTTCATCAGGTGCTAAATACAAATACACGCACACGTGCAGTGTTATAATAATAATCCAGGTCCGGCGATGGTGCTACAGGTGCTAAAATACAGCACGGCTTTTAAAAACAGAACATTAAAATGATATTGTTGATCTAGTACAGCACCGATCAGCCATAACATTAAAACCACCCCCTTGTTTCTACACTCACTGTCCATTTTATCAGCTCCACTTACCATATAGAAGCACTTTGTAGTTCTACAATTACTGACTGTAGTCCATCTGTTTCTCTACATACCTTTTTAGCCTACTTTCACCCTGTTCTTCAATGGTCAGGACCCCCACAGGACCACCACAGAGCAGGTATTATTTAGGTGGTGGATCATTCTCAGCACTGCAGTGACACTGACATGGTGGTGGTGTGTTAGTGTGTGTTGTGCTGGTATGAGTGGATCAGACACAGCAGCGCTGCTGGAGTTTGCTTCATTGTGGGTGTGGCGTTCTTATGACTGTCTGAGGGTTTTACTGCTTTACTAAATTAACAATATTAATGTAATGTACCGTTTATAAAAGGCGTACTGTACGTAAAACAGGATTTGAAGTAGATGTTCTAAATGCAGCTGAATGATAGTACAGTCTGACCTACACTGCAGTCTGTGTTTCTGTATAAGGTCCATGAAGACTCACAACATGAAGTCCTGCTCCCAGCACGGCTGGTTCCCCCGCACCGTGATGGTCGTGCTCTTGACATTCTGCACCTTCAGGGTCACGTAGGCATTGAACTTATCTGGAATTAAAGAAAAAAGTGTGAGCATAACATTTAGATTAATTAGAGTTCCTGTAATCTTAGAAATGGTTCAAACTGGCTAAAAGTATGTGGACGCCTGACCATGAGCTTGGTGGACAGTCCAAACCAAAACTAGGTTCATTAAAATGCACCCCCCTCAAAAAAGTTATAACTTATCACTAATGTTTTATTTAATCCCAAAAGTGTTCAGTGATGCTGAGGCCAGAACTCCGTACAGATTCCTTCTCAATAAACTTAGCTTTGGGGCCACTACCATGCCAAAACAGGAAAGATCCTTCCCCAAACTGTTGCCCCAAGATCTCATTTATTGTTTTTTTACTGACATCATATACCTGTTCACTATGAGTGTGGCTGAAATACCTAAACTCAATGACTGGAAAGGGTGTCCACATATTTTTGGCCACCTTAAACATGTGGTCTGAGTTTCACGTTGAGTACGATAGGGCGAGTGTGATAGTTAAGGAGTCCCTCATCTTATCATCCAGATTTGGGGTCTGTACGCACCCGTTTGGGATCTAAATAAGAGCAGTTTAGAGAAACCAATCCACCCTCTGCATTTTTTTTGGAAGTAGAAAGAGACCCACACTCTCTCTGCATCATCGTGCCTCCCTAGAACAGGCTGGTAGGGGCTCTAAACCACTTCAGAGTGAAGATTACTGCGTCATCTTTTCATGTAAATGTGTAAAATGGGATCACACCTTTTGGATGAAGAAGGATGTTAATAGCAAACCAGACCTTCCAGGTTTCCATTATGGCATGACCTCACAAAATAGACACAAATGCCCACAGACACACTCCAAAATCTTCTGAAAAGCCTTTGTGCAGTGGTGAGGGTAACACCATATTCCTTCTCAACAAACTCAAACCATGACTATAGGCTTCGCTTTGGGGGCACTATCATGTTAGAATAGGAAAGATCCTTCCCCAAACTGTTGCCCCAAGATTATAAACATGTTATTTATTGTATTCCACTGACTTTATATACCTGTTGACTATTAGTGTGGCTGAAATACCTAAGCTCAATGACTGGAAAGGGTGTCCACATTTTTTTGGCCACAAAACATCCTCTGGTCCACCTTAAACCCGTGGTCTGAGGTTCATGTTGGGTATGACAGGGCGTGTGTGTGAATCCCTGATCCTGTTTGAGATCTAAATAAGAGCAGTTTAGAGAAGCCAATCCACCTTTTGCATTTCTTTGGAAGTAGAAGGAGACCCACACTCCTTCTGCATCATCGTGCCTCCCTAGAACAGGCTGGTAGGGGTGCTAAACCACTTCAGAGTGAATGAATGTGTCATTTTTTCATGTAAATGTGTAAAATAGGATTAAATGCAGGACTTCCAGCTGAATCAGGGTGAAACAACACCGGTCTCAGTTTGGTTTAACGGGACGCTGCTCATCAGTCTAGATTTGCAGCAAATCCACGGACGCATTTGGAGGCTGTTTAGGGATTACAAAGAGTGATGTAACCAATCCACTTCAATTCCAGATGTGGAGTCAGTGCCACATCCCTAAACTGCTGATGCTCAAGGATTAAGCGCCACCCAAGCAACCATGCACAGGACTAATGCTGCAGGAGCAGAAAAATCCAAAAGCTGTAAATAAACACGCACTATATGGTCAAAAATAGGTGGACATTCATTATAATGATGAAGTTTAGGTGTTTCAGATGGACCCATTGTATTAATCATACAAAATAATGATGTGATTTAAACTTTATGACCACAATGGGGAAGGACCTTTCCTGTTCTGGCATAAAGCAATGTTTAATGTGAAGGAATTCCAAATAGAATGTTAACAGCAAGCCAGACCTTCTAGTTTTCCATTATTGCATGACCTCACAAATGCTCCTTTAACTCCTTTAATGCTCTTAAATCTTCTCTGCATCAAATACCCTTATTAATTTGCGATGCCCAACAAGCTTATGATCTGGTGTCCGTATACTTTTGGCTACACGGTGTACGATTGTGTATAGACGCCTGGAAGGTGTCTGTGTTTGTGTACGCTCGGTTGTCATGGTGATTTAGATGGAAACCCATGACGACAGCGTCAATAAAAGCGCCAATTCAAACAGGAATATCAGAAGTGAAGATAACGGCCGGGTCGCTGCTGGTCAGATTAAACGATGCAGAAGTGAGAATAAATCAAATTAAATTATTAAATTAAATTAAAAGTAAGTTTAATGGTGGTTCTGCAAAAGCTAAAAAAAAAATCTGACGCAAAAAAAGGACGACAGACCCCCAAAAGGACATCAGATCCCAAAAAGGAGAACATCAGATCCCAAAACGGAGGGCATTAGACTCCAAAAAGAAAGGCATCAGACCCTAAAAAAGGAGAACATCAGAACCTAAAAAAGGAGAACATCAAACTCCAAAAAGGAGGGCATTAGACTCCAAAAAGTAGGATGTCAGACCCCAAAAAGGAGGGCATCAGAACCCAAAAAGAAGGGCATCAGAACCCAAAAAGAAGGGCATCAGAACCCAAAAAGAAGGGCATCAGAATCCAGAAAGGTGGGCATCAGAACCCAGAAAGGTGGGCATCAGACCCCAAAAAAAGGGCATCAGACCCCAAATAGGAGAACATCAGATCCCAAAAAGGAGGGCATCAGAACCCAAAAAGAAGGGCATCAGAACCCAGAAAGGTGGGCATCAGAACCCAAAAAAAAGGGCATCAGACCCCAAATAGGAGAACATCAGACCCCAAATAGGAGAACATCAGATCCCAAAAAGAAGGGCATCAGAACCCAAAAAGAAGGGCATCAGAACCCAAAAAGAAGGGCATCAGAACCCAGAAAGGTGGGCATCAGACCCCAAAAAAAGGGCATCAGACCCCAAATAGGAGAACATCAGACCCCAAATAGGAGAACATCAGATCCCAAAAAGAAGGGCATCAGAACCCAAAAAGAAGGGCATCAGAACCCAAAAAGAAGGGCATCAGACCCCAAAAAAAAGGGCATCAGACCCCAAATAGGAGAACATCAGACCCCAAATAGGAGAACATCAGATCCCAAAAAGAAGGGCATCAGAACCCAAAAAGAAGGGCATCAGAACCCAAATAAGAGAACATCAGAACCCAAAAAGGTGGGCATCAGACCCCAAAAAGAAAGGCATCAGACCCCAAATAGGAGAACATCAGAATCCAAAAAGAAGGGCATAAGACCACGAAAAGGAGGATGTCAGACCCCAAAAAAGATGGCATCAGACCCCAGAAAGGAGGACATCAGACCCCAAAAATGAACACATCCGACCCTAAAAAAGAACACAAGACTCCAAAAAGGAGGGCATCAGATCTCAAAAAGGTCCCAAAACAGTTGATTCAGGTTGAAGTAACATCGGAGGAGAACCTGTGGACCACCAGAAGATCGCCGCTGTGCAGATATAGTTTGGGTGGTTGTTTTTTTTTTGCCACCTCTGAACTGAGCCAATACAAACCACACAGCCGAGCTAAATTACAATGATAATACGATATTAATTATACATTGTTGTTAGCGACTGAATAAACACGCTGTTGCAGGAACGACAAAGCTAAGCAAACACGCCGGAGCTCAGAGAAACAAAAGAACCGAGCGTCAGTAAAGAAGGCAAAGCGTGTCGCCGTGTTTGCGCTCGGCTATACATAAACCGTAGGACAGTGCTGCGGTCAGCTGATCTGATCCCTTGTTTGATTTGAGACAGAGCCAAGATCAACCCGGCTAGAGCTCGCCAGCTAAGTCCAGAATAGATCCAGTACGGGCGATCCAGTGTTTATCCAAAAACTGTAGGTGTAACGTTAATGTTTTGAGTCGGGGGACAGAAGACGGGGAGCGTTTCAGATTTGTTTTATATGATAGCGCCACCCAGAGGTCAAACAGTTTTTTCATTTTATTTCTAGAATACCTCACGAGCCGTTTCATAAATGGTAATGGGCCACAAATGGCCCGCGGGTCGTAGTCAGGACACCCCTGGTCTAAATGATCAGGAAGAGCCGGGTGCTTACACCACGAGCACTTCCCAGCATTCTCTTACTTCCTCCGAGCCGTAAAGCGGAACGGTCACGGGGATTATGGGAAGGCAAACAGTGTGAGGATTTACAGTGGGGGAGGGCAGGAGCATTCAGGTTTAACCTACACTGATCTGATTCCCAGCGGCCAGGAGCCAAACGAGGAGGACACACAGTCTGAGATCACATCATCCACAATGCATTGATCAGAACATGGTTTATAGTTGATTGTTTCCTTGTTTGGTCAGATCGGCCAAAAATATATGGACACCTGATCATGAGCTTGTTGGAAATCCAATTCCAAATCTAACAGTATCAATATAGAGTTGCACCTTTTCTGTATAGAGATATAGACAATATACACTGACCAGGCACAACATTATGACCACTGACAGGTGAAGTGAATAACACTGATTATCTCTTCATCACGGCACCTGTTAGTGGGGGGGATATATTAGGCAGCACGTGAACATTTTATCCTCAAAGTCGATGTTAGAAGCAGGAAAAATGGACGAGCGTGAGGATCTGAGGGCCAGATTGTGACGGCTAGACGACTGGGTCAGAGCATCTCTAAAACTGCAGCTCTTGTGGGGTGTTCCCGGTCTGCAGTGGTCAGTATCTATCAGGAACAGTGGTAAACCGGCGACAGGGTCATGGGCGGCCAAGGCTTATTGATGCCTGAGTGGTTTGATCCAACAGACGAGCTACTGCAGCTCAAACTGCTGAAGAAGTTCATGCTGGTTCTGATAGAAAGGTGTCAGGATACACAGAGCAGCACAGATTGTTGTGTATGGGGCTGCATAGCCGCAGACCAGTGTTTGAGGAGAACAACAACGAGTTTGAGGTGTTGACTTGGCCTCCAAATGTGCTGGACAAACAAGTCCGATCCATAGAGGCCCCACCTCACAACTTACAGGACTTACAGGATCTGCTGCTGACATCTTGGTGCCAGATATCACAGCACTCCTTCTAGTGGAGTCCATGCCTCGACGGGTCAGGACCCAACACAATATTAGGAAGGTGGTCATAATGTTATGCCTCATCGTGTATGAGAGCATTTTGCATGAAAGTAGCAGGATTGTCCACACACTTTTGACCATACAGTTTAGTTAGTTTGTTTGTTTGTTAATTTAGGTTTTAACGCCATGTTTAACACATTGGTGTCATTTAATGGCAGTAATAGGTATTATGTATGTGTCTTTATATTTTGGTCCATATTATATGTTCATTTTTATTTTTATGGTTGCAAGGTAGGTTAAAAGTCTTCTCGTGTTGTCTTGTGTGAGAGTCTCTTTAATAGTTTCTGGCATGTGTGCTTGTTCTCTTTCTTTAGTGTATTTTGGGCATTCTATCCAGATGTGTTTTATTGATACAGGTGTTTGGCAGGTTTCACAGGTTGGGGGGTTTTCTCCTTTTATCAGGTGTTGGTGGGTTATTCTGGAGCGGCCGATTCGGCACCTCGTGTATATGACCTGGTCTATGCGTCGTCCCTGGTGGATTCTTGGCTTGGCATTAACGTTTGGGTGTATTTCATCCAGTTTATTGGTGAGCTGGGTATTCCATTCATTTTGCCATTTTCTTTTGATGTACTGTAGAGATTTATTGATGCTTTTAAGTCGGTTGATGGGATTTTGATGTTCATTGTATTTTGTCTTGTTTTTCCTCTAGCTACATGGTCTGCTTTTTCATTTCCTGTAATTCCACTGTGTCCTGGTACCCAGCATAGTTGTATGTCATATTCTTGCTCTGTTAAAATGCTGATTGTCCATTTTATGTTGACCATACAGTTTAGAACCAGGAAGAAAATGATTAAATGTGCAGCTTAACGAATGAAAGTCTCTTTATTTCCTCGACCTCAGTCGTGTGATTATGTGAGTGCTGAAACGTCCGGATTAAAAACAAATCCCGCAGAAACACGAAACGTTCGGCTGAAAGAGTCTTTATTTAAGTAAGATGAGACCTAAAAATACACATTCCCACACCGCACCGCACCACACCACAGCACAGCACACATGCTCTGTCTTACGTTACGGAAACAACAACAAAAGAACAAAACATCAGGAAGGAGAAAAAATACGCTGGTGCTCACCTGAAGGCCCCCGGAGTTTGGCTTTCTTCACTGAAACAGAGGAAAGAAACAAAGAAAATGAGATACAGATGCAAACACGAGCACAGATGGAAAAGTACAAAAGACAAAATTCCATTTTCATTAACCGCTTTGTCCTGGACAGGGTCGTGGTGGGTCTAGTTTCCCTGGTAAACCCTAAACACCTTGGACCATTTATCTCAGGGCTTCAGCCACTCTCGGACATAGCCAATCATGTCTGCGTGGACGCCCGGTCGGCCAATAGCGCCGCAGATTCGAACCCGATCTCGGTTGTGTTGGTCTAGCACGATACACCCTAATATTTATTACCCTCTCTATCTGCTAATCAGGGACCTTACACAGCGTTTGAAGACCCCACCCACATAGTCCGGTCACCCCACCCACATAGTCCGGTCATCCCGCCCTAGCAGCAACGTGTCTGCTGCAGGCACTGCCCGCTGGATGGCGCCCGGCCGACCGAGTTCAGAATCTTGGCGCTGGTGTGCTAGTGGAATATTCCGCTGCACCACCTAGGCGCCTAAGATTTTTACATTTGTATTGTTTTTCTAATGATGTGACTAGTAATCAGAGGGTTGCCAGTTCAAGCCCCACCACTGCCAAGACGGCCCCTCAGTCATAATTGTAAGTCGCTTTGGATAAAAGCGTCTGCTAAATGCCAAAAATGTAAATGTAAATGTACCGAAATTCAAAACAATACAACAACCAACTGGGCATCCAATTTGGGCACCAATGGGAAAAAAAAGAGCTGCAGGGTTTTTACGACTTTGTCTAGAGTTTCTGACTGAAGTGTAGGTGTTGCTCTGGTTTAATCCTAATGCTGCACTTTGCAGGATGATGATGATGGAAAAAGTTGATCTTGATACTGGTTTCCACACACACACCAAGTGTCCAAGAGTTCCTGATTAATAAGTAACTCCAGAACTTTAAGAGAAACAGCCCAGTTCGGCAATTGTTAGACAAGGATGTGTAATGTTGAGGGAACTGTAAACTTCAGCTTGTGCTACTTTAAAGGAGGTCATGATGGCTTTTAAAATCCTTCATGCACCATCGTGTCTCGTTATAATAATAATAATAATAATACATTTTATTTATATAGCGCTTTTCAAGATACTCAAAGGCGCTTTTTTTATAGAATCCAGAGCTCCTATATAGCTGTAGATCCTCGTCATAGTGTCACTGAATTTGGAAAATTGGAGATGTTAACAAGCAGGATGCGTGTAACAGGAAGCAGGAAGTCGGTTGATGGAATTTGCTGGTACTCTGGAGCGAGCTGGTGGGAGGAGATGCCTGAGCTGTGGGATGAATGGAGCAGATGGCGTGAGGATTACAATTCCAATCTCAATCTCTGTCCCTATTACCCACTCGTTCTCTCTCGTTTGATCGCTCAGCGCTTCCTGCCCTACTTCTGACCATTAGAACGACTAACCGTTCCGCAGCACCCTGAAAAAGTAATGAAAAAAAAAATTATATTTTAACCTCAAAATCATTTTGGAACGCCCCTCATTGCAGACAAACAAAGCTGCAATATCTCCAATACCCCAGCAATGAAGATGATCCCATACCGATCCCATTTTTGGAGCTGCACCAACAATGTAGTTGCCCCTCTCTCATCTTTTTGCATCTCTAACAGCCCCCGTTCGTTTAGAAATACGTCCAACAAGCGCACGTCTGTGGAAGTCTGTACTCATTCAATCAAAAGTTCACTTTCAACAAGGTGAGACACCGATGTTGAAAGAGAATGGAGGTTGGAGGTTCATTTCTCATTTCATTTTCATCAACCGATTAATCCCGGTCAGGGTCGGGGCAGTTCCAGTTCCACTGGGAAACACTGGACGCAATCCAGGAACATCCAGGAAAGGAAACCAATCCCGCGCACCAATCCTTCCTCAGACATTTACGTGGGAATAAAACGTTCTGCACACCGCGTCGGCGCTAATAAAAGCCCTGCGATGGTCTGGTGCCCTGTCCAGGGTATTTCTGCCTTGTGTCCAGTGTCTTCCCGACCCACAGTGACCCTGAACAGGATAAAGCAGTTGATGGACATGACCGTATTAATGAAACGATGAGTTTGTCAGTTATTTGTTATTGTTGTTATTATTAACCTTTGTCCAGATATCATTGACATCCCAAGTGTCAGAACAATAATTTAAATGACTGCACTGATATTTTCTGTATTCATATTTTAATCCAATAAGGAAAAAATGCGATGCCTGTGATAACAGATGAACGAGCGGTAACGTGGATGGAACGGTTGGAGAGTCGTTTTAGAAACACTCGGGCTCTCCAGTCTCATCCGTGTGTAGTGACATCACCATGGAGATGAGCTTTGATCAGGACAGACGGAAAGTGAGCGATGACGGTGATGGACGGAGGAAGACGGTGAATCATGCGTATCTGACGTTACCCCTCATCAGTCCTGCACAGGATTCCTTAATCAGCACATGCGTTCATCCACAAAGCTCCGGAGTAAACCCCATGACCTCCTGTACCAGCAGCTTCTCCAGACACAACGGTGGTCCCGCATAGACCTCCAGATACAACGGTGGTCACAGATGACTCCCCAGACACAATGCCAGTCCCAGACGGACCTCTAGACACAACAGTGTTCCCGGATGGCCTTGCAGACACAACGGAAGTCCTGAACAGCCCTCCAGACATAATGGTGGTCCAGGATAGCCCTCCCAGGCGGACCTCTAGACACAACACTGGTCCTGGACGGCTCTACAGACACAACGGTGGTCCTGGATGGCACTCCAGACACAAAAGTGGCCCCAGATAGCCCTTCCAGATAGTCCCAGACGGACCTCTAGACACAACTTTGGCCCAGGCTGGCCATCCAGACACAGTGGTGGTCCCAGATGGCCCTCCAGACACAACGCCAGAAACAGATGGCTCCTTAGACACAATGCCAGTCTTAGATGGACCTCTAGACACAACGGTGGTCCTGAATGGCGCTCCAGACACAACAGTGGGCCTGGATGGCCCTCCAGACACAATGTTGGCCCTGACCGACCCTCTAGACACAACAGCAGTCCAGGCCGGTCCTCCAGACACTACGGTGGTTCCGGATAGCCCTTCAGACACAACAGTAGCCAAGACTGGCCCTCCAGACACAACAGTGGCCCAGACTGGCCCTTCAGACACAACAGTGGCCCAGGCTGGCCCTCCAGACACAACGTTGGCCCAGGCCGGCCCTCCAGACACAACTGTGATCCTGGATAGCCCTCCAGACACAACAGTGGTTACAGGTGGCTCTCTTTGCTTTAAGTAAAAGTGTAAATAAATGACATGAATAAATGATGTTTAATGTAACAGTGATGTATGTTGGTCCTGGTTTTCACTTCTTTCCATGAATGACTGCAATATTTTCAGCTGGAGTTTCCTTTTATATAAAGCTTATCTGAACGTCCAGCTGCTGGATTTCCCACATTTACACCCTTATTTTGGGCTGTGACCTCATCCTGCACTTATTCTTCCCTTCTTACATTATTTACTGTGTACTACATGAGTGCATCCAACACAACTTTCCAGCTAGAACATCCGATTGTGTCCAATAGTTTTGACGTCACATTTATCTCAGTTTTCCACCCAATTGCAGGGCACCAGAATTAATGAGAGTAAAACAGTCCCAGAGTATAATACAGCAACTATTATGAATAACAGTAGGTACAGCGTTGTTAGGTTTAAATGCCTTACCTTTTCAACTACAAATGTTTCTGATATAAGATTCAGACACACCGTGACCCTGATCAGAACATAACGGTAACTACTATCAAATAAATCGCTAGTTAATTACTAGTACTAGTTTAGCTTTCCATTATTGTAAGACACTGACAGTTGTAGCCTAGGGGGAGATCTTTGGGCTATCAATCAGAAGATTGTGGGTTCGAACCATGGTAATAAAGCTGATTGTATGACTTGAAAGCAAAAGACATCATATTGTGGGACAGTGGGTAGAGATGTGGGTTACCAACGGGAGTTTGAATCTCAGCTCTGCCATGCAGCTACTATTGGGCCCTTGAGCAAGGCCCTTATCCCTCATGGGCACCATTAAGCTCTGACGTGGAAAAATAATTTCACTGTACTATACATGTGCATCTGCATACAGTATATGATAAATAACTGCATCCTATCTGCCATAGATTATTATTATTATTATTAGATTATTATAAATTCAACTTTATATTCTTAAAAGAAATGTGAGGTCATCTGTCCTAAGCTGAGAGCATGATCAATTTATGCATTTATGCAGGACAACAATCCAAGATACAAAAGCAAGAAAATAAACTACGTCTGTCACTATGATTAAGTCTGGACTATGACTTACAATATTATTATTAAATTATAGAAGGTGTTTAGTGCCAGTCAACAGGTTATAAAATGTATTATTATTATTTTTTACAAGGGTGATATGAGCGTTTACTCAGGTGGCACAACAGTGTATTGTTCTATCCCACCACTGCTGACATCCGGGTTTTAAATCTCAGTATGATAAAGGCCGACCAGGCATCTACACAGACATGATTGCCTATGTCTAAGGGAGAGGATGTGGCCAAAGCCCTACGTTGGATTGGCGCCCTGTCCAGGGTTTTCCTGCCTAGTGCCAGTGCTTCTCGGTGAAGCCGGACCCACCATGACCCTTGCTCAAGGGCCCAACAGCAGCAGCCTGGCAGTGGTGGGACTAGAACCAGTAATCTTTCAATTACTAACCCAGTACCTTAACCACTACGCTACAACTGCCTGTTCTGACCCCAGTTTACATGCTGTTAGATACATATAAATACTGTATATATATACTCTATAATCCTGAAAGAGATGTAAGGTCATCTGTCCGTAAGCTGAAGCTGAAGGCATGATGAAGTTTTGCAGCTGGACAATGATCCAAATTACATGGGCAAGTCTGGATTATAACAAATAATAGAGTATAACTGTTAAATTATTTTAAATGTTTAGAATTATTAAACTGGTTATACAATTTTACAAGGGTGATATGAGCATTAGGCACTCAGGTGGCACAACACCCACCACCACTGACATCCGGGTCAAAATCTCAGTATGATAAAGCTTGACCAGGCATCTACTCAGTCATGATTGCCAATGTCTAAGACAGAGGATGTGGCCAAAGCCCTGCGTTGGATGGCACTCTGTCCAGGGTTTTCCTGTCTAGTGCTAGTGCTTCCCAGAGAAACCGGACCAAGGGCCCAACAGTGGCAACCCGGCAGTGGTGGGGCTTGAATCTGGGATCTGGGTGGGGCTTGAATCAGCGGCCTTTCAGTTACGAACCCAGTAACCACTAGGCTACAACTGCAGCTGTACTACAGTCTAAGCAATTGAGGGTTAAGGTCTGTGCTCAAGGGCCCAACAGTGGCAACCTGGCAGTGGTGGGGTTTGAACCGGCGACCTTCTGCTTACTAGTCCAGTACCTTAACCACTAGGCTACATGTTTTGTGTTTATTGACCTTCTTTGTCATATAAAGCATTGGTTCTAAAACAAAAGGAAAGAATAGACAAATACTTACAGCACTGTGGAGAACTACAGGTCAGTAGACGCCTAAATGGACACCTAATGTACAACTGTAAGCATTCAAAACTATGATTTATTTTAGGACAGGGCACCAAGCAATTGTTTCCCGGTCACCCCCTACCCCAGGCATAGCCAATCATTTCTTTGTAGACACCCAGCTGACCAATTTGATCTCTGAGATTCGAACCCAGATCCCAGAGGTGGTGGACTGGCATTATAGACCCCTGCGCCTCCTGTAGCACCATGTGAACACGAATAGTGACGTTTCAGATCATACATATTTATTCTGCAGCAAAAAAAAACTACAACCCTACAGAAAACCAGATGCACAAAAGCAACAACACAATTCAAGCGGTTGAGGGTGAAGGGCCTTGTTCAGGGGCCCCAACCTAGCAGTGGACTGCTTGAACTGGCAACCTTCTGATTACTAGTCTAGTACCTAAAGTGCTGGTCCACTACTGCTCACAGAAATGACTGGAACACAGGTGACACTGCACACAGTCAAGTAAGCTTCACATCGCTGTGTGCTCAGAGATCGCGGCTCAAGAAAGATCGCACTGTCGATATATCGTCATATCATCAAATCACCCAGCTCTGAGTCCCGTTCAGCAAAACCTCAGCATCAATCAAGTACCAGGAGATAAACAGCTGGGAGCATGGAAACTGCTCTTATAATAAACTATCCAAACCAAACAATAATCAACACATCCAACACATTTTATTTTAGTGGAATAAATCAAATTATTTTAAATTATTTTAATGAAATATATGCATTTAATCCAAAAATAAACTTTCACTAGTGGTGTCAGGAATGTGAACCAGAAAGCAAAACAGTCGCCAGTGAAATAATGGCACATAATGAAAGAAAAAAAGAATCCTAAACTTTCAGGAGAACATAATTAAAGCTAAATGAAGTGTTTTGAAGTGTTTTGTTCTCGTTAAGCACCACATTAATCTAAATCTTTATGAATAAATGAAATAAAATCTCAGACTCACCTCTCACGCACAGCAGAGACATGTCCACCTCTTTAAACCCGCTTACTCTCAGTTTCTCAGCACACAATCACTCATCCCGTCCAACCACATCTTTAAAGTCACTTCACATTCTCGTTAAGTCACTTTTTACTTTGTTTTCGCTCAAAATGAATGATGTTTTAAACCGTCCTACAGGTGCCACGTCCGGTTTCCACACCGAGTCCCTCGCCATGACAAAAAAAAACCCTATTTATCAGTAAGGCTGGGAGTCGAAGCCTAAATGAATCGATTCTCTAATTCCAATTATAGGGAAATGAGTCAACTCAAAAACTAAGGAGTTGATTCCTGACTTGAACTGATTCCGATCAGATTTGTCCCACAGTTGAAAGGTGGGTTTAATGTTTTATTATTATTATTATTATTATTAATATAATTATTATTGTTGTTGTTGTTGTTGCTACTGTAGTTGTTGTTGTTGTTATAACTACTACTGTTGTTATTTGTTAATAATAATAATTTTGAATTTTATATTTTCCGTTTTTATTTCTGATTTTGTCTTGTAATATTTAATTAAATTAAGGTTTTTGTTTCGTTTTTATTCATTATTATTATTATTGTTATGATTATTATTATTATTGTTCTTGTTTTTGTTGTTAAAACTACCACAGTTGTTGTTGTTATTAATAATATTATATTTTTCTATTACTTTTCTATATTATTGTATTATTTTTTATTATTTTTCTATATTTCGTTTTTATTTCTGATTCTGTTAAGTCTTGCAATATTTAGTTAAAATGAGGTTTTTTTTTTCGTTTTTTATTATTATTATCATTATTATTATTATTGTTTTGTTGTTGTTGTTGTTGTTGTTGTTGTTGTTACTACTACTGTTGTTATTGTTATTAATAATACCAATAAAATACCAATAAAATATTTTCCGATTTTATTTCTAATTCTGTCATGTAATATTTAGTTTAAAATAAGGATTTTTGTTTCGTTTTTATTATTATTATTATTATTACTGATTATTATAATCATGGATTATTGTTATTAATGTGGGCAGTTGTAGCCTAACTGTTAAGGTACTGGATTAGTAATCAGAAGATTGCTGGTTCAAGCCCCACCACTTCCAGGTTGCCACTGTTGGGCCCTTGAGCAAGGCCCTTAACCCTCAATTGCTTAGACATTATACTGTCAATGTACTGTAAGTTGCTTTGGATAAAAGCGTCTGCTAAATGCTGAAAATGTAAATGTTTTAATAATATTATTCATTTTTAATTTTGTAGTATTTTCCATTTTTATTTCTGATTCTATATTATTTTTTATTTACTACAACAAATATTCAGGTCTAATTAATTTTTTTTTAATATTTTTATATATTTATTTTTATTCATTTTTAGTCTCCTATAAACACTGAATGCCAGAAAATTCATTGAAAATTTAAGGCATCACACACTTACACATTTACTCACTTACTAACATCCATTTGCAGTTCAGTGTGATTTTGAAATAATAACTGATTAGTTTATTTTAACTATCCACTCAGTCCTGGTCAGGGTCGTGGTGGTAACAGTGGTCACAGGACAAAACGTTGTACCTATTTTGTTAGTAATCCTTACGTGAATACAAATGGACTCTGAATCGACTGCTGGAATCAAATGACTCCCCTAGAAGAGTCGGCTCAAAAGTTTCTAGAATCGAACCGCACTTAGGTATCAAAGGAAGAAACGGCGTGGAAATGGGCGGGGCTCTATTTGATTGATATTTATCCGAACCACTCAGCTACGGAGATGTGTGACACGGGGCGGGGTTTGGAGAGGTTAAACCAATCATAAACAAAGTCGGCGGTCTTATCTTAAGTAAACAGAGGAACAGGTGTGACGCTGATTTGTGGAGGGTTTCCATGGTAACGCCGGCTCTGTTGGAACTGTTTACAAAAGTGACTCGCGTTTTATTCATGTTATTAACACAACGTTTATATTTATTTATTTATTTATTAATGCTTTAATAAAATAGCAAGAGTTTAAATCATGTTTAATAATGTTGGATTATAAAGTGAGAGATTTGAGATTCAGTTTTGTGCTGCTTTGTCTTTGGTTAATCAGGAAAAACTGTGGGATCAAACTTAAGTTCCTGCAACATCAACACAATCTACCACCATGTAAACTAAGATCTTACTGTGGGATTTTATTTATTAATATTGGTTCATTAAGATTTGGGGCAGCACGGTGGCTAGGTGGGTAGCACTGTCGCCTCACAGCAAGAAGGTCCTGGGTTCGATCCCCAGGTGGAGCAGTCCGGGTCCTTTCTGTGTGGAGTTTGCATGTTCTCCACGTGTCTGTGTGGGTTTCCTCTGGGAGCTCTGGTTTCCTCCCACAGTCCAAAGACGTGCAAGTGAGGTGAACTGGAGACACTAAATTATCCATGACTGTGTTCGATATAAACTTGTGAACTGATGGATCTTGTGTAACGAGTTACTACTGTTCCTGTCATGAATGGAACCAACGTGTAAAACATGACGTTTGATCAAAACTAACAGAAATCCTTTTCTAGTGAATCAATAAATGGTGTTTCTCTTTTATGATGAAATTATATCTGTTGTTTTGTTTTTGGCTAATAGGAGAAAAAAAAATGGAGAATTAAACTCTTTTTCTGTTTCTGCAACTGTGCAACATCAACACAATTTACCAACATGTCACTGAGAGATTTTATTTATTAATTTGGTGTGTTAAGATTTGATATTGAAGTTTGATCAAAACTAACAAAAATCCACTCCTAGTGAATAAATAAATGGTATTTCTCTCTTATGTTTGGAATTATATCCATCAATTTTGTTGTTGGACGTCCTCTACCTTGGTTCTATTTGTCCAAAATAAGACCTTCTATTTGGTTATCTGGGCTTTGAGTGAGAGATTTGGTTTGATTTGATCTAGGATCCATTTATTTGTCTTCTGTACTATCTAAGGTTCTCTCAAAAGTCCTCGCCAGCCTCAAAATTCAAAGCTGTCTATTTTATTCCTGAAGATAAGTTCCTTCATTCTTGTTCTGCCAAGTTCCTCCATCAATAGTAAAGTTAGTGATCCTTCCTGTTGTCATGGCTTTTATCTTCTTCATATTGACTTGAAGTCCCGTTGTTTCACTCTGTTCTTTAACTTTACCTATAAGGTCCTTCAGATCTTTCTGATTTTCTGCTATGAACGTTGTGTCATCCACACTTCTAAGGTCATTAAGGTCATTAACACCAATCTTAAACCCTCGATCATCTTCCTTCAGTCCTGCTTCTCTCATTATATGCTCCGCATACAGGTTGAACAGGAATGAACAGGTGATAGAATGTGAGCAGCCTTCTAAAATCTATATTTTGTGAAGTTATCCTTAAATATTAGAAGTTACAAATAAAATATATACAGTATTTAAGGGGACCTGGGAGAGCACCAGGTTTATATAAACAAGATCTACAAAACTCACATGCACGTACTGCTTTTTTCCACTGCATGGTACTTTTTTAAAATCTGTAATCTCACATATTGTGGTTGTTTCTATTGCCAAGTGATCTGTGCTGTACCCAAGAACCTGTGATCAGGGATCGAGCATACAGACTGTTACTTAATCAGTCTGTCTGTCTAGCTACCTATCTAATAAAATATATTTAAGAAAAATAATGAATACATAATATATGAAGATTATCAGGGCTGTTTATGTGTTTGGATGTATCAGTCATTGTCTCTCGGTGTTGCAGGCAGATACGCACTATTTCTTTA